>NC_053396.1:27088308-27401433 GCF_905171765.1 Bufo bufo | reverse complement strand
GTACGGTATTTTTTCCGGCCAAAATTCCGGAACACTACTGCGCTTGCCGGATCCGGCATTCATTTCCATTGAAATACATTGATGCCGGATCCGGTACCAAGTGTTCCGGAAATTACTGCATTGACGGATCCGTTTTCCGGTCTGTGCATGCACAGTTCTTTCTAGCTTTAAAAAATTTAATACCGGATCCATTATTCCGGATGATACCGGAAAGACGGATCCGGTATTTCAATGAATAAATCTAACCGATCCGGAAAAAAAAGATATCCATTTGCATATGGATTTCCAGATCCGGCAGGCAGTTCCGCCAACGGAACTGCCTGCCGGATTCTAGCAACGCTAGTGTGAAAGTACCCTAAGATGTTTTAAGCTCTATCTGTTCCTGGGTGAATCCTGAATGACAAGTAGTTATTAGACAGTGATGAATAATCAGCTATAATATTGTAGTGGAGAGATAAACCGCTAACCCCTAGCTGTGCATGCACCAGATATGCCCTGGCACTGAGAGTTTTCCATTCCATTTCAGCTTGTACTGTATATGCCAGTATTCCATGCTGCTCCCATGGGGGGAAATGACTCTTAGGTACCATCCTCCTATATGCATATTGTGGTATTTTGCTTTATGAATGTGTGTATTGCGGTATTTTACTTTACTTTAGAAAATCTACTACTAAACAAGATAGACGAGGCGGCAAATCATAAGAGGTGGTTATTATGGGGGACTTCAACTACCCAGATATAGACTGGGAAACTGAAACCTGTATATCTCATGAAGGAAACAGGTTCTTGGCAATAACCAAAGACCATTACCTCTCCCAACTGGTTCAGGACCCGACTAGAGAGACGGCCATACTGGACTTAGTATTAACCAATAGACCTGACAGAACAACAGACGTGCAGGTTGGGGGAAACCTGGGAAATAGTGACCATAAAGTAATAACCTTCTAATTATCATTCAAAAGAGCGTTTCTACACGGAGGAACAAAAATACCAAACTTCAAAAAAGCTAAATTTAGCCAACTAAGAGAGGCCATAGGCCTAACTAACTGGGACAAAATCCTCAAAAATAAAAATACAGCCACAAAATTGGATATTTTTAAAAGTATCCTAAAATCTCATTGTGAGAGGTACATACCTTATGGGAATAAAAGGTTAAGGAACAAGAAGAAACCAATGTGGATAAATAAAAAGAAAGCAATAAATGAAAAAAAGAAAGCATTTAAATCACTAAAACAGGAGGGTAGTGAGGAAGCACTGAAAAACTATAAGGAAAGAAAATAGAATATGTAAAAAACAAATAAAAGCAGCCAAACTAGAGACCGAGAGATTAATTGCCAAAGAGAGAAAAATTAACCCTAAAATGTTCTTCAATTATATAAATGGTAAAAAGTATAAATCTGAAGGTGTCGGCCCTTTACAGAGTAATGAGTGGGGAGTTGCAGAGAGCGATGAGGAGAAAGCAAAGCTATTAAATATTTTTTTCTCCATTGTATTCACTGAAGAAAAAAAACTGTCAGATGAAATGCAGAATGTAAAAATAAATTCCCCATTAAAAGTGCCCTGTCTGACCCAGGAAGAAGTACAGCGGCGTCTTAAAAATATTAAAATAGACAAATCACCAGGACCAGATGGCATACACCTCCGTATCCTAAGAAAATTAAGTAATGTCATAGCAAGACCCTTATTTCTGATATTTAAGGACTCTATATTGACAGGGAGTCTTCCACAGGATTGGCACATGGCAAATGTGGTGACAATATTCAAAAAGGGTCCAAAAACAGAGCTCGGAAACTATAGGTTGGTAAGTTTAACATCTGTCGTAGGTAAACTGTTTGAAGGTTTTCTAAGAGATGCTATCTTGAAGTACCTCAATGAAAATTAGCAAATAACTCCATATCAGCATGGCTTCATGAGGAATCGGTCATGTCAAACTAATTTAATCAGTTTCTATGAGGAGGTAAGTTCTAGACTTGACAGCGGTGAAAATTTCTGTATGTTGGTAAGTAACTGGCACAATGATAGAAAACAGAGGGTGGTTATTAATGGTACACACTCAGATTGGGTCACTGTCACTAGTGGGGTACCTCAGGGGTCAGTATTGGGCCCTATTCTCTTCAATATATTTATTAATGATCTTGTAGAAGGCTTGCATAGTAAAATATACATTTTTGCAGATGACACTAAACTGTGTAAAGTAATTTACACTGAAGAGGACAGTATACTACTACAGAGCGATCTGGATAGATTGGAGGCTTGGGCAGAGAAGTGCAGATGAGGTTTAACACTGAAATGTAAGGTTTTGCACATGGGAAGGAATAATGCAAGTCACCCGTACATACTAAATGGTAAAACACTGGGTAAAACTGACATGGAAACGGACCTAGGAATTTTAGTGAACAGCAAACTAAGGCTACTTTCACACTCGCGTTTAGTGCGGATCCATCATGGATCTGCACAGACGGATCCGATCAGATAATACAACCGCCTGCATCCGTTCAGAACGTATCCGTTTGTATTATCTGTAACATAGCCAAAACGTTTTCTATTGTGCCAGATTGTGTCAGAGAAAACGGATCCGTCCCCATTGACTTCCATTGTGTGTCAGAACGGATCCGTTTGGCTCAGTTTCGTCAGACGGACACCAAAACGCTGCAGGCAGCCTCCAGAGCGGAATGGAGACTGATCGGAGGCAAACTGATGCATTCTGAGCTGATCCTTTTCCATTCAGAATGCATTAGGGCAAAACTGATCAGTTTTGGACCGCTGGTGAGAGCCCTGAACGGATCTGACAAACGGAAAGCCAAAACGGGAGTGTGAAAGTAGCCTAAGCTGTAGAAACCAGTGTCAGGCAGCTGCTGTCAAGGCCAATAAGATAATGGGTTGCATCAAAAGGGGCATAGATGAGAACATAGTCCTACCAATTTACAAATCACTAGTCAGACCACACATGGAGTACTGTGTACAGTTCTGGGCTCCTGTGAACAAGGCAGACATAGCAGACCTGGAGAGGGTTCAGAGGAGGGCAACTAGTAATAACTAGAATGGGGGACTACAGTACCCTGAAAGATTATCAACATTAGGGTTATTCACTTTAGAAAAAAGACGACTGAGGGGAGATCTAATTACTATGTATAAATATATCAGGGGTCAGTACAGAGATCTCTCCCATCATCTATTTGTCCCCAGGACTGTGACTGTGACGAGGGGACATCCTCTGCGTCTGGAGGAAAGAAGGTTTCTACACAAACATAGAAGAGGATTCTTTACGGTAAGAGCAGTGAGACTATGGAACTCTCTGCCTGAGGAGGTGGTGATGGTGAGTTCACTAAAAGAGTTCAAGAGGGGCCTGGATGTATTTCTGGAGTGTAATAATATTACAGGCTATAGATACTAGAGAGGGGTCGTTGATCCAGGGAGTTATTCTGATTGCCTGATTGGAGTCGGGAAGGAATTTTTTATTCCCCTAAAGTGAGGAAAATTGGCTTCTACCTCACAGGGTTTTTTTTTGCCTTCCTCTGGATCAACTTGCAGGATAACAGGCCGAACTGGATGGACAAATGTCTTTTTTCGGCCTTATGTACTATGTTACTATGTTATGTACTATGTTACTAATGTGCACATTGCGGTATTTTACTTTACAAATATGCTTATTGCAATATTTTACTTTACTCATGTATGAACTGCTGTATTTTACTTTATGAATGTACGTATTGCAGTGTTTTACTTTATGAACATTAAAATATCAAAGTTAAAACCTAAACCTTCCTTGTGCTGGAGAGATTGGAAAAACGTTGCACTTATAGCGCCGCCATCTAATGATGTAAATGCTGCACTTATTCTCTAAAAGCTCATGCACACAAACAATTTTCACGTCCGCCTGACTTTAAAACAGACGTCACCCGGACTGAACATCAAAATCAATTGGTGCATTCACGCAGCAATCTTTTTGTTGTTGTCACAGACTTTTGTCATGTCCTATCTCTTCCGTCAGTGAGAAAAAAAAAAACACACTGATGGTCGGTCCATTTTTCACTGATGGTTGCTAAGTTATGGCATCCGCACAGAAAAAACGCAAGATCTTAAAGGGGTTATCTCACAAATTGTAAACGTTTTTTTTTTTTTAAACACACATATCTAGAGGACTTTCTTCCCTTTCTATGGGTGGGCAGCAGCTCATCAAGCACTTGTAGCTCCTGGGATGCATAGCAATAAGCTCTTGTTAACCCCTTGCTTCCCTGCATAGAAAATAGTCCCTTCCATGCAGGAGTGCACCACCAATGAGGCCAGGCAGCACCAAGTGGGGGCAAGAGGGGGGCAGCCGAAGGGCCATGGGCTTAAGGGAAGGGGTTAGGTTAAGAAATTGGCATTGGGGAGAGAGAGGCGCCGTTTCAGTTTTCGCCTCAGCAAAAGGAAAGGAGCAGAGAAGCTACTGAGCATGTCAGTCCATCTCGGAATGCATGTGAAGGCGGACCAGAAGGATAGCCAGCAGGGGGCACTACCAGAGAGGAAAATTCTATGACGAAAAAAAAATATATTTTTATAATTTTATTTAAAATGCTCTGGTCATTGCATAGAAATTATTTTCCTGGGATAACCCTCTTGGGGCTCATGCACACGACCGTATGTATTTTGCAGTCCGCAAAACACATATCCGCAAAAAAAAAAAAAAAAAAAAGAATGACATCCATATGACATCCATGTTGCATCTGTTTTTTTTTTTTTGCAAATCCATTGTAACAATGTCTGTCCTTGTCCATGTTCAATTTTTTTTGCGGAACGGACACAGAATGAACACTGAGTCTTTTCCGGTTTTTTTTCAAGCCGAATTGAAATGAATGGTCCACGCATATGGACCTGTAAAAAAAACTGAACGGAAACGGAAGAAAAATACGTTTGTGTCCATGAGCCCTTAACAAAATCTCCAAAAACACTGGAAAACCAGTGAAAATTTCAGTTTTCCAATAACAGAGCATGAACGTGCTGTGCATGAGTCCTAAGTGCTATCATATAGAAGCTGTGACATCAACCTGGGAAAATATATGGCAATAAACGCATATTTTCTTTACCAGGGAACATTGCCTGCAAGACACCCTACATCCAGCTGGATCTCTCCAAGGAGAACCAGGGCTCCTCAAAAGACAAGTCAGCTGGCATGCATTAAGCTAGCTATAGACATCCTCTGATTTCGGCGAGACTGGCTGACCGTCTAATGTGCATAAGAGGGGCCTCTGGACTCTTCCCCAATGCCTGATGTCATGGCAGATAAGGATCAGGCAGTTGGATTTCAACATGCCCAATCCTTTTGTTCTTGAGGAGACATCACCAGAGGGGTCTTGCAGCGGCTTTCACCCCTCTCCCTGTTGAGGACACATACACGTTCGGCCAAGCAGACATGTCCATGGGGGAGTCGGGAGAGATATCTGACAGCTTTCTAATTTCTAAAAATTTCAAGGGGGAAGTTAGGGCTCATACACAAACCTGTAATGATTCGGAATATGGTGCCATATATAGTCCACATTGTACCTTCACGTACCTCCGACTCCATATGTGACATCCACATTAGACTTTCCGTCAGATGCCGTATTACAATCAAATTCTACAAAAAAAACAACGCTTGTAGGGAACAGTATGGTGCCGTGGTGCACGCTATGGCAGCACAAGGAACGCAATATGGACACACAGGGAAAATTTCCTTGTGCTTCGTAGTAGAGAATCAATTTTCCCTGAATGGCGGTAAAAAAACAAAAAAATTATACTTACCTCATCCATTTGCCCGCGATAGGCCAGCCGCCGCCTTCTTGATTAAAGATCTCGCACGAAATCCCATGCACAGTGACGTATGATGTCACCACGCCGGCTGACATGATGAAGTCCTCACGGGCCGCGCAAGATTTTGCGCTAGATCTTTAATCAAGATGGCGGCAGCCGGCTCTTTGTGAGCAAATAGATGAGGGCAAGCATAATTTATTTTTATTTATTTTTTAACTTTTACACTGTGTTATTACTGCTAGATGCCTCAATCACTATGAACGCGGCATCTGGTACAATGACGGGGGCGGGGCAATCGCCGTTCCCTGTCATTGCACCCACTACTTACAAAGAAATGAATTGCTTCGTCACAAAGCAAATGTTTGGGTAAAATTCGGTGAAGCAGCTGAATAAAATTTTTGAATACTTTGCTTATCTCTAATAATAATGCATTCATAATTAAAAAAAATATTAATATCTTCTGCCTCGTCGGATATTCACACTCCAGGTTCTCCTTCGGCATGTGTTCATGGGCCGGAATTATTTTAGCATTTTTTGTTTTTGTACAACTAAAGCCTTAAAATGTAGTACATCCAAAGCTGGAGACGGGACATAAGATCTGTCAGGTTTGGATCAGTAGCATGTGGGCTCAAGCAAGTATTTCGCATCTACATATCACCTCCAGATTCGGGGGTCATTTTGACTTTGCGTCACTCTAAGGCTACTGTCACACGGGCGTTTTTGCTGGATCCGGCAGTTATGAACAGATCCGGTTGTATTATCTTTAACATAGCCAAGACGGATCCGTCATGAACTCCATTGAAAGTCAATGGGGGACGGTTCCGTTTTCTATTGTGTCAGATAAAACGGATCAGTCCCCATTGACTTGCATTGGGGGTCATGCCAGATCCATCTTGCTCCGCATCCCAGGACGGAAAGCAAACTACAACATGTTGCGGTTTGCTCTCCGGTATGGGAACGCAACTAAATGGAACAGAATGCATTTTGGAGCGCTCCGTTCTGTTCAGTTCAATTTTGTCCCCATTGACAATGAATGGGGACAAAACGGAAGCGTTTTTTTTTTTCGGTATTGAGCCCCTATGACGGATCTCAATACCGGAAAACTCAAACGCTGGTGTGAAAGTAGCCCTAAGCCCATGTCGTGGAGACGATTCTCAGTATTAACCTTCATCATTAAGTGTTGTATTGAGCTGACTGATCCCATTTGGTGAATTCTATCAGTGCGGGCAAACAATGGTGGCAATGTCCTACCTAATGCTGGACAAAAGGAACCAGATCAGATAATGTTCCCATTATGAGGATCTATTGTTGAAGCAGTCCCGGCGTATTGTTTCAATGCTTTATCAATAGCCCTAATACAAATATTGAACGATCATCATATTACTATAAGGACGTCTCTACCTTTTATCTGTTGGCTGTCAGACTACATATCTGTCAGTATAGATATCATGTATATGTAGAAGCCTCTGTAGCAGAGATGAGCACATTTCCTGAAATTCGTTTTGGGTCCAGTTCTAACGAATAGGTCAAAAAATTTGATTTGCGCCTGAATCATTTCTACCTGAATCAAAATTGCTCCAACTGGCTGGAAAATTAGTGTATGACACTAAGATATTCTAGGACTGATATTTTTTTCTCTCTTTTTCTTCATTTCTTTTTTTTTTATATTTTTTTTTACAGTTTCTTTCTCTCCCCATTTTTTAAGCTCTCTATCGCAATGACAGCAATAGTAAATAATATGAGAAGTAATACAGACATATACAGCTATGGGAAAACGCATGGTTGATGGTGTGAACAAGCAGCCTGCTTAAAAACACACTTCGCCATCAGATTTGCTGTCCGCTTTATACTATTGATGACCGACCCTCAGATCGGATCGGCGGGGGTCCGACTCCCGACACCACCACCGCGCGCTGCATTTTCTGCTCTGTTTACCTACTCACCGCAGCAATTGCAGTGCTGAGCAGGTGTAATTACAAGTATGGCGTCCCTATTCACTTCTATGGGACGGCTCTGTAGTATTCACTTGAACAGACGGAGCCATCCCATAGAAGTGCATAGGGACGCCATACTTGTAATTACACCTGCACACCACTGAAATTGCTATGGCAAGCGGGTAAACAGAGCAGAGAGGGGAGTGCTGGTATAAGTGCTGCCTTCGATTCAAACAGCTGAAGGCAGGGGTGGCCGGAGTCAGACCTCCGCCGATCTGATATTGATGATCCATTCTGAGGATAGGTCAAAAAGGGGACAACCCCTTTAAAAACATGACAAAAATTGCCCCTAATTTGAGGCAGACACGGGGTTATCGGAAAAACACACACAGGGTTATCGGAAAAACAAGCCATCCCTTGGTACAAACACACTGCACTGAGACTGACCCACTAAAATGCACACAAAGTGCACAAATATATATGGTAGCAAAATTGCAATGTTTTTTCCGTAATCAACAGAGGAGCAATTAAACATCCCCTGCTACGAACACACTGCACACTGGTAGTGGCGCAGTTAAATGCAGTGAATTGTGCAAGTATAAACAATAGCAAAATTGTAACTGGTTTTTTTAAAAGAAAAAGGCACAATTGTGCAGCGCATGCAATGAAATATATGCTGCTGGTGGTGCTGAGAACATGCCTAAAAAATACATATTAACTATAGAAGCCTTGTAACAGTTTTCTTTTGGGGGGGGGGCTGGGCATATGCACAGAACAAAAATATCTTTGTGTCTGCAGTTCACATGAAGAGCTCCAGCAGCTGCCCTCACTGTAAGACACAGTACACTGCCCCTATGGTCTCCCTACTGATAAACCTGACTTTCTATCTAGTAGATCAATCTACCTAACTAAATATATCTCTACATTGTCCCTGCAAGACCCTAAGATGTCTCACATCATTGGCATAGCTCACAATAGTGTTAGTGCTGCAACGCATTCTGGGAAAGCCCAGGGTCATGTGTTCCTCTGGTTACATCCTCCCTGCGCTGTTTCCCTGGCACTTTAACAGCAAAATGGCAGGCGTCATTTTGCATGATTGGTCCATAGCGAATCGCCAAAGTTTCAAATTCATTTGGTAAAAGATTTTTTATGAAATTTGTGACAAATACCTTAATTTAGAATCAATTCAATAATCTCTTCTCTATAGCCTTTAAAGGTGCCTATACACATAAGAGAGTCAGTAGAATACAGTGACCATCTTATGTGTATGGAATGTCAGGAGGAATAGTTGCTCTACCAACAGCTATCTCTCCCGACCCATCAATACACATGTATAGAGATGAACGAATCTCTTGAAATTTGATTTTGGCTGGATATGGCCAAATCGGTCAACTGATTCGATATGGGTTCAAATTAATTCTGCTTGAATCGATAATGCTCCAATTGGCCTGAAAATGTTACAAAATTCAGGTGAAATCCAATTTGTTTAGAATTGATTCCCTCCTCTGTACACATGAACACTCTACTGAGCATCCCTGAACAGAGTGGGGGAGAAAGATACTGCCAGACCCATCTGCCAGATGCTTATCTCTCCAAGAACGAAAGGATTCGGCAATTTAACTCCATCAGTCATCGGGGGAAGAGTCAGATGGCCCCCATACACATTAGATGGTCATCAAATTGGTGGATTAGGCCAACATTTATCTGATTTGTATGGCCAGTTTTAGGCTTTAGCGGTTCAGTGTTTACCATATGTTTTCATGGAGTCTGTCAGCAGTTTTGTCAATACAAAACTGCTGACAGACTTAGGCCATATTGGCAGGGGACAGGAGGTAATATATAGTTCTGTCCATGCTTTTAACCAATAGAGTGCTTTGAAAATTAACTTTGTAGCATCAAACCAAGAGACCACTACAGCAGAGGTGAGGGCCTGTGAAGTACTGAAGCCTATGGGCCTGCCCCCGATACACTCATATAAGATAGGGCCAGGGGCTATTCATAGTATTCAGTATATTGGGCAGACTAGATGGGCCAAATGGTTCTTATCTGCCGACACATTCTATGTTTCTACTTACGATGCACTTGCAGGAGTGACGCCCACATAATTCAAAGTTACATTTTACAGCACTCCATTGCCTAAAAGTGGGGACAGAGATATGTATTACCTCCTGTTCCCTGCCCCTACCTATGTCTGTCAGCATTTGCACCAATAAAAACTGCTGACAGATTCCATTGAAAGGGCAATTCTACTTTTACTTACTTCATGACACCAACATTATTAGGTTGACTTATGTGCCTACATGTCCCATGTAACACATAACTTTTTATCTATGCTACAATCATCGATGCATTTATGTAACCCAAGAGAAAAACTATCCCTGACCTCAAGATTCGGTGGATTACTTGTGTAACAATATGTTATGTTTATTTTTGATGAAAGATTAGCTCATACCACTATTTATGTGAACATTTCGTTATAAACCCCTTCCGGGAACAGCTCCTTTCAACAATCCAAGGGTTAATTTGGGACTGAGCGACATTCAAAATAAATAAAATGGAAGAGTACTGCTATTTAGTAATATATTACTATTATAGCCCATGGTAATTTGTATGTATTATCTATATATAAGAGTTTCAAGGTAGAGTTTTGCATCCTTCATGTGGTCATTTATAGGGAAGGTTGAGAGACACCTGCTTGGTCACCTATTCTGCCCCACCCAAAAAGTCTTAGTGCTTAGCTATGGCAAGTGCAACCATCACCCAATATGTAGGGTGAAGGAAGTACTTATGATGTCATCTGTAATTATGTACTATTAAAGGTGACCACCTTGGCCTACAGAAGAACATGATGACCTAAGCCAGGCAGACACAATGTGATCCACTTGTTGGTTCAGACCATGCAATATGAGTGAGATCCACATTAAAAAATACATGAATCCAAAAAATAAAAAATCATTACATACTCACCTGTTTCCTCCTATAGTAGTAAATGAAGAGCAAGGCACACAAACGCGGCCACCGTTCCATTCACCGCTATGGGACTTCCGGAAATAGCCAAGCCAGAGATCATATATTTTCAGCACTCCCATGCGGTGGATGGAGGGTGGCCATACATGCACAGTTGCTCTCCCTTCACTTCAGAGGCCCCATTCTCGAGAAGGTCCCAGAAGTGGGACCCACCTCTATCTGACAATTATCGATATACCACAAATGTTTCGATGGTGTAAACAGAGCCTAACTTTGGAGTGAGAGGGATTCCATTCGCCAATTCACCACTGAGCTCCAAAGGGGTAGAGGAAAATTACCAAGTACTAAACCCTCTTCATTTGTCCTTCATAGGATGTTACAAACTTATAACCCAGTTTACTTACTTTACAAAATGTAAAAGTATTTGTAAGTTTGCCTTTAGGTCAAGTTTTTTAAGGAGAAACCAGTTTTGATCATATGTAGTCAGACAGGCTGGACTGCTCAACAGGCATCATAAACAGATTATTTATGACTAATCATAAATATCTTGATTTTCCATAAATTTTTAGGACTGCAACCTATTTTATGCAAGGTTATGACTATAATATGAAATTGACATTAGACTCACCGTGAGACTCACTGAACATTGACATAACATGACCAGCATCTACAGTGCCTTGTAAAATTCTATTATATGTAATTACTGTAACTTGATGAGAGACTGAAACTAAAAATTGCCTAATGTTCCACGAATGTTCCATTCTGTTAACCCGTAAAAATCTATTTGACGTTCCACTCCTGCATTATGCAAAACCATGTATGGTGGCAACGGCATGACTTGTAGCTTCTGGGCTCCAATGCAAAATCTTAACCTGGCCCACGTTCTATTATAATATTGTCGTCTCCTTATGTGGTGCCTAAATACACTCAATAACTGTTGGACAAATGACTAATGGTGTACAGGCAGCTATTCTTTCCAATTTGGCTCAGTCAAGCATGCGTGTGTTCACAATGGGCAGGTGGGAGTAAGCCTTCATTAGATACCTTTGGTGGCAGCTTATTTCAAGCGTTTAAATTCAACATGCTCGATTCTTTCCCGAAACATCCTCTGTCGAGGGATAGTTGGGCGGTCCCACCAAAAGCAGAACCAGCCAATACATCTTTAGTTGCTGTTGGTCAAAGGCTTGTTCAGTTAAGAGCTATTCTCACTCATCCCTATACACATAAACGTATAGCTCGGCTAGTAAGATTATGTCATGCATTGTCCTCTCCAGCTGATCCATGACCAAACTCTACCAGTACCTATATAGTTAGGAAACCATCAGTCTCTGCATTAATGTGACTCTTCTTTTCTCCACCAAACTCCTTTTTGGGCAACTTCATGCATTTACATCTATATCTTCTATGTTGCTTCTTAGTCTAGGAGATACACCACCAAAATTTATGACCATGGTTGAATTGGTCAACTGGTTGCAAACCCTAGTATTATCCCTGGTGGCATAGATCCCCAGAATATATCTGACCTTACCCACTGTCAAAACCCACTCATAATGTTTGTAGCAGCAATGACTAGCCAGTCTGTGACAGCTTGATATGAACTTTCGTTCAGAGGTGCTCAAAAGTAATAGACAAATATATACATACAATGATGGCCTCACCTGTGGCTTTATGGGTGCCGTGCATGTTTATGGTGGATTCAGGGGGTGCAGTTATCAGTCAGATGGCCCTTTGGACAACAGCTGTCTAATGTGTGTGGCTACCTTAAAGGGCTCCAGCCTAGGAGCTTACAAACCCAATGGTCGGAACCCAAAAAGAAAAAAATACACTCCCCCATGGCTTGGTACCATGGCTGCTGCAGCTAATCTCTGTCCTCAGCTGTCACATGTCCTAGAACAGCATGTGTGAGGTGCTAACGATGTGCCGTTCTAGTGAGGCCAGTGGTTGGCAGCATTGGTTACAGGGTCAAGCCATTTGTGGCCTGGAATGAGTCAGCAGTGCAGGAACGGCAGTACTGTGGACAGGTGAGTTTTTGTTTAAATTGGGAACAAGTTCCAACTATTGGTTTTGTCTGCTCCTAGGCCGAACAGTCCCTTTACTCAGCTCTGTCCAAGAGCTCTTTGGGGATTATTTTTTATACCATTATCATTACATCTAAGGAGGGCATATCTCTTCCAGTCTATAAGGAAAAATCCTGCAGCCTAATTTTTCTCTGATAATGTCTGATTCTGTCTGCCTTGATAAATTGCACAGCAGAAAGCTGCGATGCTCTTCACATATGAATACAAATGGCAGTAAAAGTGCTTTGTTCTATTCCTACCAAGACAAATTCAGCTCAAAACCAAACCAAGGATGGCTTCGACAACTACTTACTTCACAAAAAAAAGTCATTTCAGAAGTGCTTAACTCATAGGACAATGCAACCAAATCATATTAGCAGATTGTAGGAGACGGGACATCCTGGCATGAATTTATGAAGGGTTCGGAATATTCTACACAGAAGTCAAGGTGGTCTTGATATTGTTGATACTGTCCTAATTATATCCAGATTTATTTGGACGGTTACAATTTTTTAAACTTTTGTGGATGATTTTCAACTCAGTTCAACTGTGCCAAGGGTGAAAAAAGAGCTCAGGTAATTGTGCAATTTGGCCATTATTGCTGTGTGTGGTCGCAAATTAGACCAGCTGGTTAGATTTAGTTCAGTCAATCTCAGGTTTGTTGGCACATGCCAATAGAAAATGTTACACATTGGTGCCAACTTAGACCATGGACACCCTTTAAAAAAGAGAGGGCAGATCCCTGGTAAACCGGTGATCCAGTGGTATATTTCATGTTGAGGCAACACTCAAAAAAAAAATATAGTTTCTCGCCTTTGGTAAGAGGCAGGCTAGTCCTGGTTGGTCTCATTCCATGTGCTACAATGTAGTGATATTCATTTTACATCTTCACTCTTTGGGGAATCTGCATTAGCAAAAAAAACGATGGTGAATTGGTCAAGGAAGAAAGACCCTTCTTTCTTGAGTAAAGGGTCTCCATCTTGTACACTACTGCCAATGAGATGGCATGCATTGCCTCCTGATATTGCTTATGTATATTTCATGGTCACCCTATGGATGGTCCTGGTAGCTGTCCAGTCCTAGGTAATCCAACAAGCAAGTGTCTCTAGGGACCTGGTCAGAAAGTGTCCTTTTTGAGGAGATCTAGTGGTGCAATTGTAGTGTCCCACTACGTAAAGGTGGGCACTACTAAGGGTTATGTTTGCTCCCACCTCCTGTGGGAGAATGGTGTTTTGTATTGCATTGTAATGCTATGTTAATTCCTGTGTACCAGGCCTGTTAGGGGTGTAATTTCTCTTCCCAAGCTGTAGAGGGAGCTAGGGAACCCCCTAGTATATATAGTTAGGCCCAGTCAGGAAGGAGTTAGTTCAGTGTAGTCCAGGAGGCTAGTGAGTGCAGTCTAGCCTGCCTGAGGTTCCTGAGCAAGGGAAGCTCAGAAGTTTGCCACCAGGAGAAGAGGTTACCTCCTGAGAAACCTGAAGTTCCTATAAGAGTACAGAGCAGAGCTAATATTCCAGCCAAACAGAAGGATATATTTAAAGCAAGGAGACATATACCTGAGGAAGTTTTCCCTAACCAAGGATAAAGCCAGCAATAGGGCATACGGGCCTTGGGATAAAGACAGACAGGATTCTGAGGAAAAGTGCAGCCTGATCTGTAAGTGTTTAACCCTCTGAGTATCTTGCAAGAACATTGTGCCTGCCAATTGCTATAAAGCCTGCATGTTACTACTTACATATGGAATTATCACCAAAGACTGTAAATAGTTAACTGTTTCAGTAAAAGGAAGTTTTGGTTCACTGCAACTTGTGTTCCTCAGTTATTCCTACCATCAATCGGTGTGCCACCGTTACCGGCACTGGCGTCACGAACTTAAAGGGATTATGCCACCGGCACATTAAACCTGCAACACCCAGGGCACCTCACCTACCATCGGCCTGGTCCCTATACATTGAGAGTGCCCCAGAGGACTCCTGTGCCAGCCTCTCCATCACTGCTGTACGCCTGCCCAGGGTTTATGAAAAACTGTGAGTACCAAAGACACCCTCGGTTAGTGACTACCCCTGTGACCTCACTCTCGCTCACCCTGCAGGGCTGCGTACTGCACAATGTCCTGTAACTAGTGATCTTATAGTCATAATATCCAGTGCCTTATCCCCAGTGATGCAAGTGATGAATCCCAGTAACCGAGTCTTTTGTGAAATAAGCTTCTTTTTATTTCTTCATAAAGCAAGAAGTCCTACAACCAGGACGCGTTTCGGCATGCAAGCCTTTTTTAACAGTACCTGTTGAAAAAGGCTTGCATGCCGAAACGCGTCCTGGTTGTAGGACTTCTTGCTTTATGAAGAAATAATAAGAAGCTTATTTCACAAAAGACACGGCTGCTGGGATTCATCACTTGCATCAACTGGAGGTTGCTCCTTCCCCGTGCAGCGTGCAAATAAAGGTGAAGTGCTGACCTGTTTCCTTGATTATCCCCAGTGATGTCTGGGAAATTGCCTTCCTTGTCTGTATAGCCAGTCAGTATCTTTGTCACAGATTGTTTTAGGAGAATACAAAATTGAATATATTTCTTTGACTTTTTGTCTCGTTGGAGTGTGGAAACTTCAACATTTACAGCCAGGTAAAGCCTGGAACAATAATACGATTTGGCCAAAGTCCAATGCTCCTTGTTTTAGGAGAATCCAAAATTGAATATATTCCTTTGACTTTTTGTCTCGTTGGAGTGTGGAAACTTCAAAATTTACAGCCAGGTAAAGCCTGGAACAATAATACGGTTTGGCCAAAGTCGAGTGCCCCTTCCTTTATGCTTGGTTAAAACCTTGTCGCACTCTGTTGTAGCTTGGAGTAGGGTTCCCGCCCCAGATAAACAAAAATAGACAAACCCCAGCGTAATTTGAAAGCTTGTTTTGCTTTTTATTGAGTAGATATTGCGGCTTCAATGTTGTAACGTTTCGGCCCGCTAGTGAAGTTGGCGCCAACTTCACTAGCGGTACTTCCGCAATATACTCTGACAGAGCGCCAGCCTACTCTTCTTCTCTCCATCACCAGCGGCATTAGTCTGAAGAAGGCCAATAGGCCGAAACGTTACAACATTGAAACCTTCCTTTATGCTGTCAGATGACTGCTCAAAATGGTGGAGTCAGAGTCAATGGAGTCTGTGGAAACCTACTGACTCCAACAATGCTTTCAAAATAAAAATATTTCATGATGGTGATGAAAGTGTTAAAAAACCTGATGCTACCATGATTTTACTACAGCAAATGTGTTATTAGGCATGAGCCATTTATAGAGGAGTTGAAGATGGATGGAACTATGGAAAGGTATAAGAATTGAGTCGGATGTTTGACTTATTAATTCTTTAGCCCTGTCTTAATGTCTACTCTAGCTGTCTGAGGGCACTGTGATTATGAAATTAGTCATTTTGTTCTTCCATCATGCCAAGACACTGAGAATTCATTTCATGGCCGGACAGTCTATGAGTTAATCAGAAGAGTTACCTAGTATAATGTGATAGGCTAACAACCAGTCATACCTTATCCACAGAAAGCCTAAACTGCAGATTGCTGATTTCCTTTAGCAGCAACTGTACCAATAAACGTTAGGCACCAGATTGTTGACTAACCGTTTCACTCACACAGCTGCGTTCCTCATACTTAGAGTTAATCACATACAGCACAGCATCTCATTACTTTACAGTTCGAAGTTTTAGAAAAGCTTGCAGACATTTCAGTGTGGCTTAAAGGTGTATTTGCTTAAATTGAGTTGATATCTCTGTAACACCGCAGGTAAATCCAGTAACATCAGCTGCATCACATAAGATCCATAAATTTAAACATTTCTCATTCCAAAGCTAAGCACCTGAGATTTGAGGGTACGATGTAATGTAGAACATTGCTGGGTATTCTTGATGTGTCGTGATTATGTCGTGTTTAAAGCGTAGGTGAGTTTTCAAAGAAAGTTTGCATAATGACTGTGGCTTTGTACAATCCTAACTTTTTTTGGCTTCCCTAATGTCTTTTCTTTGTTTCAGCTGCACAGCTTGATGCATTTCTCTCACAAGCAGGGACCGTCTTCCTTCTGTGGAATCTGCCACCACTGTACTGCTGTGATGTCCTTTCCTTTACTTTCCACTATGTTTGTTTTAAGCTCTGAAACTCACAGAACAGATAAGGAGGGGAAAATTACACTTACAGACATACAGGACACTCCTATAATCTTCAAAAGCTGTGTAGAAGAAATTATTTTATCAGGCTCAGGATCTCAGCTAGCTCTGACACATCCCCATTTTTTAAGAGCCGTTCCATTTCTCCTTTGCCATCACCACTTTCCTGAAAAGCGGGCATGGTGGGGGTGGGGCCAGCGGGTCCATCACATTTATTTTATTTTCTTCTTTAGTTTTCTTGTGTAAAAGAAGACTAAAATCTATACCAATTTAGGCACACGGACTGTCGGAGGTGTGCTTCTTGTCATAAATTGGGCGCATTGGGATATTGGGATAGCGAGCGCTTCGTACAGTATTAGAATGTATTGGCTCTGATGGGCCGAAGTTATTACTTTGTGAAGTATCGCGAGACTTCGCATAATACCTTCAGAAATGTATTTCTACCTTAAAAAAACATTTCCCGAACTCAGGTTCGGTTCCAAGGGATGCCAACAATGTCTGATGTCTATGCCCATCTTAAGCTATCATAAATTATATGGCACTGCTGTGGAGGAGGGTGGGGGGGTCCTGCCATTGTTTTTGCCAAAGAGGCAACAACAAACATTGCTTCGGCTTCTGGCATGGTACCTTACATTCAAAGCAGTCGATAGTGCTAGTGGTCGATATGTGTTGGCATGTTGTATGTTGAAAAATTACATCAACACTTAATTAAATTAGTTTATTGACCTTTTAGCATCTCTAGAACATTGCTCTGGCAGCTTCCTGAACATCTGTTGTGTTTCATAGTACAATATGATGCTACATTAGCTGTCTTCACAAAAAAAGAAAATAAGGATATGCCTTTAGTTCCACCAGTTGGAAGGTTGCTATTCTATAGGAGGAGCATAGCATGGCCTGTGAGACTCCTCACATCTACTAGGTGCTCTCTACAAGGGGAAATAGTACTTCCCAGATATTTTGATTCCACTTCACTGCTTAAAATCTACTCTATGAGTAGGTGCAGATCACCAGCTTCTTGACCATGATTCCTCTGGGTTTCAGACCATAAAAATAAAAAGACCACAATACAGTGGGCACCTTAAATTAGGCAGCCAGAAGATTTATACTTTCTTTTGCAATATATAACAAACTATCTCAGTCAAATCGAATGTAGTAGGCACTGTTTGACACCATTGGATTTCCTTATTCCTACAAAAGTGGCATCATTGCCCAGTATTAGATATAGCACTTCTCCTGGAAATGACTGAGGAGAAATATGGTTGTCTCTCTCCAGAGCTGGAGCGTGGTTTTCTTGGTATTTATGACATCCAGCATTGAGAAGGGTTTGGAGAAGCAGGATGGCTTTTTAGGCTTCTTGACTAACTCAAGCATGACAAAGGCGGACATGCCAAATGTGTAATTTGTACATCTGTAGGCAAGGGGCCACTTCCACCTATTAATGCATATGGATGTCATGGAGTGACATAATAGAAAATGCCGCAGCAGATTCAATGGTCCTTGAAATGTAAAATAGCTTTTTACAGCATAAGATTGGAATGTGCTCCTGAAAACGTAATGTTCATCTCGAAGAGCTTGGAATCGGAACTTCTGAAATCTTTCACTTATATCTGCTGACTCTTAAAGTCCCCAATTGTTTCCAGTCGGGACAGCTCAAATTGAGGTTAAACTTTTTTAGATAATACACATCTTCCCTAGCTGCTGCTTAGGTTAAGCCTGACAAGCAGAACGTATTAGTGATTTATGAATTATGGCAGCAATTCCCACCAAATGTTTTTCTCAGGCTGAAGAATCCGTAAAGACGAAGCAACTGTTCTCAACATAACTACAACACAAAGGATGGCTTTGTTATTAACATGGTCGTAAGAAAATGTTTGGTGTCCATAGAAATGCTTCGCATTGGTTAGTAAATTTTTGATGGGGAATGAATGGAAAGAACTGATGGTTATTGTAAGGTGGACAACAATCACTGTACAGTGTGTCCATATGTGTGCCTTTAACTGTGTATATTCCACAGGTAAGTGAGTAGTCCGCACAAAACAAAAAAAAAACACTTTAAAGAAGTTCTGTTATGAAGACAACCCCTTCCATATGTTCTATTACGGCATACGTACATCATATATGGCAGGGCCCTCTGGGCCATCATCTACTGTATAAGTTACTGAGAGAGACCAATACTGTTTATTTGAATATCTTTAATTGAATGCAATATGTTTTTCTTCTACACAGTAGAAAATTGATAGGATTACCAAAAATAAACCCAGCGCATGGAAAAGTATGGTTGGTGGAGGTAAGAGCTTCCCAAACCCTGGCATTCACTTGCTAAGATATTAATCATTAGCTATAGGGAAATGGGGGAGCAACAGTCCAACACTGGTCGCAATTAGTAGGAAAAAGAAGCAATAAAAAGGTTGTACAATGAAACAGACAGCAGCCAATGAGCAGCAGTTATATTGGACTGTGGACAGTGAGGTCTAATGTATGCAATAGGCTTACTGTAAGGGAAGGGGCCTGAGACTGAACCAGCATCTATAAATCTGCCACACTGTGCCTAGTTCAGCCAGAAATAAAATTGATATAGCTAGCCTTTCCTTCACCCAGGGCAGCAAATCAGTTTTGGCCCCAAGCCCAGTGCCTAAATACCCTGGCCAAAGCTTGTTGATACCCTCTTTACACATGCTTCACCCAGGACACATGCCCAATCAGCAACCTAAGCTTTGCCCTGACCAAATTGTGGCATGAACGGTGGAGCCAACCTTTCCTGATCTCTCCAAGTCCTCCATCTGAATTACTGCCTCTGACCAGCTAAGGGTTGCAACTCCTGTGGATATAGTACTACCACCTTAAGTTTTCTGTCACTGGTATGGACAGGAATGTCATTTCCAGGGACAGCATAGAGGCAGTGCGGTGGACAGGGCTGTAATCTTAAGGACAGCGTCCTTCACCATCTCTCGGTGCATGTGTTGAGTCTACGCTGTGCATGCGCTAATAGATGCGGGAGGATTTCGTTCACAGGATTACAGCACTGTCGACTGCCCACCCCTATGCTGTTCCTGGAAATGACATGCTCATCCATTCCAGGAACAGAAAACCTAAGGAGTAAGAAGATGTATGTGACCACCATGAGGCACCTTCTGGAACCTAGAAATGAAACACAGATTTTGTACATATCAGTGCATTGGTCTGAAATGATGATAGTACCCAAGCCTAATGGGAATATGCACAAAGTATCCTGGACTGGAGATCCTTAAAGGAGGGGCAAGTTTGTGATTGGAGAGGATGATACCTCTGGCACCTAATTAGGCGAAGAAAGTCAAGTAGGTAGACTACCAAGCCAACCAAAATATATGATAAATCTCAACAATAACCTATCATCTCTGGGATACCTTTGGGCCAATAGCTAAAAAGATACAATAAGGCTCATCATAGAACATTATCTAGTATTCCATGTAGAGATATAATTCATGCGCAAAAAAGCATTTACAGTGTTATAGTTGACCTCACTGTGGATAGTACCAGGAGGATACATGACAGGACATCAATTCAGTATGAAGAAGCAAAAAGGACAGCTGGAGGACACACATTCGAAGGCTGGAATCATATGATCAAAGGTCCCTTGGGATGATGGAGTCTTAGGGAGTCTAGTCTTTTATGGTATCCAATGTAACCAATCCCTTGACGTTACCCCTTTATCAGACACTTGACTGGGGCACTTGTAGACATGTTTTACCATAAAGTAGATACTCTGTAGAAGAATAACAGTAAGTTAATTTGAAGTCAACAAAGAACTGTATTTAAAGGTTCCTTATACTGTTTCTAGAGCTGTCATTGGTTCCTTCCTTTATATATACTGGACATTAGTCATCTAAAAGCTTGAAATGCTAGCACAAAAGTGTATAATGCCTAACTGAACACTGCCCTAATAGACCTCAGGCCAATATAAGTAAAAAAAAGTCATGATCTCAAAGCATGATGCAAACTATAGCACTGGCTAGAAAGGGGAACAAAAAATATTGTAACTGCAACATCTTCTCTGTTTCCAAATATTTAGATTCTCATATTAACATCTATCATAGCTGCAGTAAGAGATTGTCCTTCAACTTGTAGAACTGAAGAGATGAAAATAGGCGGTTTGCATTGCTCGCATTTAGACATGGCTTGAGATAGATTAAAGGGGTTGTCCGGGTTCAGAGCTGAACCCGGACATACCTAGAATTTCACCCATGTGCCCCCCCCCCCCGAACAAGAGCATCGGAGCAGTTCAAGCTCCCATGCTCTCCTTTGCCCTGCGCTGAATTGCGCAGGACAAAGGCATTTTGTGGAGTTACGGTGACGAACAGGGCTCTCCTTCGGGCTGCCAGGCGGAGGCTTCCACCCAGCAGTGAGCCCGGTGACGTCACCGGCACTGATGGGTGGGCTTTAGCGCTGCCCTAGCCTCTAAAATGGCTAGGGCAGCCCTAAAGGCCCCCCCATCAGAGCCAGTGACGACATAGTAAATAAAAGAGCCCTTGCCCTGCGCGATCCTGGGTGAAATTATGGGTATATCCGGGTTCAGCTGCTGAGAGCTTTCACTCTTAGGTCTCAAAATGATTTTAACGGAGAGGTAGCCTCAAAGGCATCAGGCTCGGCTCCCGCCCATACAACTTTGTGAGATGTCTCCTGCCAGAGTGAGTAGCTCTTCAGTATAAATCACTGCTTAAATATTATACTAATATCAATTTCAAATAGTATCTTCCCAGCATAAAAATAGAATCATCTGGTATTGAAAAAGTTTCAGATTTGATTAAATCTCTATTTTTGTGGTATCTTGTTGACAGAAAAAGTAGCTGAAATTGCATATAAAGACCATATGTTTAGCTCCAAGAGCCAAGTGCAGTAGACAATTAGATGATTATTTGGCGCTCTCTCGACAAGTGAACTGCATTGTGCTTAGAACAAAACATTCCAACATAAAGATTTGATTTGAAGCAAATAGACAGTTCTAAGTAATCTGAAATAGATGGAGCCCAAAGACTGCAGACATTTTAATGGGCATGTTGATATTCTCTCACTTAAGCTCTTACTTCAGACCACCCCTGGTGACAAATTATGGGCTGAAATAGAAAGTTGTTTTTTGTTATATTCACACATGTACACATTCTGCTGTACTGTGTTTTGGATAGAAGATAGGTATGTAGGCCACTTCTGTATTTGTGATGTATGGAGCTCATACATCTTGTTTACTGGAAAAATCAGTTCAACTTGGAAAATGTAGCATTTTTTTTTTTCCAGAGGGAGTGCATGTGTGACTCTGAGCACATAGAAGTGAATGGACAACAGATTTGCCCTCAGAAAACAAAATTTACAACCTTGTAAAAACTGTCACCTCCCAATTTATTTATTTATTTTTGTCCATTTTGAATCATTCACATGATCATAGAACATCTAAGTTGTCACACATGTCTCCAAGTATCTTGGCTATGATTCTGTGGGTACTGTACATGAAATCCTACTTAGATAGTACCAGGAACTTCTTCTCCGACTTTGGTTCTTTTGGAGGATGATGTAGCCACCTGTTTCGGGACCAACCAGACCCATTTGGTCAGATGGAATGCCAAAGATCTCTAGGGTTTGTTCTCTTCTTCTCTCAAGATAGCAAATGCCTAAAGCGATCCAATGCGATCCAATGTAGAGATGTTCTACGTTCCATTGATTGAACCTCTTTTAGGAAAGCAATGTAATATTAAATGATACATCTCTGTAATGTTCATGTTTTTGTTCTGTTTTTGTGACATCTATGTCTGAAGACACTACTCAGGATATTCAATCGAGTTTATCCTGTATGAATTTAACTTATACCTATTTTTCTTTGTGAGATTGGTCTCCTTGGTCATATTTACCGAGAATATACCATAATCCTATGGAGGAAGACAAATCTCTAATAACGTAGGTACATATGAACCCAATCCTTTCATATTGAGCTCTGTCCCATGGTTCTGATGGATGTATTTTGTATCCTGGAAATTTTCTCAAGTAACTGAAGTCATTATAAATTCCCAGTGCCAATCATTCATCCTTAAGTCAGTCTCCAGACTCTGGGAAGATTGTATCTTCATGTTTACTTAGACTGAAAAAATATAGAGGTCACCGAAGTATTGATCCATTACATTTCTAAACTACATAATGTAGTGTAGTCATTTCTTCTGGGGGTGAATGCAACGCAACATGATTCGGGAGCAAGGAACCAGGCTCTGCATGTAAATCTAAGTGTACAGTTGTGGTAAACATGTAATGCACTGACTGATAACTGAAATAAGAAGTGGAAGACTCTCATTGTCTCTGCACCTATGAGGGTAAAAAGATCATTTGTCCTCCGCCAAGACATAACCACTGCTCCTCAATGTGGAAGATATTCAAATTAGCTTTTTTGAGTTGGTCTCAAAACCTCAGCCATTTTGAGATTGTCTTATGACTTTGTGTCTACTAATTTTGATCAAGATAGTATAGGCACAGTAAGCTTTTACATAGGGCTCCATTGCCGTGGGAGCCACGGAATTTGTAGATATAAAAACAGTGCTAGGTCGTTTAATTTTTTGTACAACCAATTAGATGTTGTGTCTGAGCAGCTGATAGGTGTTTGTGTCCAATGAGACCCTTACTTTAGAGCTAGACTAGCCATTAACTATAGAATCTAAATTTGATATAAATTTTTTATAAATTTTGATTCATTAGAATCAGAATTCCTTGAGATTCCATTTGGGAGAATTTTCCGAAAGAGAGATCTTCCAAACATTTAATAATAAAGTAATTTTCATTTAAGTAGAAATTATTCATACCCAGATAGAATTTCTTGGCCAATTCTGACAAATCGGACCAGAAACAAATTTTTGGAAATTCGCTTATCTCTAAGCTAGACTTATCCAAGAGAATGAGCACCAGGCAGCAGTATATATTAGAGATCTGATATCTACTGATATGATAGGGTGACCAACCTACCCTGCTATGAGTGCTACAAATGTTTGGAGTGGATGGAGGTATAGGGAACTTGGGAGGATTTATCATAAATAATAATGCAGAGGAGAAGGGCGCAGGGGCAATTAGATGAATGAATGTCTGTTTGACACTATCATGTTGCACTCTTGAGACTGGGAGTATTAGGTGCCATTCCGAAACCCCAAGAGACTTGTCCCACCTATGCTACTTATGTACAAGGAAGCATAAGGATGTTTAAAATGAAAGGGATTTCCAGGCTCCTGATATTGATGACCTATGCTCATGATCCATCTTTGAAGGGGTTGGCCACTTTCTGGTTACTGTTGACCTATGTATCTGTAAGATGACACTTAATAATATAGTCTTTGTTGAAATTCTGCGCCATTTTCAATATTGCATCAGGTATCCTCCCTCTTTTGTGTTGTCCACACAGAGGTCTTGTCCAAAAAATGGCTGCTGATGGAGGGACGTGTGACCAGGCAAATCACCTCCATGTGATGTCTCCTCTGTTCAAATGCACTGAACCTGGCATCTGAACTTGCACTTGCACATGGAGGTTATTGTCTGGTAACATGACCCTCCATCAGGGGCTATTTTATGGACAAGATCTGAATGTGTACCGCACAGAACATTTGCCTAACAAGGAGACATGGCTTATGAAATATAGCAAACGGCACAGGCTATATTAGTAATTGCCATATAGTCATCTTACATACACATTGGTCACAAGTAGCAAGAAAGTGGCCAACCCCTTTAATATCTGATTGTTGAGGGTCTGACACACCACATCCCCACCGATCAGCTGTTCCCTGCAGTCACCACAGCTGGATCTAGGACTGTGAATGGAACAGGGAGCACAGCTCCGTTCAAAGTGTAGTGGCCATGCAGGGTTACTGCAGCTCAGCTCTTATTCACTTCAATGGGAGCTGAAAGATAAAAGTTAATCAGCACCTCCTGCAAAATAAAGTAAATGCACAGGTACATGTCACCATGGCTGAAACTACAGAAGTAAAAGAAAGCAAAAATTTCAGTCTATCCTCAGACTGTTACTTTCGGTTTGACAATGAGTCCCAACACGTTGCTGTTCTAGGGCTGGATGTATAGCCCTTATCTCAGAATTCCTGACAGCTCATAAACACTCATTTAAACTATATTCTTATAAGTTTGATAAGAATTTAGCTATAATGAGTGAATAGCAACATAACGAGTGAATAGCAACATGTCTGCAGATAGACTGAAACTTAACCCTGTAGGACAAAAATTGCTGCAAATGATTAATAAAGACTAACTTTAAAAATATATATTTTTAGCCCAAAATGAGTAAAATGCAGTCATAAAAAAAATTGCCCCTAAAAGTGTTTATAGTCTGTGATTTAAGGTATTACTCATGTATCTAAACCAATGCATAGCCCGCAGTTGAGGTATGAAGATACAACGCACATCATCTGCTCCAATATCATGGAGCCCTGCTGAACACAAGAAAGGTGGTAACCAAACAGAAATAGATGGACAATGCAATGGAAATGATTGCAATAAGCAGTGGCATAAAACACCAGAGAATAATGGACTCTAATGACAAATATTAACCTTTCACTGTTGGATACAATAATCAATATGGAATTATATTATAACCAGGATCTGATCAATCATCGCTCCCTGCAGTGACCTAATGAGCAAAATAATTAACATGCATTTACTGTATATGAGGGATTTTTACCTCATATTCCAAATGGTAAAAGATGTCTTTATATAGGAGGTATAAATTATGTGAATTATGTTATTTAGCCTAATCCACAATCTTCAGCTATTAACACTAGAGATGAGTGAATTTCATATTTTGAAATTAATTCGTTCATTCATTCGTTTACTGGTAAAAGGTGAGTTGTGTTATGTATTCCGTTACCATGGACTATAACGCAATTCTATGATGGAATGCATAATGGAATGCCTTTAGAGGCTTTCCGTTATTCATTCCGTCATAATAGAAGTCTGTGGGCTGCAAAACTGATCTGTCCCGAATTGCGTTATGGTCCGTGGTAACGGAATCCATAACGCAATTCTGCTTTTACCACCAAGCGAAGAGTGAACGAATTTCGAATTTCGTGAAATTCACTCATCTCTAATTAACACCTTTCCAGCATCAGAAGGGATGACAAATCAGATGAAGGTTGAGTCAGGTAGACCTTAGTTGAGTAGTTAGTACAGTAGTCATAGTACATACTTATCAGGGGCTTAAAATGAATTGCAGGGGAAAAAAAGAAGATGAATGGACCTTTTTTTGGGAGAAATTAAACTTAGGTTGAGTTTCAGAGTGAGGACTACTGCCAAGTGAACATGAGTAACAATCCCCTTTGGATGGTTTTAGACCTCAAATTCAGAAGGTCACCACAATGCATCAAGGTTACAGTCAAGAAACATCCAAGGGAAGTTCATTCAGATAAGATCTTCATTAAGTTGGTAGTAGTTATGGACAACTAAATCGACTCGATCAAGAGCTTAGTACTAGACAGTAATAGTTTTGTAGACCCATATTGACAGAATTAAACCCAAAATAATGATGTATGGACCATCACGAGAAGATGTTTGAGAGTAACTATAGGTTATGAGTCAGGTTTTCGAGTTGGGTCTTCTGATAAATAGACTTGCGCAAAGAACCCCTTTGGATAGTACTAGACCACAAACTCCTAGGTCGTCACAGTTGACTGAGTTATAGCATACATGTTATATAATGTCATATTTAGTGTTTCCTGTTTCTCGCCACACTGTGAGGCAAATTCATGTCCTTGTAATGGAAAAAACATGATGGCAGGACGCTGGGGTTGGTTAGAAGTGCTGCTTTCTCAGCTGTGGCTATAGTATATAGAGACATAGATCTTGAGTTCTTCTTTTTACAGCTGTTCCTGGGAGGATCCTTTATTTTCTAGTCTCATGGGGGTTCTGCAATGCAAAACAATGACATGAAGGCAAACATTGCCCTTGTCTACCATGCACATGAAACATTCAATTCCATTAGTTAGTAATGTATTATGTCATAATTAATGCATCTACCGAGTGATCAATGCAAAGGATTGAAAGGTAAATGTCATGGAATTTTCAGAGTAATGTAAAGATCATACAGTTTGCAAATATTGAAGTCACTGCCCCAGGCACATGATTGCTCCTATAGTACACCGAAAAGGCTCGGGTAAAGTGAAATAAACTAAAACTTGTCAGCAGGATACAGGTCATCATAAAACAACTTATGTCTGCAGAGCAATATCCAAGGCTAAATCAGATGGTCTAGATCAGCAAATTTTTAGAAATTTGTTTTGGTGCCAATTATAACGAATGGGCGAAATTTGATTTAGTTCCAAATTGATTCCGACCAAATCAAAATTGCTCCAATTGGCCTGAAAATTGGTATATGACACTCTGAGTCTCTTGTCTTTCTCTCGTTTTTATATATATATATATATATATATATATATATATTTTATTTTTGTATCTCTCTCTTCCCCCTTAAGCTCTTTAACGCAATTACAGCAATAGTAAATAATGTCAGATTGACACTGACATATATAGCTTTGGGTAAACACATAGTTGACGGTGTTAAAAAATAGTGAGTTTAGAAACACGCTGCACCATTGCATTTGTTATACTTTTTAAATTAAAAACCTTCCAAAAATTGTCGCTTATTGGAAGCAGATGGTGTAATTGGGAAAAAAACTGTAGCTTGTCTTGAACAAGCGGTCCAAAACTTGTGCTTTAATGGGGGTAGATACCTGCCCATGTTTAAACAGACACACAGTAGCATAGGAAGAATCAGCAACTTGTTCTGAACAAGATAAAGTGTGCACTTATAAATGGTAGCAGAATTGCAACTTTTATTTGGGTAACAATTACAGGTGCAATAAAATGTCCTTTGCTACGAACACACTGTACACTGATATTGATGCACTCAATTTGACTGAATTGTGGAATTATAAACAGCAACAAAATTGCAACAGTTTTTTGTAAAGAAAAAGGTGCAATTGTGCAGTGTATGCAGCGAAATATACATTGCTGGTGCTGGGAATATGCCTATAAAACCCTTATGACGTGTATAACAGGTTTTGGAGAAAAAAGGCTAGCTCGTGCACTAAAAAAGAATACTGTTACTAAATGAACTTTTCTTTCTGCAACCAGTAGCTGCCCTCACTGTAAGACACCCAATCCCAGTACACTGCCACTGTGCTCTGCCTACTTATAAATCCTGACTTTCTACCAAGTAATTCAATCTACTGTACCTATCTAAATATATTGTTTCTGCAAGACCCTAAGATGGCTGGCTTGTGTCTGTAGTAGATATCTGTCAGAGACATGGTAAATATAGCCTTTCACATCAGTGGCTGAGCTCACAATAGCGTATGTGCTTCAGAGTCTAGAACACCAGCCTATATCCTCCTTCCTGATTGGCTGTCAGGCTGCCTGCAAAGCGTTGTGGTCAAGCCTGTCAGTTGGGGGCCTGCCCAGGGTCATGTGATCCTCCAACTTCATCCTCCCTGCCCTGTTTCCCTTACTAGTATACTGAATTCTAATGTAAAATAGTGGCCGCTATTTGGGAAAGGTTCCTCAGATTGGTCCTGATGGGACTTAGTCCTGTATTTGGCTTATGGAACTGTTCCTCAGCTGCCTAATCTGGCCCTAAATAATGACCTGTGCATGCTTGAAAGTGAAGCCCACCAATTGCTTCAGGGTGGCAATACCAAGAGTTAATGTACCATAAAAGCATCATCTGTGGCTGCTAAGGAGCTATGATGGGGCTCCATCAAGGGCGGACTGGGAACTTAAGTCACCCTGGAAAAAACCTAAAAGTGGCCTCATGTTGTAGGCGGGTCCAAATTGACAGAGGGCCATAGTGCAGAACAAAATACCTCCCCAGCAGAATCAACCACCACAGTGCAGCACAAAATACTGCAGCCGACACCACAGCATGGAACGGTATCATCATTGAATCCAGGAGGGCATCTGTGGCCGCTGGCCAGGTGCATGCGTTTCTGATGCTCCTACATTAATTAATACAGAGAACATCAGATCTTTTTGTACCTGGCTGGAGATCCTCTGAGCATCGCCCCACCGGGAAATTTTCCTGTAAGGTCTATGGCCAGCCCGCCTAAGGGCTCCATCCACCTTCTAGGTACACCCAAACTGTGCTTCCTCCCAGAGAGGTAGCTAGGCTTTCTTTAACCCCCACTTGTTTAGTTTACACCCTTAGCCATTGATCTAAATACAGTCACAAAGGTTCAATGGCTACTTGACTCCTTCACTGGCACCCATGGATATGCTCCGAGCTATGGCCCTACAACTTCCCGTAAAACAATGGAGAAAGGAATCTACCAAAGTATGGGGAAAAGAAGCGCTATCAAGCACTCCTGTACTTTGTGTACATTGTGGAGATGGGGGTCCAACAATGTCACGTTGGGGGCCTCATTTTGCTGTTGGATTTCTACTTGTACAAGGGTATAAACCTGGGAGTTTTTTTCTAAGTGAGATGAATAGATGGGAACAGAATGTAGCTTTTCTCTTTTATATTATCCATTAGCAGTAAAATTGGAGATGGAAATGATCAAGAAATGGCTTCTGCAAGCCATTGTCTGACATACTGTATTTGTCTATAATTTGTATTCTCCTCTCTTTGCACTAGGATGGGTCACTTTGATCCTAATACAAGAAACTAAGAATGAAAATATAAAGTTGGTAGAGCATGAAAATTGACTGCAGTGCTAGTTATGTCTTATGTCTATAATAACCAATATGTAATGCTCATAGTCATACATGATGTCTGTAAGCTTCACAGAGTCACCCTTTATGTCTTAGTTTTGGCAAAATTCAGAAATGTAACCTTAATCTCATAACCCTATTTCCATATGCAGGGGGCTAAAATTCCAGCAGGAAGGTGGTGAATTGTAATACCAGGGGTAACATACAGGGGAGCTCTACAATGAGATACTGTTACAGAAACAGATACTGTTCTTGCACAGGGGTCTTCTACTCTACCCCCTGTCCATATGTGATTCAGTTTGTTACCATGTTGCTGGCTTTTTTACTTATTTTATGTTGGCTGTGTAATGAGATTCCATAATGAGATGTTTGAGATTCATGCGTTAGACTTACAGGGGTATTCCAGTGTTTAACTCAATTAGACACATTAGAAATGTATTTAGGCCTTAAAGGACATGATCTGGATAGTCTACCCCAATCTACACAGAACATGTGCACATATGCCTTTAGTTGCATCATTACCTTTGTTGCCATCATTGTTAACACAGGATGTATCATCAAGAAGGTCTAATAGGTTATTTATAAATCAACCCATAAGGGTCCTACTACATGAGTCGACAGAGATGATGTTCGTTCTCGATCATTGCCCACTTTTCTCATTTGTGAGGTGATCAGCATTACCTTTACAAGGACCAGTTTTCAGAAATTAGGATTTGCCCTGATCCTTGGCCTGTGTACAAGGGCCCTAGGAAATAGACCTTATTGATGAGTGATTTGCTCCAAAGTCACCTCTAAATGGGGTTGTTTAATGGTAGACCTGTTGTTTTAGGGGCCCATTATTGTGTTAGAGTCTGAGTCCACTGGTGGATCCTCTGGTGGGCCACTTTGTTCCTACATGGAAACTTTACCAACCATATAAGTTATACTTGCACTGCATTAACACAACCACTTTTGCGGTATGGGAACTACTCTAAGGCCCAGTTCTCAACTGAAACCTGGGAGCCATAGAAACTGATGAGTTGGCTATCTCTCCATTAAAATAAGCAGCAAGATCTTCTTGTTTAGAGTCAGGTAGGATTCCAGGTCCTACATCACTACTAATATAACCTCCTCTGGCAAGGCATATACCTTTTAAAATGTACTCAGTAGGTAAGTGTTCCTGGAAATGATTAGAAATTGTCAGTAACTCCTTCTATTACGTGTCACACTATTATACCGATGGTCCATGCCCACCACCATCTCACTTCCCCCCGGAGTACTCACTTGTTTCTCTTATCCTGTTCCCCTAGCGGTTCATGTCTAAGGCATCCTGCCGATGTCTCCTGGTAGGCATGGCCTCTGGTGTAGCCCTGATCAGTTTCCTGAGGCCCGCTCCTCTGCTGCCCTTAGGTCGCAAACGTCTGTCGGCTCTTAAAATGCCAGAGCACACACCTGAGTCTTCCCCAACCAATGGCTGGTCATCTTATGGTATTTAGGACAGCTTCCCCTAAAGGAGGGTCTTTGAGCAATAGGTTCTAGTTGGCTTGTGTCCTGCTAAGGTGTGCAATCGTCTTGGTTTGCCTGTCTGCATACGGACCTCTGCCTGTCTCTGGATTTGACTTTTTGCTCCCTGCCTTGACCTCTGTCTGTTCCTGAGTATGGTTTCTCCTGACCTCTCAGTGCTTCCCATGTGGATTAATGGCCTCTGAACTCAGACTATTCCAGGAGGTAGCAGCCTGGTGGTTCCCCTGCAGTGGAGTCCAGATCCCTGTATAAGGGTTATAGGGTGAAGAGCAGGGGGCTGCCAGGATAACAGCCTTACGAGTATCCCCAAGGCAAATCAGTTCAGTAGGCACAGTGGATCCCCTTCGGAAGGTACGGCTAGCCACATCCGCTTCTGTAATATACACATATTACTGCGATTGATTAGCAGCAATAGTTTGTGTCTATACATTTCTAATACAGTATGTTTCCATATATTATGAACATGATTACATTCTCTAGCAATGTACAAAAAATCCTCGATGATATCTTGAAAGGCATTACACAGTGTCATATGTCTCCCGGGGGTTTCCTGTAGACAACATCGAGAACAGATTAACCTCCCAGACTTCAAAGTGTCCTTGAAAATTGTTTTCAAATGTTGGCAAATATGAAAGGTGAGAAGGAAAAGATGGGTTTTATGACCGTTCGGCACAGAGCTCGGCAGGATGACAGCACCTGGGCTGCACAAAATACGAGCTGCCACCGAGGGAGGTCTCACGTTCACATTTAATGACATTTCCCCAAGTTTAAATTCTTCATGGAGTAGCACAAACTCAGCATCCTACCACTTCAAAGCAAGCTGGCTGCCAGCAGGTGTAATCTCTGAGCCAGAGTCACAAAAAGCATAAAATCACTGAGGGGAAAGCTGGCAGAAATAGGGGGGTGACCAGGGTGCATTGCTTGCTCTATCAGATAAAGAAGATTGTGCAACGGGCTGGAAAAGATGGGTTATCAGAGCAAGCCTTGGCACTGGAATTAAGGAGTTGTGTCTTCTCTTTCACAACAAATGCTGCTTGGTTAACTCTTCAGATGCCTCTCTAGCACTGCATAACTGCCGCATGTAGGAAAGTACTCAGCACCACCTGATTGTTTAATATGTATGAGGGACTCTTGACTGTGCCCTGATAGATGTCGAGGAAGATTAGGACAAGACTGTAAGATTTCAACGTAAGCTGCCGCCAGAGGTTTCTAGCCAAGTCAAGTGTGCATGTGTATGGTGGAGCCTGGTCTGAAAGGTATCTTATGTGTATGGCCAGCCTTACTTTTAGGTATTGTTGAGTTGTATTGTCTTGTATCAGAATATTAAGAATTACCATGACAGGTCATCACATCGGATGTAAGACCACTAATGTCCATGTTGCAAGACCACTAATAGCTATGTTGCTCACCTCCACTGTACTCTCTCATGCCCACTCACCCTCCTGCTCTTCCTGCGGTGGCCATTTTTTCTCAGCCTATCTGCAGTGGACCCGGCCGTCAGAGCCGGCTGCACTATCTCCCCTTGTAGTTCACAGCCTGTTCTTGCTGACTAGGCCTCTCACTTCTGCCCATAAAGCACTCGTGCATGTACCCTCCAGCTCTTAAAGGGCCAGTGTGCATGCACCCTAATTCACACCAGCCTAGAGGTGGCCATCTCTGGGTACTTTAGGCACCTTTCTTTATGGTAGGGTGCCTGAGCAATAGGTTGTCTAGCTTGCGAGTTCCCTGCAAAGGTATGCTGTATTTTTTTGTCTGTCCATGTACTGACTTCTGCCTGATTTCTGGATTCTGACCATCCACTGCATGACCTCTGTATTGATCCTTCACTGCCTGCCCGGACCTCTTCCTGTCCCTGACTACAGTTTTGCCTGATCTCTCTGTGCTCCGCACCGGTGTCTCTAGCCCCCATGGGTCAGCTGTCAACCACACAAAGACTATTCCAGGAGGTAGCGGTGGCTCCGCTGCAGTGAAGTCCGGTTAACTGTATAGGGGTTGAAGGGTGAAAACCAGGGGACTGCCAGGATAACACCCTTAGGATTAGCCCACAGTCAAATCTGTTGGTTGATACAGTGATCCTACTCTCACTGCATAACAATTGCAATGACTCCTGACTCCCCCAAACACATGCATGGTCAGTTCGGCAAAGCATGTATTTGTTTCCAATGAGGAGAGAGAAAAAAGTCCCTATCAAACACAGAACCAAAGTATCGGGCTTGAAAATTCATGGTGCTTGATCCCTCTCTCCCTTGACAGTGAAAGTTGGGAGCTTCCCATACACATTAAAATTGTTGGATGGTTCCACTTAAAACCCCAGGTTCTGCTGACACTAGCCTAATGTGTATGAGGGTCTTGATTCCATAATGTGGACCTTTTTAGATCACTGAACAATATTGCATTTTCAAGCCTGGTGGAGAAGAGTGACCCTGACTGCATTCCAACAAACAACCTCCTGGTTTCCTTACACAAGGATCACTCCAAGGTTTCTACTGAAGGGTTTGATCCTTCTGCTTATCCAAGTCCAACAACACTTATAAGATCCCTAATTTGAGAGGCAGATGTAAAACAACAAGAGTTAATGATTAGCCTGACAACCGATGCTTGTCTCCAAACATCAAATTACCACTCAGATCTGATGATTGTAAAATGTATTCATCATTAGTCATTCATTTATGAGAACAATGCAAGCAATTAACATTTTCTATTGTAATTTACAACATATAACAAACATCTAATTACTCAGATTGAAAATGGATCTCGCCCGCCCTAGGGTCATCATATACCGTATTTCTTGAGACAAAGTGGAGACCCTCAGGGGCCACAGAAGAACTGAAGTTGTCACCTGGTCTCAAGTCCCTGCATGCCCCCCAGTCATGACTTCATAGTGCTCCGCTTTGATGCAATGGGGGTAAGGTTTCTCAGCACTATAGACAACCTCATTTTTGGATTCCTGTTTTTTAGGAGGTAGCGGCTCACTCCTCTTTTCCTATTTAGAACCAAGCATGCATGTTTGTTGACAGGTGTTGCAAGTATATGGTCTTTTTAAGGTATATGAGACAGACCGGTTACTGGGGAAGCACGGGATTGATGATAGCAACGCATTTCTAGTAACTATTCTGCCTTGGATCTAGGATGAACTTGCAGTGGACAGAGATGGGGCAAGAATGGAATCTAAAAGTGATAAAACCACATATTTGTCCATCTCTAAATGGTTTTTAAAGGAGTAGTATATGTTTTCTTCCAGCTTATGTACTGGGAGCTTTTACCAGTGCATCTGCCAAACATACACTGCAAATGATGCATCATCTCCCAATTGGCCCCTATCTTCAAGAAGACCACCCATCCAGAAGACCATTTTATATTGTACCATTTTATCTATGTAGCATATCCTCTAAGAGCCGATAATCTGACAGCAAGGAACAGTTATTCTAAAGAGCAGATCACCCCTAGGCCAAAGCTATTAGAAATAGTTGTATAGGGTTAATTATACCTGTACGGTCTGGAGCTTACAGTAGACAATGATGTCCTCTCTGTCCTGGTATTACTGGACCATTTAGCATACTTGTTGGGATTATGTATCTAGGTTCATGCACTGAGACTTCTGACAGACACTTCACCTCAATCCTCTCTTTCATCAAATAGGGAAGATAATGCAGGGAGCTTGTCCGCTGAACAATGCCCGTTGGGTAGAGGAGATAATCTTTGTTGTCTTCATAGATTAAACAACCATTAGGTGGATGTCTGTCATCTCCATGGCTCTACTGACCGGTGACCAGATTGTTAGCTATGTTGTCGTGGATACTTGGGATTTGCCATATCGCTCAGTGTCAACTAAAGTATCTGCCCATGTACAAGGACGCCTAATACAGATGTAGCTGTGTTGTTCAACTCTTTGGGGTGATCTTGTCAGTACGCCATGATAAGCGTGTTAAGCTGTTTATGAGGCTAGAAAAGATCTCTATTTTTTTCATAACCAGCCATACTCTGTGATTTTGTCTTGTATTGTGTATATACAATACAAGACAAATATAATACAGTAACATATTTGTCTGCAGTACCATCTAAAACCAAAGATTATACACTGAGATATGATTGTGAGTTGTGCAGCACTCAGCACGACTACATCTGACAAATTCTAAGGTTTTCCAGGCTCCTGATATTTATGGCCTATCCTCAGGAGGTCATTAATATCTGATCAGTGGGGGCCCGAAACCCTGCAACCCCACCAATCACCTGTTCGGCACTGGAAATAGAACAGGAAGCACAGCGCCGTTCAAAGTTTAGTGGCCGTGCTTGGTTACTGCCGCTGAGCTCCTATTCACTTCAATAGGACCTAAGCTGCAGTACCCAGCACGGCCACTACACTTTGAACGGTGCTGTGCTTCCTGTTCCATTTACAGTGCTTGTTCCAACTCCAGAAGCTGCAGAGAACAGCTGATAGGTGGAGCTGCTAGGTGTCGGGCCCCCACTGATCGGATATTAATAACCTATCCCAAGGATAGATCATCAATATCAGGAGCCGGGAAAACCCCTTTAAGCCTGCTACATCTGACAAACTCAGCTTTGCTAAATCTATATCTCTGATATACTGTATAAACAGCACCACTATTCTCCAGCTAGATAATTCTGATCTCCATGCCTTAAAGGGGTTGTCCAGGCTTTTGTTTTGCTTTTTTTCTAACCAGACCCCTTCCCATACCAGCTGTACCTGCATCCCACCTCTTTAAATGTCACCATATCAATCCTTACTTATGCCAAGTCACCCCATACCTTAAAGAGGAGCTGTCACCTCTCCTGACCTGTTTGTTTTAATAACTATTTGTGCAGCGACCAGGACACGCAGGGGAAAACACGTGAGGCTCGCGGTGCGCCGTTGGGGACAGTAGTAGTTTTCTACTCAAGGTTAGCAGATGCCTCCCTGGGCCGGCGTGCAGTGATGATGAAGACAGCACGAAATCCTTCGGGGAGCTCTACGTTACAGGGAACACCAGCCAGATGTTGGTTGAGGTGCCCTTGATGGTAATTGGTATTTAAAGTGCTTTGGTGGCTGGGCCCCTGGTTCGTGACGCCAGCTCCGCAAGGTGCAAATGTTGAGAGTAGCAGTAGTAAGAATGTGGAGTCGTTTGTTATAAACCAGTTGAACATTTACTGCAAATCAATAGTCTCTGGACAGTTGGTACAGTTCATCAATGGAAAGCTTTTCGTATAGCATAAGTAATCCTATTATCAGGTAGTGACAGTTGTCAATGAAGGAGTTGTCCCTTTTAAAGTAGACACTTTACAGGCAAGGATCCTGGTACTAAGTATGACACTCTGGTACTAAGTATGCTGATATATCTGGTTACTATGAGCTATCCTTTAAGGGCGACCTCCCTTGTGGCAGGCAAACACATCTGCTTCATTATTTGCAGGATGCTCTCCTAAAAAGGTTTAGGTTTTCCACTCTGACCCGGAAGTCTTGTGTAGTGGATAAGGACGTTTCTGCGCACTAACTGTCCATCTGTGTCCTGGCACTCGGAAAGTTGTAGTGAGTAATGAGGTCCATAAGCTAAGTTTAGCTGTTACCCTCGCTAGGCTCTCTGCATCTTTGCACATAGACTCACTGTCTGGTGCTTGGTTGCTGTGCTTGTCTTCTCCAGGCTTGATCAGGGCCCAGAGGAAAGGAAAACAGCTACATGTTGATTTAGGCCTGTTTCTCTCCTCCATGAACTTGCTTCTCCTCTCTCTCACTCTGACTCTAACATAACATTCTCCTCTAAGCTAGACCCACCTCACTATATATATTATGTGGTGCCAGCACCACCTAGGGGCGAATGGATGTAAATGACATTGCCAGCCAGTTAATTGGAAATACCATACATTGCAATTCAGATGTTTAAAGTGTCCCATTTACACAGAGATGTGGGACGCTGCATTTGCATTTCCCATGTAATGACAGTGAACAATAAATGTTTTTACACGGAGAATGCAAGCAGATGCTAAAATAGACATGTCAGGAGGAAGATGTCTCATCTCAAGCTTTCTTGCTGAGCTCGGTTTTATTGACTGTCTGCCCAGCCCCCCTCCTATCATTTATTTGATAGATTTCTCCTGACAAGATAGTCTGGTTCTCTCCATCATGTAAAAGGTCACATCTATGTGTATGCCCGAGGCCGATGCGTTGCTACAGAGAGACAGATCTCTGCGGAGTGCGCAGGTGGAGTGCACTCTAGTGTCTGCACAGACAGGTGGTGTCCCCAGTCCATGAGAACAGCTTCTAACCTGCTTTCCTCGGGCAGTGCTGCTATCTATTGGACATCTCTAGTTCTTCGAAGTGGAAATTTACTTCATCAGGCTTTTTTTTTTCTGTATAATTCCATTGAATCTGATAACAGATTAATTTTCCATTTTTTGCATTCCCACAGAGGAAGATGTTTGTCGTTGCCTGGAATGACCCGATCTTCTTTATAAGATGATAAAACCGGTTCCTATTATATTACAGATCTGGTTTTCTTCTACGGTATGACTGGTTTATCTAGGATTTGGTGACTTAGTGGGCCGGTAGCCTATTACTGGTGACTCAGTGGGCAAAAGTACTGTCCTGAGCAAATCAGTGGGCAAATGTCCTCCAGTTTGCAAATCAATGGGACCAGTGTTGGAATGTGCTTCATTGGGTCCACCTCAGGGATGTAAACAGGGGTTATTGCAAAACATAGTAAGGGCCCCTGGTGAGTTATCTGACAAATTCACAATTTTTTTTATTTTGTCATGGCAGAATCTTTTAATAAAAAAAGTCACACATTCACCCACTATATCCTGATACATCTCTCCTATCATCTGCTTCACTCAGTATATTGTAAAACTGGCTTCCTGCAGCCACCACTAGAGGGAGCTCAGGGCATAGAAATTCAAACAGTTACCATTGAACTCAATGGAAGCTGTAGAAAAAATGCTTTTGTTTTATATCAGGAAGCAGAAGAAGATGTTCAGCCCCACATCCCCCACCACCACCATGAGCCACATAGCATTGCCGTTGGTTGCCTTCATGGTAAGTAAACCACTTCCCAACCTCTATACAGAACATGTAAACTTGTTACATCATCTACTTTGTTGTTTTCAGTGTACACATAAAACATATTATCAATAAGATCTATAAGTTATTAGTAATAAACCCTACTCGTAAATGATTTGGCCCCAAAGCCAGTTTCAAGTTGAGTTGTCTTCTGGTGGACCTTTGGGCACATTGTTGTGGCAGAGCCAAAGTCCACAGGAGGATACTCTGGTACTTTGGTGGCCTAGTTCAACCCTAAATAGGACAACCTTTAACAGTAGATCCTTTGGTGCTCCAGACTAACCCTATTTTGGACATATGTTGTTTCTTCTGGTGACCTAGTTGGAAAAGGACCTTCTGTCCAGTGAACAAGTGGGCATGTGACCAATCTTCGGTTGTATAGTATTTCATGGGTTAATTGTCCAGTCACAGATGATATGTGATCTGTCCCATATGACCAAATGAGATCCCATCTTCTTCATGATGACCTCATGCTATCGTTTCCAGTTTTTGGCCATTTGCTGTTTCCAAGTCTGGTGACTCAGAGGCCAAAGGTCCTATCTCCAGTGACAAATTTGGACAGTAATGACTCAATGGTATTGCGCCAAGTTCTAATATACCTTCCTTGGTGATCTAATGCTATATTGCATTGACCTTCTGATCCAATGACGCAGTGCCCAGGTCCAGATCACCTCTTACTATACTGCTCTGTTCCTAATAATGCTTAATATTAAATAAAAATATTATTCATTAATTACTCTAGCTTCCATTCCTCCTTGGATTTTTTTATTTTTATTTACCTCATTTTCAGTTTTCTCTTATCTCCCATGTTTGAATCCCACTTCCTGGTTTGTCATGTGACTGCTGTCCTAACATCAGCAGATCATGTGACACTAACCACACCCCTTGCTCTTACCAATGAGGCTTCCTACGTCCTACATTACAGGGCTCCAATGCAGGAGGTAACCAACAGCAAATGAAAAAATGGAAACTGATTTGCCACAGGGGGCAATGGTGGGCAAATAACTTTAGAATAAGGTAGTATTTAGGGACCTGATACAACAGTGATATCTGTTGGGCGGGATACATTTATACTAGCGGCACAACCCCTTTGATTAACAGTCTAGAATCCACAGAACAGTCCTAGAAAGGGAATCATTTGGGTCAGTGGCCAGAATGAACCATTGGATGATCTAAAAATGACCCATAGAAATGAGTTAAAGGAGAGAATCAGAGAAGAATGTCTGCCTCCTTCATGAAACAGCGCCACACCAGTCCACAGGTTGTATGTGGTATTGCAGCTCAGCTCAATCGAATAAAAACCTGCCCTTCCAGGATGAATTTGGGCTGAATGGCCGTCCTTTTGTGTAATATTAAAAGCAACACAGAACAATAAGGAGAATGTGAGCTGTGATTCAGAAATAAAACTGAAGATAAACCTCGACAGATCAGGTTCCTGTGTTCTGCAGATGGAGTATAGGACGGTGCATTGTGGTGGAATCTATGACTTCCCTCCAGGGTTAGAGGAATTAGTGGTTTTGAGAAAACCATTAGAGGAATTCACTGATTTGCTGAATGCCGGCCAAGGCTGTATTGTGGAGGAACATTCCACAGACACATACCGCAGATGGTCTGGTGGCCAATGTCCTGTCATGTATATCATGTGTGTTTTTTCTTTTTCCTCAACCAAAAATAAAAAGGAAGACCTCAGTATCTACTTAGAATTGTGCAACATAAGTGAGACCAAAAGCCAGTGTGGTATATTATATCGTTACTTGAGTATTCATGATTATACATGATGGAACCTAGCGAAGAAGCAATGAGCTTACAGTAATTAGTTGTTTGGGCTGGTATCTATGAATGATGGCTTATTTATGCCAATGGATTCTTGGTAACATTAGGATAGAAGTACACATGGCGTATTCACTGTAGATTTTCTGCGAAGGAATTGCATGTGGAATACACACAAAATTTAGGTTACGACCATATGATCGTAATGCTGCGGTTGTGTACAGAGCGGCCATAGGAGCCTTAGTGGGCACTAATTAAACTAATTAGGACCGCCCTGTTGAATCAGCCTGCCTTGTTAATGGCCACACAATATTGTGGGACCTGCAAGGCCCTTAACTAAACCCACCGACTAAACAGTGCAGTCCTAATTAGTTTAATTAGAGCCTGCTGTTGCTTGAACGGCCGTGTGGTACTCAATCACAGTGAGGCCACATAGCAAACCGCAACATGACTGCCACCGTGTGGTTGTGCCCTTCCCGTAGATTTTAACCCCTTAAGGACTCGGCCCTATTTCACCTTACGGACTTGGCCATTTTTTGCAAATCTGACCAGTGTCACTTTAAGTGCTGATAACTTTAAAACGCTTTGACTTATCCAGGCCATTCTGAGATAGTTTTTTCGTCACATATTGTACTTCATGATACTGGTAAAATGAAGTAAAAAAAAAATCATTTTTTTTTATAAAAAAATACAAAATTTACCAAAAATTTGTAAAAAATTGCAAATTTCCAAGTTTCAATTTCTCTACTTCTATAATACATAGTAATACCTCCAAAAATAATTATTACTTTACATTCCCCATATGTCTACTTCATGTTTGGATCATTGTGGGAATGATATTTTATTTTTTGGGGATGTTACAAGGCTTAGAAGTTTAGAAGCAAATCTTGAAAATTTTCAGAAATTTTCAAAAACCCAATTTTTAGGGACCAGTTCACCTGAAGTCACTTTGCGAGGCTTACATAATAGAAACCACCCAAAAATGACCCCATTCTATAAACTACACCCCTCAAGGTATTCAAAACTGATTTTACAAACTTTGTTAACCCTTTAGGTGTTCCACAAGAATTAATGGAAAATAGAGATACAATTTCAAAATGTCACTTTTTTGGCAGATTTTCCATTTTAATAATTTTTTTCCAGTTACAAAGCAAGGGTTAACAGCCAAACCAAACTCAATATTTATGGCCCTGATTCTGTAGTTTACAGAAACACCCCATATGTGGCCGTAAACCGCTGTACGGGCACACGGCAGGGCGCAGAAGGAAAGGAATGCCATACAGTTTTTGGAAGGCAGATTTTGCTGGACTGTTTTTTTTGACACCATGTCCCATTTGAAGCCCCCCTGATGCACCCCTAGAGTAGAAACTCCATAAAAGTGACCCCATCTAAGAAACTCCACCCCTCAAGGTATTCAAAACTGATTTTACAAACGTCGTTAACCTTTTAGGTGTTTCCCAAGAATTAATGGAAAATAGAGATACAATTTAAAAATTTAACTTTTTTGGCAGATTTTCCATTTTAATAATTTTTTTCAAGTTACAAAGCAAGGGTTAACAGCCAAACCCAACTCAATATTTATGGCCCTGATTCTTTAGTTTACAGAAACACCCCATATGCGGTCGTAAACAGCTGTACGGGCACACGGCAGGGCGCAGAACGAAAGGAATGCCATACGGTTTTTGGAAGGCAGATTTTGCTGGACTGTTTTTTTTGACACCATGTCACATTTGAAGCCCCCCTGATGCACCCCTAGAGTAGAAACTCCATAAAAGTGACCCCATCTAAGAAACTACACCCGTCAAGGTATTCAAAACTGACTTTACAAACGTCGATTAACCCTTTAGGTGTTCCACAAGAGTTATTGGCAAATGGAGATGAAATTTCAGAATTTAAATTTTTTGGCAAATTTTCCATTTTAATCCATTTTTGCCAGAAACAAAGCAAGGGTTAACAGCCAAATAAAACTCAATATTTATGGCCCTGATTTTGTAGTTTACAGAAACACCCCATATGTGGTCGTAAACCGCTGTACAGGCACACGGCAGGGCGCAGAAGAAAAGGAATGCCATACAGTTTTTGGAAGGCAGATTTTGCTGGACTGGTTTTTTTGACACCATGTCCCATTTGAAGCCCCCCTGATGCACCCCTAGAGTAGAAACTCCAAAAAAGTGGCACCATTTTAGAAACTACGGGATAGGGTGGCAGTATTGTTGGTACTAGTTTAGGGTACATATGATTTTTGGTTGCTCTATATTACACTTTTTGTGAGGCAAGATAACAAGAAATAGCTGTTTTGGCACCGTTTTTATTTTTTGTTATTTACAACATTCATCTGACAGGTTAGATCATGTGATATTTTTATAGACCAGGTTGTCACGGATGCGGCGATACCTAATATGTATACTTTTTTTATTTATGTAAGTTTTACACAATGATTTCTTTTTTGAAGCAAAAAAAATCATGTTTTAGTGTTTCCATAGTCTGAGAGCCATAATTTTTTCAGTTTTTGGGCAATTACCTTGGGTAGGGTATTATTTTTGCGGCATGAGATGACGGTTTTATTGGCACTATTTTGGGGTGCGTGTGACTTTTTGATCGCTTGCTATTACACTTTTTGTGATGTAAGGTGACAAAAAATGGTTTATTTAGCACCGTTTTTATTAGAATTTTTTTACGATGTTCATCTGAGGGGTTAGGTCATGTGATATTTTTATAGAGCCGGTCGATACGGACGCGGCGATACCTAATATGTATACTTTTTATTTATTTATGTAAGTTTTACACAATAATATAATTTTTGAAACAAAAAAAAAAGCATGTTTTAGTATCTCCATATTCTGAGAGCCATAGTTTTTTCAGTTTTTGGGCAATTATCTTGGGTAGGGTCCCATTTTTTGCAAGATGAGATGACGGTTTGATTGGCACTATTTTGGGGTACATATGACTTTTTGATCGCTTGCTATTACACTTTTTGTGATGTAAGGTGACAAAAAATGGTTTATTTAGTACAGTTTTTATTTTTTATGGTGTTGATCTGAGGGGCTAGGTCATGTGATATTTTTATAGAGCCGGTCGATACGAATGCGGCGATACCAAATATGTATACTTTTTTTTTATTTATGTAAGTTTTACACAATAACAGCTTTTTTAAAACAAAAAAAATGATGTTTTAGTGTCTCCATATTCTGAGCCATAGTTTTTTTATTTTTTGGGTGATTGTCTCAAGTAGGGGCTAATTTTTTGCGGGATGAGGTGACGGTTAGATTGGTACTATTTTGGTGGGCAAATGCCTTTTTGATCGCTTGCTGTTTTACTTTTTGTGATGTAAGGTGACAAAAAATGGCTTATTTAGCACAGTTTTTATTTTTTACGGTGTTCATCTGAGGGGTTAGGTCATGTGATATGTTTATAGAGCCGGTCGATACGGACGCGGCGATACCTAATATGTATACTTTTTTCTCCCCCCCCCCCTATTTTTTACCAATTCTTTTTAACTTTATTTGGGGAAAATTACGTTTTTGTTTATTTTTACTTGAAACTTTTAGTTTTTTGGGGGGAAAACTTTATTTTTTTCAACTTTTTTTTAAACTTTATTTTTTGTCCCACTTTGGGACTTGAACTTTTGGGGGGCTATTCCTTTACAATGCATTCCAATACTTCTGTATTGGAATGCATTGGCTGTATGAGTAATACTGTGTGTATTACTCATACAGCTTCCGGCCTGTGAGATCCAGGGGGCTGGATCTCACAGGCTCTTCACTGGAAGGCAGCGCGATGCCTTCCTTAGGCATCGCGCTGCCTTCCATGCCATCGGGTCCCCCCCACAGCCCCATGGGGACCCGATGGCACCGCCGACCACCGCCGCCGCACCAGGTAAAAGCCGCAAACCGCAGGTCTGAATTGACCTGCGGTTTGCGGCGATCGCCGACACAGGGGGGTCACGGGACCCCCCCCCCGCGCATTTAGCCGTGGTACCTGCTCAATGATTTGAGCAGGCACCGGGCGGCGGTGATCGGAACTATAGATGACGTACCGATACATCATGGGTCCTTAAGGACTCAGGAACCATGCCGTACCGGTACGTCATGGGTCCCTAAGGGGTTAAGCTATGTACACCTTTAGGGCAATTTTTTTTATTAGTGCGTTGTGCTGATTTTGAGCTGATAATCAATTTTTCAATTGGTCTTTATTAAAAATATTGAGCCCTTTTCTCTGTACAGTCTTGAGATTCTCTAGTAGCAGCATCTGTATTTTTACTCTGATCCGTCAGGCAGCACAGATGACGGCTCCTTATCCTAAACACTAGTTCTCAATTGCTTACCAAAAGCAATTTCTGACTCTAGGCATGCCCAGCAAAAACTCTCTAACCAGGGGCAGAATCAGCCTATCCCCAGCAACCTAAGACTTCCAAATTTTACTATATGCTTCCCATGCACAACCATTAGGTTCACAGTGCACAAGTAGAAATAGACCATATTACCATTAGAGTGCTTAGGGAATAAATCATTCTCAACATTTAAAGGGGTTATCTGAAACTATAAACTGCCCCCCATATGCCGGGCCCCTCGCATGAAATATACTTACCCCGCTCCGCACTCCCTGGTCCCCTCACCGCCGCTGCTTTCTCCTCGTGCCAGGATGAAAACATCTAGTGTCAGGGGGAGGGGCAGCCTTGATGCTAGGGAGGCTCTTCCCAGTCCTCACCTGCCATTGGCTGCTCCCCCCCCCCCCCCCCCACACCGGATGTTTTTATCCGCGCACGGAGAGATGCAGCAGTGGTGGTGCGGGGACCAGGAGCGGCGCAGGGAGCGGGGGGCAGGGTAAGTATTTTCTGTGTGAGGGGCCCGGAATATGGAGGGGCAGTTTATAGTTTCGGATAACCAATTTAACTAAGTCAATGCAAATCTGTATGCCCAGCTTAAGCAGTCCTATAGTCTGGAGTCATGAAGCTAAAATCCATATCTGGCCCTGATGAATATTAATAAATATGGAAGAGGCGACTGACAGGGAGAAGGATATTGCTGCTCCCTGCATTACAGGCAGGGTGGGGGGTGAAGTGTAAATGTTACCGCTATTCTAGCCCATACTGAAGATTAATTAATATTTACATAGGGATTCACTTGAAAAATTGTTTCATAAATTAAAATGTCTGATACCATCACATCACTTTTCTGCTGTCTCCACAGATGTACAAGGACAAGCTCTCCAGAGGAGCCTCAATGTTAGCAACAAGGGGGGAAGGGATTGGACAAGGATCATCAAACGGGCCATGGAGGGGAAAACAAACACCAGACCTCTAACTAGGCAGGGAGAAAAACCTTGTTCAGTGCAATATATCACACAGCAGTATCACGGTCAATGAAAGCATATGCCAGAAAAGTGATATAAAAAAGTTGCCTTTTTTTGCACACAAAAATTGCAACTTTTGGGAATTTTATGCCAAATTTGCCACTTTTACGATAAGTGGGCAGGGCTAAGTGGAAGAGGTGTGGCCCGGCAAATTAACTGGCGCTCATAACTGATGTAGATTTGGCACACAATGGCCTGAGATGCGCCTAAGCTTTATCTGACTGACTCCGAAACGTGTTCTAGGAGGGTTTCTCTGCCAACTAACCAAACCCCAGCTGGTCAACCTATCTGTGAGCCTGGAATTAGGTTTCTGGCTTGGCAAGCCAGGTGGGGGATGTAAGTCTTGTGCAGGCTGTTTGTTTTACATAGTACATAATACATAAGGCCGAAAAAAGACATTTGTCCATCCAGTTCGGCCTGTCATCCTGCAAGTTGATCCAGAGGAAGGCAAAAAAACCTGTGAGGTAGAAGCCAATTTTCCTCTCTTTAGGGGAATAAAAAATTCCTTCCTGACTCCAATCAGGCAATCAGAATATCTCCCTGGATCAACGACCCCTCTCTAGTAGCTATAGCCTGTAATATTATTACACTCCAGAAATACATCCAGGCCCCTCTTGAATTCCTTTATTGTAGTCACCATCACCACCTCCTCAGGCAGAGAGTTCCATAGTCTCATTGCTCTTACCGTTTTGCCTGTGATTTTGTCCTGGCTCCTGTTGTGCCCAGAACGGTGCTTCATTTCTGTTGGACCTTCCTGTGTATTGACCTTGGCTAAAATATGAATTTACCCCTTGTCTACTGATTAGTCTTTAATTTACTGTTTCTCCTAGATTTGACTCTTCAGCTTGTTTCTGGTTTAACCCCTTGTCTGTTTTTGTTGACTCTTGGTCTGCTGCCTGCCAGCTAACACCTGGTTTCTGCTGCCTTGCTCCACAAGCATAGCCTGGGTCCTTAGCAGCCAAGTCTATCTGGCCTCATGGCAGGCTCTGGTGAACACTTAGGGGTAGCCTTATATCTACTTACAGAGTTTTGAAGGAAGGTAGCATAGATATGCACTACACAGCAGTGAAGTTTATGTGCATTTTCCACAGTGATTTTTGTGCATTTTTAGCTACATTATTTTCCACACCAAATCTGCAAGTATTGTCAAGGAATTTGTCGCAGATTTGTCTCACATCCCTCTCTTTGCATTGCAAATAGTGAAATCTGCCGTGAAAATCAGCATAAACATTTGATATGTTACGGATTTCAAAATCCATCAATTTTTGCACCACGTTCACAAGATTTTGAAACTCTCTCCTACTTAGCTGGAAGTGTATAATAAAAATGGAAAATTAAGACGCAGCACACTAGCGTTTGGGTGCAGAATCAGGCCAATACGAACCGGCACCAAGGTCCCATTCAATGGAGGAAATTCAAAAAGCCAGCAGCACTCCAATAGGATCAAAAAATCAACGTGGTTTATTCACCCAGTGTCAAATAGCAGCAAAATTTGACACTGGGTGAATAAACCACGTTGATTTTTTCATCATATTGGAGTGCTGCTGGCTTTTTGAATTTCCTCCATTGGAAGCGTATAATGCTACAAATTTACCCATGCAAATCCACACGGAAACTCGGCAAGTAATACACACTAGGTGCATATATCTTTATAGTTTGCTGGAGTTGGGCCAGGATGGTGACCCTGTACCTTTCCTCAGCTCCCCTTTACAAGGAGTGAATTCACACACTACAGAAAACTCTGTAGTGTGTGAATTCACCCTTATGGGACCACAGTGCCACAGCGCAGCAGGGCTAACCATCATGCTGCCCAAGGGGTTATGCAACACCTATAGTGGCCCCAAAAATGCGCAGGCCCCTCATACTGGTTATACTTAACCTACTCCCCGGCAACCGCGTCGCTTCTGATGCCCGCACGGCCGCCGATGCATCTCCTCATCGCGTGCATCAAAACATCCGGCGACAGGAAGGGCAGCCAATAGCAAGCCGCGGCGGAAAAGAGCCTACCTAGCTTTGTGGTAGCCGCTAGGGAGGACCATTCCTGTTGCGGCCTGCTATTGGCTGCAACACCCCCATTCCCCCTTCGCCGGATGTTTTTGATCCGCGCGACGGGGAGATGCAGCGTCAGCCGTGCGGGTATCAGAAGTGACGCGGGGAGAGGGGCCCGAGAATTTTGGGGGGCATTATAGGAGTTGGATAACCCCTTTAAGGGTTAACCTGCTGTAATATCTCTACTTTTAGGGCATACATGTAGGCCATTGGTTCCTCTATATAAATCTGTGTAGACATAATTTAGAATCTTGCATCTCAGAACTATATAGATGCTGCTCCATTTAAAGTAGAGGCCCTTTCTCCCATGACCCCTCTGATGGTGGAGTGCGAAATATCACATAACGCACAATGCGACCCTCGACAAAAGCAATTAAAGCGGTCATCCAAGCAGCGCCACAGCTGCCACCACTGTGCACTCGCTCCGTTCTCAGTCTGACGGTTTCATAGTCCCCGTCTGAGTGCTTCGTATCAAATAAGTCACAGTTCTGCTATATCCTGTGCATACTACTATCAGTAATGGCTGCATACAGATAACAATAGCTTGCAGCCCACTTTACAGCAAGCAGAGGTAGGTTAACCTTTCCTTTAAAGGGACACTAACTGTAAAAATGTTTAAATTTTTTTAGAAGCAGCGGTGACAATAAGGTTGTGTTCACACTAGTGTAATGCATGCTGTTGATATCTAGCTAAGATGGATCCCCTACAGTAAAGAGAACCTCTCTTGACATGTCTATTTTAGTAACTACTTGCATTCCCCATGCAATAGCGTAGTGCCCTGGAGTAAGGGTATTTTGGACTATGGGCGTTTGTGCCCCTTTTAGCGCACTTGGAATGGTTAACTTGCACTGTGATTTATGCCGTTGTTTACCTTTATACGGTTTTATATTGTTGAACTGCATTTTATATGTTTATTATACGATATCCTGTTCATTTGCACAGTTTTTGCACTATATCTGCACTGCACTCTGAAAAGGGTAATGCACAGCCAGCTAATACTGAGAGACTTTGGGACTTTCTAACTATGCGTTGAGGAGATAGAAATATTCCACAGTTACAATGCAAAGTTTTGGAAGGAAGAAACAGACATATTTGACTTTTGTTTTAGCTCAATTGTTTATGACTGGAGACTTGTTTATGTCTGTAAAAACTGCTTAGTCATTCCCATAGACTTGTATTGAAACATTATGGAAATCTATAACAGACTGAAATTGCAACGTTGTTTCTGTTTAGGCTGTGCTTCTCCACTCCAACCCTCCCACTAGAAGGTTCTAGTTCCGTTACAAACTGTATATAAGGAGAGCAGTTAGAGGCCCTAGTTGTCTGTAGATAGGGACCAGTGCCTTCTTTTGCCAGAGAGGAGACGGCAGAAGCTTAGTGCATTGCCGGTATTATTTTGCACTTGAGTTCCTCCAGCAAAGAAGCACACAGGTTTACTGCAAACCCCGACTCTCTGGAATTATTTCCCATTGGGATGCACCATGTCCTACCACTCGACAGTGTCCCGAGGACCCACTGCAACAACATTTCTGGACCATCTATTCTTATAACTCTATGTTGTGCTATTACTCTATTATTCCTGCTAGAAGATATGAATGAATTTCTAGAAGTTTTCAGTGAAGGTCCAGATGGGTATTAAAAGGTATATATGTTATTTCCACTTTAATAAGGAAGCTCTGGTTCGATGTCAGAAGACAGGATCAGTAGGAATTGTGAGGTCAACATGATGCCTGCATCTTGGATACTTTGAGGAGAATGTTCAGTTGAGTTTAGCATAAGTCCCCTTCTGGTGTTGCTTCATGCAAACATACCCCCATACCTTTCAGTTTTCACTGTCTTGGAGGAAAAATGTCTACTGTTAACCCAAACCTCTCTGTACTTTTATTTAGACATGTACCAATCTGCAACTGATCTATAGATCCCAGAAGAATGAGGTCAGTGGTAGTGACAGAGATGGGTGGAGAGATAGTTAAGTATATAAGGTGTAAAGAGATTGTGACACAAAGCAGAGTCACATACATCAAGGAGAAAGCAGGGTTTGCAACGTATTTGATACCCCCTGAAGGAAAATGCATAGTTAACTATAAGATACTGGAGCCATAGAAGTAGAAGCTAAGGAGGAAGGAATGGTAAGCTCATAGATGGAAACTATCTCAATGTTATCATCATTGTATCATATAAATGTGAATATAGGATTGAGATGCCATGAAATTCATCATATTGTCTTGCTTATTGTACATGTATAATCTGAGGAACTTGAGTTCAAAATATACTGACCTGCATGATTGCTTTTTAAGTGCAGTAGGTGGACATATTTGTATGTGAAGACCCAACCTTTTTCACCATACATTTTATGCTCTTTTTCATGACCTAATTATTTTTGCAATTATTTTTAATTAACTAAATGCACTGTTATGAAGGATGACACTTAGACTACTTGGTGATCAAACTTTCTTTCTCACAAGCCTACTGTACATCACTTGGCTTTATCACATTTTTGAGGGTTTAAAAACCCTTCGATTCCACTAAATCCATCTCTCTCCTTTGCCTATTTGGAAGCCACAGGAATTGCCCCCTCCCCCATCTTGTTTTCTCAAGTGATTATTCCAAAGACAAACAACCTTCATTTCACCTTGCATTCTTGATCATGGCACTTCGAGGTATTCCATGGAAGACCTCACCAACCTGGTGTAGAGTTATCTCACTTTGAGTCTGTCTTTGCCAAGTTTTTGGTGCCACTCTTGGTCATTTTTCTTTAGTGTTCGTGTCTTGGAGATCCTCAAAATATTTCCTTTCCAATTTATTGTTTCTTGGGATAGGCTTCGTATAGCAGTATCCCTATAGTATGCTTGTGCCTTCTTGAGGAAGGAGAAAATATGATCCTACAGGGGACAGTGGGGGAACAATCTCTATCTCTAGATAGATAATAAATACATGCCACTGGACATCCTCTTTGACCAATTATCACAACTTCTCTTTTAAATATAGATTAGTGAATGTTACTAACAGCATTTTACATAATAGAACATTTATTTCAGGCCTGATGGTTCTTAAAGCTGCCTAACTCATTTCTTAGAAATGGCCTGCAAGCTGTAGCCATGTTCTTCACACTCAACTTTAAGAATTTTCCTTCTAAGGTAACACACTGAGATGGGTTACACAATCCCCGGATCCCAATAAACTTTAGTTTTATGCATCTTTCCAGTAGTTTAAAGTAAGCCTGGTCAAACTGACCATAGGGGAATGTTTAAAAAGTTGGACCAATAAACTCTGGTGTATCCGTAGGCACATCTCGTAACCTCCTTGTAATGTGTTTCCCCTGTTTCTCATGTCTTCTCATGTCTGTAAATGTTTACCAAGTATTCCCTCATGCACTGAATTATTCTAAGAATTCACCTATGCCTATATAAATTTACAAAGTAAGGTTCACAGAGTAACCTTACAAAGGTTTACAGAGTAACTATGTGTCTCTATAAATTACCCTTATAAAGTAAAACTGCCCCTTCAACAACTCCCCTCCCATCTGTATGTCCTCTGTCGGTTTTTGCCAGGTTCCTCTAGTCAGTGACCTAATACATATTCATACCTCTAAACTTCTGAAAAGCCCAAACACGGACTACACTAGTTATGCTGGACTTCCTAGACAGTGGTTCCATCTAAAATGATAAAAGTCTAATTCCTATTCCATGCATCTGTGCATCTCGTTGGATATAACAGGCTAGTGGAGGGTGTTTTACTTTGTCATTCATGGTCTTTATGCCCTGTATGTCCAGTTGGGTGCACATGCCATTTTTTTCAGAACTTCTTTAGATGTCATAACATTTCCATCCTATCGGGGGCATCTTATTTATTTTATATAATGTATATTATGTGTGTGGGGATTTACATTATAGATCACTGTAGTTTTAGCAAACATGCCCAAATCAATAGTACAAGCAAATATAAAAATGTTTAAAATGTATCTTATTAGTGAAAAAAGTCTAATCTTATGAGCTACTTCTCCCCGTCCTCTAACCTCCTGAACTGACCATTCACTCTGAATTCACAGCTAAAATTCATCTTGACAGGAGGCAAACCCAATTATCAGCTCACAGAAGGATCAGGACAGATGCTGTCCATAGAAGCCTAAGGAGAGGCAAGAGGAGGGGAGGAGTGAGCTGCTGGAGGTGGACAGAGGCCAGGGGTGGGTCGGCCATAGACCTTACAGGGAAATTTCCCAGTGGGCCGATGCCCAGGGGGCCACCTGGACTCTTCTCATGGCCGGCCAGTGGATGTTTTTGGTGATGTAGTTTGTGCTGCTGGCAAAAGTATTTTGCGATGGACTGTAGTATTTGGCTCTGTTGGGGTGGTATAATGTGCCACAATATGGTATAGCTGACCCGACTAAAAAAACGGGGCTACTGTTAGTATTTCTTCCAGGCCCAGTTTAAGTTCCCAGTCCACCCCTGACAGAGGCACAGACACACAGAGATACTGCTGCTGGCTGTAGTAAGGATTCTATATCGCCCAGTGCTGGATTCACATCTACACTGCTCAGTACTGCTGTAAAGTGTCGTCCATGCTGCTATTGATGCTTCTGAGGTGTGCTAAAGAGAGACAGAGGAGCATGATCTCCTCTTCTGTCTGAGTGCAGTCTATGGAAGACATTATAGCGGCTACTAGCTCAGGGAAAAAATACAATTAAAGATGAAACCTGTAAAAGGGGGAAATGGTGAAAAATTCAGGTTACAAGTCATATTATAGCCAGAAAAAGTATTATTTCTCACATACACCAGAACCCTGCAAGGATAGGTATGCTTTAAAGGGGTTGTGCAAAAATGGGGGGAGGGGTTATTTACCTGCCTCCCAGCACTGGGTCCCTGCTCTTCCAGGCCTGTGATGCTTAGCTGGGCTCCCTCAATGTAAATATCCCATCTGGCATCGCCAAAGCCAATCATTGGCCATAGAGGAGGTGATTGGCCCCCCTTACGTCACATGATGCAAGTGGACCCGGTCTCCACTGCAGCCAGTGATTGTCTGCAGTGATGTCAAACAGGATTTTTACATCGAGGCAGCCCTGCGAAGCATCACAGGCCTGGAGTAGGAGTGGGGAACCAGTGCCAGTAAGTAAGCTTCCCTTGGGACAGTTTGCAATTTTTCCACACCAGAAAAATTATAACAAATCTAAATGATAAATCAGGCCCTATGTCTTCTCATATGGCTTTGCACCAAGTCCCAGGTACAGCTATGACTACTGCCTCTGAAACCCTTATACCTTTACCCTCTAGTATATATGTAAAATATCTTCTTGCTGTATCAGCATGTAGATATAAATCTATGTTTGTGACCATGTGTTTGGAATATCTTTACTTGAGATTAGCAACATTCGTGACCCCAAGGCAGAAAAGGAGTTTAGGATACCATACAATCCATGTGTCTGCAAATTCAACAGGAAAGAAACTCATTTTGCTTCTGTAAAATTTCACTTTGAAACCGGATCAAGTGACGGTATCTGGTAACCTTGAGAGGCCTTGTATTCCCCAACAGAACATATCTTACACATGCTGCCTGGAATCATTCAGCAAAACATGGAAATGTGAATGAGCATATGGGAGTAATGGACTACATGCCATAAATAAATGATCATCTTCCCATCCCCCACACTGGTTCCTCCCTACATATATCACTACCACCTATATAGTTTTTGTATCTCTTCATATCTTTGGCCCATTGCATGGTTGGAAAATATTTTAGCTAGTGTACCAAGAGCTCCTGGTGGGGTAAAACAATTTGTACAACATGACTGCTTACTTTCAGAACAGCACCACTCCTGTCCATAGGTTGTGTCTGGTATTGCAGCTCAGGGCTATTAAAGAGGGTAACCTACCATAGGAAGTTATTACCTATCCACTGCAGTTGGACCATGAGAACAGGGTACCACTGTTCCCAAAGTGAATTGATCATGCATGTTCCCTACCTCCCCATTCATCTGTATGGGAACTCCGGAGATAGCTGAGAGCTGTATTTAACTTTTATTTGGTAGACCCATAGACCTGAATAGCTCAACAACAAGCATCCAGTCTGGGGACTATGGGACACCAATCTGGTGAACATGTGGGTCCCAACAATCAGACTCCCACTGATCATACACCTCTTGTAGAAAAAAAAGTCCTACAAGAGATAAAGAAGGATGGTGTAGAAGGAAGGGTTTGTATCCCTCTTCCACTATTTTCTAATATGGAGGTACAGTACCTGTGGAGATAGGGCCTCATTGAGAAGAAGGATGGGCCAACCTGGTCATAGCATTGGTGACTTATAATGCTGTCATTTTACATCTCCTTCTTCCAAATTTTAAGAATTGTTATTAGCCCGGAATTAAGGACCATTGAGTTTTTTTCATATTTTTTAGAAAATTGAATGGTTTCCAAGACTGGTCATCATCGTTTCATGACTGGTCATCTCAAGGCATCCTTGGTGGTTGCTAACATCTTTTAGACATTGCTAGCCTGTGCAATATACTCATTATTTCTATTGAATTTCCAAAGGTGACGGACACAAATTGGGGCCATTATAGTGCCCATAGCAGTTGTCAGTCACCCATTTTTCCACAGACCCTCATTCAAGATACAGCAAGTTGGGAGTAAGGGTCACATTGAGGAAAGTAATGAGCATATATGAAATTCAGTACATAGTCGATGATGAGTGTACAGATGCTGCCCTGTTCCTAAACTTGGTTTTAACAGATCATTTTGGGTACATTTACTGTAATAATTATCATGTCTGGAAATAGATATTCCCTCCAGGAATGCAGTAAATACTGGCTCAGATAATGGCGTGCACGCCTCCTGTCACTGTCTGATGTGTAGGGAAGGTAAACAACTTAAAAATAGATATATGTAATAGGCGCCTACAGAATACTGATGAAGCGCCCAGAGGAGATGCCTGATTCCAGGATAATTATAGAGCTGCAGATACAACCTCTCCCTTCCAGGTAGGACACAGCGTGATACGAAAATATATTGTGGTGAAACTTTCTCAATGACAAGTTTTGAGACTGACACAAATTGTGGTTTTCAAAAAGTTTGCTGCTTCACTGTTTTTGGATCTTTTTTTTAGATGTGTCTAAGATATATTGAAGCATTTTATAGACAAATCCATCAAGTTTATGCAAAGACTCAATATTTCCAGTGTTGACCCTTCTTTTTCAAGAAATCTGAAGTTCTCCCCCAGGCAAGCTGGATATCAGCTTCTGTGCCAAATCCTAACTGATGACAGCCCATTCTGGTCTAACCAGTTCTTGGAGTTTGTCACAGTTTCTATGTTTTTTTTTCTCCACCCACCTTTTGAGGATGGACCAATGGGATAGAGATCTGGGGAGTTTCCAGGCCATGGACCCAAAATTTCAGTGTTTTGGTCACCGAGCCACTTAGTTAGGACTTTTGCCTTGTGATATGGTGCTCCATCATGCTGGAATTGGCATTGGTCATCACCAAATTGTTCCTGTATGGTTGGGAGACATTGCTTTTGGAGAATGTTTTGATCCCATTCTTAATTCATGGCATTGCTCTTAGGAAAAATTGTGAGTGAGCCCACTCTCTTTGGATGAAAAGCTTGCGTAGGAATGGCAGTAGACAGGTGTCAGTGTATCTGCACGCTCAGTGAGGTGAAGGCTTTTGTTGGATGGCCTGGTGTCAAGAAGGGCAGTAAGGAAGCCACTTCTGTCCAAGAAAAACATAAAGAACAGACTGACATTCTGCAGGAAGTAAAGGGCTTTGACTGCAGAGGACTGGGGTAAAGTTATTTTCTCTGATGATGCTCTCTTCATCAGGGACATTGGGACATCTGGAAAAATTATTGATCTGAGAAGAAAAGGTGAGCGCTACAATGAGTCCTGTGTCATGCCAACAGTAAAGCATCCTAAGATCATTTAGGTGTGAAGTTGCTTCTCATCCAAGGGAGCACGCTCAATTACATTTTGCGTAAGAGCACTGCCATGAATACAAAATGGGATCAGAACATTCTCTAAGAGCAACTTTTCCCAACAATCCATGAGCAATTTGGTGATGACTAATGCTTTTTCCAGCATGATGGAGCCCCATGTCACAAGGCAAAAATCATACCTAAGTGGCTCGGAGAAAAAAACCATTGAAATTTTGGGCCCATGACCAGAAAACTCCCCAGATCTCATTCCCATTGAGAACCTGTGGTCAATCCTCAAAAAGTGGGCGGACAAACAAAACACAGAAATTGTGATAAACTCTAAACACTGATTAGGCAAGAAGAAGCTGATAACTAGAATGCCAGGGCGAATTTCAGAAGTCTTGAAAACCAAGGGTCAACAAATTAAATATTGAGTCCACATAAACTTGATAGATTTGTTAGTAGAAGTTATATAACTTATAAAATTATTATAATTTTCCTTCAGTATACCATACAAGCATCTGACAAAAAGGATCCAAAACACTGAAGCAGCAAACTTTGTGAAAACCAAAATTTGTGTCAGTCTCAAAACTATTGGCCACGACTGATACAAGAAAGGCTGTGCTAATGGAAATTCAAAGCTATGATGAAGGCCAAGTGTGAGCAATCTTATGAATATCTGCATCTAATATTACATCGATTTGTAAATTTTAAGTTGTATTCAAGACGGCAGCTGACTTGTAGCATACATTTATAAGTACTCACACTGGTCTAATACATAATGGCAGACGGGAGATATGAAAACATCATGTTTTGGGTTAGAAATACCATCTAACAGAGATTGCAGGACCATATTATCTCCAATGTGTACTCAAACTGATCAAAGCTGATGGACAGATCATACAGAGAACAAAATCACCATAGAGGCAGCTCCTGCTATGTTGTCCATGAGTCCAAGGCAAATAATGAGAGAGGCAGAGAGAGAGAACAAGCTCCTTTCTAATTCAGACTGGAGCATGATGGTGGGAAAGGGGTACATTTTGATATTTGATATAGGATGATTGTGATAGCTTGACCATGTGAAAACTGCCAGTTGACTTGCAATATCATTTAGTCATGGTCTGCAAAATATAAAGCTTATGTTATACCTGAAATTGTGCTCTAAATTCTGTCCTCAGTTTCCATTTTTAACATATATATAAATATCAGTATAAGCCAGAGGTAGGTCAAGAGTCAAGACCACTGAAAATGTATTAAAACGAGGATAAAAGAGTAGTATAAAACAACATGAGGAAAGTGAGACGCGTTTCGAAGAGAAAGAGGGCACCTGAATAGTCAGGGCAAGAAAGCCAGTAAATATAGTTAACAGTTAACTCAGAAGAAAAATCACGAGTGACAGAATGAAATTAAAACAAATATTACACAGATAAAGTGAAAAATTTAAAATATAAGAGCATACACATATTAGGAAAAAAAAGCTCTTAAACGAAATATGGGAGTATAAATTAAAAATAAATTGACAGAATGAAATATTAAACTCAGTCCACAGTCTTGAACTTGAAGATGATCCCAACAAAATGGCCGTATTTGTTTTAACTATAGTCCTTTGGGGCCTTCAACTTTCTTTCATTTACTGACTGGCACATCCTTCCAGTGAATTATTTCTTCTGTGGTGTGAACGTGCCATAAAAATGCCATGTCTACTCTATTTCCAGGAAAATACATTTGACAATTTTTCTTACTGCTGTGCTTTACATTTACCACCATTTTATGTCTCGTTTCCTTGTAGATGTCTGTGACACAGAGCCCTTTTGCAATTATTAGTACCAATGTCACCGCTGAAGATGTGGACAAACGAAACCCTTACGTGGTACAGTGGAACATTGCTCTTCTCGCAATTGTTTTTTGTTTTGCCACCTTTGGAAACTGTCTGGTTCTCTTCACCCTTCTGAGAAGACGGAAGCACAATGCCCTCATGCACACCTTTATGATTCACCTATGCTTGGCGGACTTAGTGGTGGCTTTCTTCCAGGTTTTACCTCAACTTATCTGGGACATTACTGACCGCTTTCAAGGTCCAGATTTCCTTTGCAGGTCTGTCAGGTACCTGCAAGTGGTGGGAATGTTTGCATCTTCTTATATGATTGTGGCCATGACTTTTGATAGGCATCAAGCAATCTGTCGACCTATGATGACTTTTAAAAAGGGCTCTGCCCGGTGGAACATCCCTGTCTGTTTGGCATGGGCTGCCTCCGGCATCCTCAGTCTTCCACAGATTTTTATATTCTCAAAAACAGAGGTTCACCCAGGTGTCTATGACTGTTGGGCAAATTTTGTGCAGCCATGGGGCATTAAAGCTTATGTGACGTGGATAACACTGGCAGTCCTTATCCTTCCCGCCATTTTTATTACCACGTGCCAAGTACTGATTTTCCGAGAAATCCATAATAGCTTATATTTAGGAACGGAAAGATCACCTGGGTCAAGAAGAAAAGAAAAACTGGAGGGTGGAATAAATGGAGTGTCACCAGTTTCAGACACAGGGGTGACCAAAGCCATGTCCAAGACTGTGCGGATGACTCTTGCTATAGTGCTAATCTACGTGATATGCTGGACACCATTTTTTATTGCGCAGTTCTGGAATGTCTGGAACGAGAAGTCAGGAACAAGCCGTAAGTCACTTTTTAGACTATTCTTGCTGTATGCTATATTTTATCATGCTAACTAGTATATATTAATTGCTTTTTTTGCCATAACCTTCAAATTAGACTTTTTAGGTCATCACTAGCGCCTGATTGATGGGGATCCAGTTGCTGGAATCTCAGTGAGCCTGAGGTTGGGGCAGGTTCTGTAGCAATACTCAAGATCAGCCAGGTTCCATGTAGCTGGACCCCATGGATTAGGATGTTCTGACATGTCCTACTGACATACTGTATTGTAAAAGTCTAATTTGAGAAGGTTTACTCAAACACTTGTCAAGTGTCCGGATGTAGTTATATAGGTTAAAATAAAGTCACAGGACCATCAAGTTCAACCTTTCTTGATCTAGTTGTTAAATTACTTTCAACCTTTTGACATTTGTTATTAGATAATTATCTAGCCCTTTTTTAAATGTTGACATAGTATCTGCCATTACCATCTCTTAGGGTAAGGCATTCCATAGTTTGACTACTCTAATTGTAAAGAATCCTTTCCTGACCTTTCCTCCACACATAAAGAATATCCCCTGCTCCTTCTTAAAGTCTTTGGAATGGATAAATTCTTTGCTAGTTATTTGTATTGTCCACACATATGTATACTTGTACAGTTGTCCATCAGGTTACAGTATTAAAGGTGTTATGCCATGATTGATGCAAAACATGAAAATCAGACATCATGTAGTACATGATAATCTCTTTCTAACAAAGCTAGAACCAGCCCGTACCTCACATGGATCCAGAGATCTCCCTATTAATTGCTCCAATTGTTCTACTAGATTTATTTCATGCTGGCAGCTCAGGGGTTGTGTTCTTTCCTGGGGGTTTGTCCTTTCTGCTGTATCTCTTTCCATGTAACTGAAACAGCTTGTAACAGACAGTGACAGTTGAAGATTTAAACTGAGCATGTGCGACCATCTCCGTGAGGTGGACAAGAAATAAGGAAAAGAACAAACAGCAGGTCAACTCAAAATAAGACAAAAATTTTAAAGACAAGCATAAAACAAGTACAGGTATATCTAGTCCTTACATATGAATGTAAGAAATAGCTGCTGGAAGCTATAAATAACTGTTTATAGTGAGGACAGGAGCTTTTTCGGGATCCTGTATAGTACACACATGTACCAGAAAAATAAAATAAAGCCGCCCTCATCTGCGGTTCATAGGGGCAGCTCATCCAGACACAGGTGAAGAGCCTGACCTCATGTTAGACTATGTGCTGCAGAATATGGCAGGACTATTTATGAGGGATAACAAAATATGACCAGATGTTTCTGCTATAGATATTTATGGCATATTAATTTGATATGTCACTAATGTCTTTTTTCTAACTAATGGGTTCCCCAACAATCGTGAGAATCGGGTATCTGCTTCCCTGTTCCTTTACAAAGAACATGGCACAAAGTCATGGCCACCGTGAATTTCTATAGGAGCATGAAGAGTGTGTCATGGATAAGATTTGCAGATAGCTGGAACTAATAAATACACGAGCGACTGGCTTGATCCCAAAATAAGGAGCTTATAGGTGAGCCCTATAAAACCCTAAGAGCTCTCCCTGACTGCTATGCACATACAAGGGTCTCGATGGTAGACGATTGCATGCCCACGTACCTAAGCCTGTGTGACACGTGAAAACCCTATAATAGTGAGGGGACACGACCACCGGCTCCCTGCACTTAATACGGAGGGAGTCAGGGTCACCTAGAATCAAGCCAGCAAGCAAACACAGTAAAGTAAAGGACTTATCTGAGCAAACAGCAGACGCAGCCTCCAGCAGTGAACACTTCATCCAGGAAATAGTATAAATCGCAAAGTGAGGCAGTATGGGAGGGAATATAAAGGAAGACGATTATGTATAAATAAGTGACACCTGGCAGAAGGAAAGGAGATAAGAAAGTGAGACCAAAACAAAGAACATCATACAAGAGGTAGAGAAGAACGTCTGCCAGAGCTTCTCACAGAACTGGCGGTGACAGAGTGACCACGTAGACAGGAACGGGGACAGACTAGCACTTCCTTTCTCAGAATTGATTGCTGTCCAAATGCTGTTATATCAGTAGGCCATAAATGTCTCTAGTTGTAAAGCTCTTTCAATTGTAGCATTTTTATTCTACAAAAGAAAAAGTTGAAGACTTCATACTTTTCTTATCTCGTTGTTCAAGCAAAAGTAGCCTTGCCCTGAATGAATATATCCATTTGTAGTATCACATCAAGTGGTTAATGACCCTACATGGTTCAATTTTGACTAGAACTTGAAGTGTCCTTCAAAGAGTGATATGCCAGCAATCTCTCTGAGACAACCATGACTTTTTATCCAGCAATGAAAGAGTGCCCTTCAAAAATCACAGCTCTTTCCAACCATGCTGTGGGTGGAATAAAATTCCACACCCATGAATGTTTTCACTGAAGCCTGAACATTAAAACCCTTATAAACATGCACGTTCTTCTCCAAACACTCTGCAGGTGTTCCTGTTGGGTTTGGCTTTGGATGCGTTCAAGCACTAGCCCAGAGCTAGAAGTCTCCAAGTCCTCCTATATTGTCTCTGCTGACTCTAGTTCTATCTGGAATGATACGCGCCTCTGTAGTCACCATACAAGGCTTTGTCAAATTCCCGAGGACTTAAAAGGGACTTTATAGTAAAGTTCCAAATTCTCCAGGGAATTGTGTGGAATTGTGAGTTTTTTTCCTGGCAAGGGCATTGCCAGAGGATGCTGTCAATTTATGAGATGTGCAAGGCAGGAAGCAGGGATGTGATAAAATATTCTGGGACAGGGCATTCTTCCAGGAGAGAGACTGATTTGATAAGCATATTTGGTATTATGTATGTTACTATCAACGTGCTTCAAATGGAAATTAAAGGGGTTTTCCGAGTGTTTCATACTGATAGGCCATCAATATCTGCTCGGTCCGACTCCTGGCATCCCTGCCAATCAGCTGTTTGTAGAGTCCATCCCTTTAAATCAGCTGTTTAAAGAGCCCAAAGAGCTCAAATTGATCGGTCAACTGAATGGGGCTTACATGCTATACCAAGCACGGCCACTATCCAATGGATGGTGCTGTGCTCACCAGAGCGCCACAGCCTCTTCAAACACCTGATCGTCCAGGATTCAGACCCCTTCTGACCAGATACTGATGAGCTATCCTGAGATAGGTCATACGTATTAAACACTTGGAAAACCCCTTTAATTCCAGGACTTTTAAAGGGGGTTGTCCCATGAAAAATATTCTGCAGTTTTCAACCTAGCACCTGGAGCTGAATTATTTTGTAATGACATGTAATGAATGTAATTTACATGTAATTTAGTATAGCCACTGAGTTATTCGATAAAATGTATCTGTATAGCGCCACCTGCTGTTTGTTCTTTTTCTTACTTCTCTGTCCACCTCGCTGAGGTGAACGCACATGCTCTGTTCCATTCTTCTATTGCCTCTTGTGATAGGGAGAGAGCTTCAGCCTAAGGGTCTATTTACACGTCCGCATGAATGGGTCCGCACCCGTTACGCAATTTTGCGGAACAGGTGCGGACCATTCATTTCAATGGGGCCGCAAAAGATGCGGACAGCACACCGTGTGCTGTCCACCTTCGCACGTCCATTCCGCAGCCCCGCAAAAAAGATAGCACATGTCCTATTCTTGTCCGCAGCAATGGACAAAGATAGGCATTTCTATTATAGTGCCGGCCATGTGCGGTCTGCAAAATGCCGAACGCACATGGCCAGTGTCCGTGTTTTGCCGATCCGCAATTTGCGAACCGGAAAACACTTGCGGACATGTGAATGGACCCTAAAGGACATGCCCTCCGAGCTGCCAGTTTATAATACTCGTAAATCTAGAAGACCAATAAATGGGGAGATCTCTGGTTCCATGTGAGGTACAGGGCTGGTTCTAGCTTTTTTAGAAGGAGATTGCCATGTACTATATGATTTTCATTTTTGCATCAGTCATGGAATAACCCCTTTAAGATGATTTGTCACAGTGAGACAACTTAACGTATTAAAGACACATTCCCGTCAGTGATTTAGGAGCTTCTGCGCTGGGTACCAGTCCTAATCTGCAGAGGGAACAAGTCTTCTAATTCCATCTAGAAAGTAGTTATGGCCCTTTCTAATATATTTTCTGTTTCAATTTCTCAACATTTTCAGTATCCCTGCTTGCTTTCAGTGAATGGAAACACTCTTCATTACATTCAGATAGTAAAAACTGGTAGCTGAGGTTTTGATACAATAGATCCATCTTAGGCAACATTAGCAGCACCAATGTGTCTTCTGCCTTGAGGGCATGCCATCAAAAGTTTCAGTCCCTTTTGGTGGCAAGAAGAGGGCAGACCCCCACCACTACTCTTTTGATCCATCATTTGGGGGATCCGGCTTTATAAACAGAAGCCGTGATACTAGTGTAAATATCGGATGATTTGTACCAAACCCTCAGCTGTGAGAATTGGTTACCTTCACAGACAGCAAGTTGAGATCATGAACACTGAGAAATTGTATAGAAAATTGTGCAAGGGATAGGAGAAGATTTGCCATGGTGCTTCAGCGTGGCATCCCCTTCATTGTTTGCCAGGCCCAGCGCCATACTTTGTAGTTGTCCTACAGCTCACCCCAATCACGGTGGGGTTGCTGGGAATCTGTCTTTTACCAATCTGATGGATAACCTATCCTAAGGTGTCCCCAGGCACTTTCATGTTATGTGTAGGATCAACTTGAAGGATATGGACACATTTGGGGCTTTTTTCAATCACTGATTTCTGCTTACTTTGGCCTGAAAATAATTTTTTACATTTTTGGTCTTTATTAAAAAAAATATATAATTTTTCCTCTACAACTCTCCGTTCCCCTGCCTTCTCCTTCTCAGTGAATCAGTCAGGGAGCTGCTCTGACGGCTCGCTCTGCAGCTCATAAAACATTCATTTGAGCCATATTCTTATCGGTTTGATAGGAATTTACCTTCGCTGAGTGTTTATGAGCTGTCAGGTATAAAGAGATAAGGGATACAGATTGAGCACTCAGAGCAGCTCCCTTATGGGTTCATTGAGGAGAAGCTCATTCTGCAGATGCAGTGGAACAGAGAGCTGTAGATGTAAATTTTTAGTAAAGACCAATTGAAAAAAATGATTTTTAACCTAAAATAAGCAGAATATATCAAAAAAGGAAAACCCAGAGGTGTCCATAGCCTTTAAGAGTTAATGTGCATCCCTGTTGGGGCCCTATAGCACAGCTACATGATAACTTATTCTCTTCTTATCTTCCCGTTCCTCAGACTCTGCCATCCAGATCCTGATGATACTGGCAAGCTTGAACAGCTGTACAAACCCTTGGATCTACACCATCTTTAGCAGCAGCGTCTCGAAGGATGTACATGCCATCTTGTGTTGTGGCTGCAAGAAGAGACGACGAAAGAACTCTCTGCCTGAAGACTCCTATTTCACCGGGTCCACCACCGTACCGAAGGAGTCGATGTACTAAACATGGCTTGGCAATCATGTGTATGCCTTACCTGAACAGTCAAGCTGATAGGACAGACATGGAGGACGATGGTAGTTGATGAAGACTTTTTGAAGGCCTCTTCAGAACTTCATGTTCCTGTGAAATAGTCTTAATGCACTGCACCTTATATGTCCGTAGAGCCGTTGTTTTCGAAGATGGGTGAGGTTCTCCGAATACCTGATCTGCATATCTTCAAGTTCTATTGTTATTACATGGATGTCATGTGTAAAAAATATATATACATATAATATATTGTAAATACCATGATAATGGACCTAAGATCTCACTCTACTGGTGAAGGAAATGCAACTTTTTTGAAGAACAATAGGAACTGTTTGGGAGTCTAGGATGTAGGAGCGTCCTACAAGAATCACTATGAACTTCTGTCACCACATTGTAAAAAAACACAGACTTTGGGTATGCACATCTGGACTGAAGTAGATGACAGTATCATTGATGTCTGTGCATTTGGGGCTGGGTGACGGCTTTCTGTGATGCTGTGAAAATTAAGTGGATTTGGTGAGAGAGAATGTCATATTTTTTATCATGATTGGTCTACACAATGTAATCTGCCAAATATGGTAAATATGTGCCGTATACAGTCAGTGCTTAACGTGTACAGAATAAATTAATTTTAAAGAATTGTTCACTGCATGTTGCCAGGGCCGTTTTAATACATTGGTGTGCCCAGTGCAGAAATTTCATGAGTGGGCCCCCCTTTGTGTCCCCATACAGTAGATATGCCAACCTTGGTGTCTCCAAACAGTAGATATATATACCCCCATAATGTCCCCATCCAGTAGATACGCCCCCTTAGTGCCTCCTCATAGTAGTTATGCCCCCTTAGTGCCTCCTCATAGTAGTTATGCCCCCTTAGTGTCCCCGCATACTAGATATGCCCTCTTAGTGCCCCTGCACAGTAGATATGCCAACCTTGGTGTCCCTACACAGTAGATATACCCCCTTAATGTCCCCACCCAGTAGATGTGTGCCCTCACAGTAGATATGCCACCTTAGTGCTCCCTCACAGTATTGCTGTCCCTTTAGTGCCCCCCTTACAATAGTTTTCCCCTGGTCAGAGAAGCTGGCACCAAAACTGTAAATGTCCTGTGGTCAGAAAAGGGGTGCTCTTGTTAATCGATCATAGGGTGTCCTGCATCAAGGACCTCCAGTGATCAGCTGGTATCTCTTGGGGAAATCAGCGGGAAGAGGGGAAATGAGGTGTTACACATTGCCCGCTGAAATCAATGGGATGTCCATGTAATGCAAGGCCTAGTGCCTCCAGTGAGAGACGTTCCAGCTAAAATAGGTTTTCTAAAGGCTGGATTTTGAACAGAGCCAAACAGATCACATTTATTATAATAGGATCCATTTGGGAGAACGTTTCTTTTTTAGCAGAGAAAAAGGTTTCTCCACTATTTTTGACGGACTCTGTAATGGAGGCCCCGAACACAACCTCTGACACAGAAATGAATGTAGCCTAAACCAGATAACCCCATTAAAGTGAATTTGCAGGTAACCTGGACCTTAAAGGAGTCGTCTCATCTCAGACATCGGTGGTACAGTATGTCACTAGGATATGCCATAAATGTCAGATAGCTGCGGGTCCCACCTCTGGGACCCACTCCTATCTCCAGAACAGGGCCCCCAAAGTGAAAGGAGAGCAGCCAGGCGTGCATGGCCACCCTCTATTCACCACTATGGGAGTTCTGAAATGCTCCACAGCATTGTATAGAGGTTGGCCATGCATGCGTAGCTGCTCTCCGTTCACTGTGAGGGCGGTGAATGGAATGGTTGACGCATTTGCTCAGCTATTTTCAGAAATCCCATAGAAATGCGTGGCGTGCTCTCCTTCACTTTGGGGGCCTCGTCTGGAGATATGAGCGGGTCCCAGAGCTGGAACCTGACCTATCTGACATTGATAGCATATCCTGCCATCAATGTCTGAGATGGAAATACCCCTCATTTTCGAATGCTTACTTAGCAGTCCAGCAATGAAAACATCTCAGATGTTCTTCTGGCTTGGTTCTTCAAGATCTTAATCGCTTTCATGGGGTGGTTTCTTTCTTTCCTACTGGGATTACGGGATTCTATGCGTGCATTGAGAGGGTCATGGACTGGAGGACAACAAGATAGATGGCCTCCATGATCTGTGTGTCATGACTCCAGGCAAGTAGGGATTATACATAAAGATGACATGACATTGACAGTTATTAATTCTAGACTTCTAAATCTCATGTGTTTTACGGATTCTGTCTTGTTCAGTTTATCTAGTGGTCTACAGGTTTCTTGACTACTTTGGACTGTATCCACCAGTGTACAGATGCTCATACATGGATTGTCTCCAGGACTATGCTTCACTGAGCCGAGTCTATAAGATATCTTACCGCATGGAAGGCAAAGACAAAGCGACCAACCTTCATCCTTTACAATGAGACACTTCCAATAATAGCCGAACGCATGGAAGCTTATGGAATTGTCACTATGAATTTAGGTTTTCTCACTGACTCCAGACATTAGAACTAGTGATGCGCTTTGGCCTCACCATGACCTCTTCTGACCATCTGCATCTCCAGGCAATATTGGTCATTCCATGGCATGCGTCATTGAGTCAGAAGAGGACGGGGTGAGACAATAATTAAGGATTACCCATCTGTAAAGTGGAGCTATGTAACAAGCATGATCAATATTTCCATTCACTGATGGTTTCACTGAGACATCTCATCAGTTTACTGAGCATCTCATCTGTATCAGCCCTGGTCAAAACTATACACACCATGTATGGGAATGACTTAAAGGGGTTATCACATGATTAACCTCTTAGTGACCACAATACAACTTTTTAAGGCGGTTACTAAGGGGCCTTAGGGTGGTCCGCCACCTTTTTACGGCAGCCCAGTCTAAGGGCTGCACGGGTCTCTCGTGCAGCAGGGAGGCAGGGCTTGGCTTTCCCATGAGAGCTGCCCTCCTGCTCTAATGGCCCGGACTGGCAGGAGCGCCGATCCAGGCCGTTTAACTGCTTACATGCCGCGGGCAATAGCGTCTGCAGCATGTAAGCAGTTACAGAGGGAGCGGACTTCCTCTGTCTCCCATCAGCATTCCGCAAAACAGATAGCGGAGTGCTGTTGACAGTGCAGTGTTTCCCAGCAGGCTGCGCCTCTCTAGTTAGGCCTGCTGGTGAATGTCAGTATAGCACTGACAATAAAATACAATGCACTACAGGAATAGTGTATTGTAATTCAAAATATCGCCTTATGGGACTAATAAAACATTTAATAAATGAAAGAATTACAATAAAAAATACGCTTTTTTCCACTAAAAAACACTTTTCGATGGAAATAATAGCAAAAATAAAATCTCTATATATTTGGTACGGACGCTTCCGTAACTACCCGCACTTCGCAATTATCATGTAATTTATCTCGTATGGTGAATGCAGTAAAAAAAAAAAATATACCAGAATTGCTGCTTTTTGCTTATTTGCCACAAAAAATGGAATAAAAAGCAATCAAAAAGTGTTATGTATCCCAAAACTATACTAATCAAAACTACAATGAGCTCACACAGGTTCCGTAGAAAGAAAAATTAAAAAATAATGGATCTTGGGATGCGGTGATGAAAAAACATTTTCTTGTTTTAAAAATAAAGGGGTTTTTTTTGCTCAAAAGTAGTAAAAAAAATAATAATGTATGTATTTGGTATCGCTATAATTGTACTGACCCAGAGAATAAAGTTCTCATGTTATTTATGCCGAAACATAAACGCAAAAAAATGTAAAACGTAAAAAACCTCAGTGGTAGTATTGATTTTTTTTTTCCAATCTCCCTCCCAGAAAGAGTTCATGAAAGTTAATGAGAAAGTTATGTGTACCCCAAGATGGCTACAAAAAACAAGCCACCTTGACGCCTGGTAGATGGGCCCGACACGTATGTGCGCTAAGAGCTTCCATTACTCATTTATAGTCGGTATTGTACCACTTTTATCTAAAATGACCCCCATTTCTTAGCTCTATTGTTTGTATAAATAACGGTGTGCAGCCATTTTGTTTTTTGTAATTATGTTTGCTTCATGGATATGCACCTGTGATTCTGAAGGTTCTAGTCTAAATTTTCTTGCAATACCCCAAGATGGCGCCATTAAAAACGACAACTTATCCCCCAAAAATCAAGCTCTCATAAGGGTACATACGGAAATAAATAAGTTTTAGCTCTTGGAAGGTGACGGCAAAAAAAAAAATCACTTGCTCTGCAAAGCCCAAAATAGTCTGGTCACTAAGGGGTTAATAAAAAAAAAATTTAAATCATATAGTATATGACAAACTCATCCAGAGATCTCCCCATTCATTGCTCTGTTAGATTTATTTAAAACTTGCGTCTTAGGGGGCGTGTCCTCTCTCAGGGGAGTTTCCTGTCTGCTGCAGCTAGTGGCAGTTGAAGGATGGAACTGAGCATGTGCGGCCATCTCAGTGAGCAGGACAGAGAAATAAGAAAAAGTGCAAACAGCAGGTGGCGCTATGCAGATTTCATTGAATAGCTCAGTGGCTAGAATACATTTTTTATTAGATGCAATTACAAAAGTATTCAGATCCAGGTGCTGGTTTAAAAAATTGTATAATATTATTTATGGGACAACCCCTTTAATCCCCTGTAGATGTATATAGGAACTGACATAGGCAGACGTCATGCTTACGGATCGCGCCTAATAGTGGACTCGGCAGCTCTCCGGACACGTCCCGCTATATAACAATGCTGGAGCAGCTTCCTTACAATCCTGCGTTTTGCTGTTCCTGTGTTATTCCTCCTAAAAAATGTATGACTAAAGTGACAACTGGGTGTAGGGACATATCCCTTTGACATGGGGACTGTTACCCCCCTGTGGTCAATGTATTTGTGCATTTCTAGGAGGAATACGAGAGCAGCGGCACAAGACAGAATTCTGATAAAAACACTATTCAGAATGGTTATTTTATGGGGAAGCGGGACAAGTCCTCTTTGAGATTAAAACATTTCTCTAGAGAAGAAAAATATTGGGAGAGGTTCTAGATGTGTATAACTAAATAAAGACATATACTGCGTGTAGTGAATGTAATAAACATTTTCACCGAGCTCCATATGAAGTAAGTTTAATGGGGGTCGCTTATCAAACTGGTGTGAAGTAGAACTGGCTGAGTTGCCCATAGCAACCAATCAGATTCCACCTTTCATTTTGGACAGCTCCTTTGGAAAATGAAAGGAGGAATCTGATTGGTTGCTATGGGCAACTCAGCCAGTTCTACTTCACACCCGTTTGATAACTGACCCCTAATGCGTATATTTACAGGGCAAATAAAAGGACATATGTGTGCTGACAGAAATGGAAAGTCTCTACAGGTTCCCATACTACAGTTGGGGGTCACCTTAAAGGGGTTTTCCCTATAACAATATGATCGTTGGGAGTCTAACCATTGTGACCGACAGAAGAACTGGGGGTCCACGGTCCTCTGTGGAAAAGGAGTGGCGGTGGTGCATGTACGTCCACCGCTCTATTCACACAGGGGACTCGGGGACCCCCACTCTCTGAACATATATGTTACTGCAAAAAAATGACAAATTTTGAAGCATGAGTTTTTACGTAGTCCTTGCAACTATAGAGTGGTGGGACATGGCGGGGGCCGGGCAAATTCACTAACATTTACACCTGGAAACTGGCATTAACCACTCAACGCATAAGGCTGTGGTGAGCCCGCTCCATACTTGACATACGTATCCTACAGCAGGCACCAGGCCGCAATTACGGGGAACGGCGATCATGCTGCGTTCAAAAGCGATTCTGGCATCTGTGAGGTTGGGCAGAGGGATGCAGCTTCCTCTGCCTTCCAATCTGAGGCCCTGCAGTGAAATCATGGAGCTCTGATCGTTACCATGACAGCCTGGACCCTGCTGGTGGTTCCCAGGGCTGACATGATAAGCTTCCTGCTAAAAACGCATCCGTTTTGTCCTAATGCATTCTGAATGGAAAGCAATCCGTTCAGTATGCATCAGGATGTCTTCCGTTCGGTCCCTTGTACGGTATTTGACAAGACAAAATACAGCAGCTTGCTGCAGTATTTTTTCCGGCCAAAATCCTGGAGCAATATCGTACTTGCCGGATCCGCCATTAATTTCCATAAAGATGTATTAATGCCGGATCCGGTACCAAGTGTTCTGGAAATTGCCGCATCGCCAGATCCGGTTTTATGGTCTGCACCGGGATATAGGAGGAGCTAGTTTCAATTTTGATCTTTCAAAAAATTTAAATACTGGATCCGTTATTCCGGATGAGACGGATCCGGTATATCACCGGATCCGTCTAAGGGATCCGGAAAAAAAGGCTATCAGTTTGTATACGGCTTGCCGTTGCCGGAACTGCCTGCCGGGCTAGTGTGAAAGTACCCTAAGCTGTGCAGGAAGCACAGCTTGGCAGGGAGAGCATTAGAATCCCATTCACCCTAATTTATCTCTAATAGGGCTCATGCACACGAACGTTGTTCGGCTCCGCAAAAAATGCGCCTCGGATGCGGACCTATTCACTTCAATGGGGCCGCAAAACATGCAGTGTGCTGTCCGCATCCGTTGCTCCGTAAAAAAAATAGAACATGTCCTATTCTTGTCCGTTTTTCAGACAAGAATAGGCATTTCTATTATGGGTGGCCCAATACCTTCCGCAAATTGCAGAACGCACACGGGCGGCATCCGTGTTTTGCGGATCCGCAATTTGCGGACAGCAAAACACGGCGTGGTCATGGGCATGAGCCCTTAGGGTGAATGGGACAAGGGATCAAAGATCCCAGGTTCTAGCCCCCTAAGAGGGCTAAAAGTTACTGTAAAAAAATATTAAAAGTTTAAATCACCCCCTCTTTCCCAATTTTACAAATAAAAATATATAAACAATAAAAAAATAAACATATCACCACGTCCGAAAATGTCTGAACTATTAAAATATTTTAAACATTTTCCAAAATGAAAAACACCTTGTCCCCCCATTATAATATAATAACTGTGATCAAAAAGTTGTACGTACCCCAAAAATTCAGTAAAAACTAGAGTTCGTTCCGCAAAAAACATGCCTTCTGTAGATCAAAATATAAAAAAGTTAAGACTGTCAGAAAATGGCGATGCAAAGAAAATTTAGATTTTTTTCAAAGGTTTTTATTGTTTTAAAGGTAATAAAACAAAATAAAAACTATACAAGTTTGGTATCGCCGTAATCAGAATAAGGCCTCATGCACACGACCGTTGTTTTGGTCTGCATCCGAGCCGCCGTTTTTCCATCTCGGATGCGGACCCATTCACTTTAATGGGGCCGCAAAAGATGCGGACAGCACTCCGTGTGGTCCCGCAAAAAAAATATAGCATGTCCTATTCTTGTCCGTTTTGCGGACAAGAATAGGCATGTCTGCAATGGGCCGCCTGTTCCGTTCCGCAAAATGCGGAAGGCACACGGGCGGCTTCAGTTTTTTGCGGATCCGCGGTTTGCAGACCGCAAAAAAAACAGCACGGTCGTGTGCATGTAGCCTAAGGATGTGATGTCATTCTTAGCACACATTGAACGCCATAATGTCAAAACCCCTAAAAACCTTGGCGGAATTGTGTTTTTTGTTTTGTTTTCAATTGTACTCCACAAAATAATTCCCGTTTTCCAATACAAGACATGGTAAAAGAAATGGTCCCATGGTATGTCTATGTGAATGGAAGAATAAACCAATTATGGCTATTGGAATGTGAGGAGGAAAAATCAAAAATGCAAAAATGAAACTAGGCTCAGTCCTTAAAAGAAAGTTGCGATTTCCAGCTCACCATAGACGAGGATTTACGGAACAAGACCGGACCAGCCTTCTATGTAACATACGAAAGGAAAAACGTCCCAGCATCCAGAGCTTCAGAAGGTTGCTTCGCCTTTATTCGGATTCATAAAAGGAATACATCCAATACACACCTCACCCACCGCCGTAGTTGGCTGACATGTCATAGCCTGCAAGCAGCGTTTTGGAGTCGGCCTCCAGAGCGGAATGGAGACTGATCGGAGGCAAACTGATGCATTCTGAGCGGATCCTTTTCCATTACGAATGCATTAGGGCAAAACTGATCCGTTTTGGACCGCTAGTGAGAGCCTCTCACAAACGGAAAGCCAAAACGCGAGTGTGAAAGACAAGTAGACTAAAGCCACGGCAGTGTCATCCATATGAAAGTGACATGTCATCTTTAAACTGGCCACTAGGTGTCACCACATTCCTAACTTGTTCTACAGCCATTAGTACAAAAGGAAGGGGCTCTTTAAAGAAGACCACCACTCAGAATATAAACTCAGCTAGAAAATACGGACGTCAGGGGGTCCTTCTGGTCACATAATGCATAATGTTGCAGAGATTTTCCCTCTATCACTTACTGATCGATTGAGATCTGACGGCCAGTATAGGCTGCATGCTTGATTAAAGGGGTACTCCAGTTAGAACAAGTAATTCTCTATCCACTAGATCAGTGGGGGTCCTGTGCCCCCATGTCCATTCATCTCTATGGGACTGCCAGCTGTCTCCGGCAGTCCCGCAGACTGACAGAACAGTGGTGGGCATGCTCAATGCTGCAGCATTTAAAGGGGTATTCCGGTTAAAACAAGTAATCTCCTATTCACTGGATAACTGTTATACTGGTGGGGGTCAGAAGACCACCGGGACTCTCACTGATCATGAGAACGGGAGTCCCAGTGGCACATCACTTGATGATATCAGTATCCACTCCATTCTAGAGATTGGCGCGATTGGCCAGACCACCACTGATCACTAGAATGAAGCAGCAGCGTCACTAGGTAACTGCCGTGTCATTTCACCTCCTGCTGGCTCAACTCAGACATGCGGTAGACCACAGCGTCCAGCCGCGTATAGTCAATCGTCCATCACGCAGCATGTTAAAAAAAAAAAAAGCCAATATTAGCCAAAGTGGCACAGTATTTTGTGGTTTCACTGCCACTTTACTAACAATTAACAGGTTTTAAGGTGATCGACCCCCCACTGACCGAACACCGACTGTGTATACTAGCGATATGACATCAACGTCTTTAGTGAGAGCCTCCAAAAAGACAACCTGTCAGCTCTCCAATGTCTGTTTTAGTATATACAACACTGCATTGTGCTGTTCCTCTGTTATTCCTCCTGGAAATTAATTTATGAATAAACCGACAACTACTATTGCCATTCCCCCTGTGAACGGGGCTTGTTCCTGCACATTATCACACTGTCTAGACTTTATAAAGGCACCCCTATCTGACAAGGGGAATGGCAATGCCTAATTAGCAATTTATTTATACATTTCCAGGAGGAATAAGAGAGGATTGGCACAATAGAAATAGTCCTAATACAATAAAATAAATAAAATAGTCCTAATAAAAAGATAATTGAAAATTGTTTTTTCATGGGGAAGTCTTTACTCAGGCGGACATGCCAGGCTTTGTGGTGTATCATATTGTGTACGGAAATACAGAATGTTTGTGCTTAAAAATAGCAGTCACCTCTGAAAGAAGAAAGGTCTGGCTATTTTAATCTCCGGCTCCTATTTATCTCAGCCGCCCCAAGAGTGCACTCAACTACCACTAAGCCCAATTGAGATACCTAAAATACGCTGCGCACTATGACACCCTCGGCAGTTTTAAGCCTCACTGACGTCACGGGGCTACGTCTGCTCCTGACCTGCGCTATTTTCAGCTCAAGGCTCTATTATTGAGTATAGAAATAGCAGCTAAAGACCACATCCTAAGCGGATATAGTTATAGAAGTATATTATCACTAGCGTGGCGCTGGGGACATGGTGCCCTTTCCAAGAACTTGGTGGAATGACTCTTTCTTCTTGAAGGACATGGAGAATCTTTCTAGTAGGCAAATGTCCTAAAAAAAAAAAGGACTAAAGGTCTACCTCCAGGCTCCAGTCATAAGCAAGTGTTGAAATGAATAGTACAGGTGAATAGAAACTTTGTAATATATCTTATTAAAGAATGACGCTTCCTCTTGGGCTCTTTCCTACACTTTGCCTCTTATCTCTGTTAGGTCCTCTCTCCATCCCCAGCCCCACACACAAAATTCTATGGAGGAATGAGCCTACTGCCAGCTAGTAAGTGATTTATTACATCACTCTGAACAGTGGTATTTATTTATTTTATGCACTTATATAGCGCTACTATATTCCGCAGCGCTTTACAGACATTAGCAACCAACTGTCCCCAATGGGGCTCACAATCTAAGGTCCCTATCAGTATGTATTTAGAGTGTGGGAGGAAGCCGGAGTACTCGGAGGAAACCCACGCAAACATGGGGAGAACATACAAACTCCATGCAGATGTCCTTGGTCGGATTTGAACTACTTACTACTAAGACATAGGAGAGTGAAAAGTGTAGCATAGCTAAGAAACTGCAATCTGTGTGTCTCTCATCCAGCAGCCTCCTCTCTCCATAAACATCAAGCCTAAAAGCAGATAGAATTTTTCTCTAATAAGATATATTACAAAGTTTCTTATATTCACTTGCATTATTCATTTATGCAAAGTGGTTTTATATCTGGAGGTATGCCGCTTTTAAAAAAAAAATCCAATCCCTTTAAAGGAGTTTTATTAAACCTTTTTATGTTGATAATTTATCCACATGATAGACCATCAATATCTGATCAGCGGGGGTCAAACACCAAACACCGCTAACGATCAGCTGATGCTGGAAGTTGCTGCCAGAACTACAGCTCCATCCATTGTGTGTAGTGGATAAAGCTGGTAACTGCAGCTCTGCTCCCACTGAAGTGAATGGAAGTATTGGATGGAGTTGCAGCTGATCAGCAGGGGTTAGGGGGTCGTCATCCCCCCCCCAATTGACATTGATTTCCACCAATCAGAAAGCAGTAAATCCTAGAGAAACCAATTGATGGTAGTTACTGTAGAACACAGTAGTTTTGTAGCAATAATAATGTAGTTGGTTAGCGGCGCCTGATACTTGGCCGCATTCCTGAAGTATACATTAACTGTACATGCGTCATCACATGATCCATCACCATGGTAAAAGATCATGTGATGACCAGAGTGACGTCACCAAAGGTCCTGTTCATGTAATGAATGCTCACCACAGGTCCTGTTCAGCAAAGTAGACAGAAGGAGATGCCGGTCTGTGCGATCAAGTGGACTAAGGTGAGTTAAATTTTTTATTTTTTTTAACCCCTCCAGCGCTGTTTTGCTATGCATTCTCTATTCAGAATGCTATTATTTTCCCTTATAACCATGTTATAAGGGAAAATAATAATGATCGGGTCTCCATCCCGATCGTCTCCTAGCAACCGTGCGTGAAAATCGCACCGCATCCGCACTTGCTTGCGGATGTTTGCGATTTTCACGCAACCCCACTCACTTCTATGGGGCCTGCGTTACGTGAAAAACGCTGAATATAGAGCATGCTGCGATTTTCACGCAACGCACAAGTAATGCATGAAATCCACCGCTCATGTGAACAGCCCCATAGAAATGAATGGGTCGGGATTCAGTGCGGGTGCAATACGTTCACCTACCGCATTGCACCCGCGCAATAAATCAATATAATGCTATGTGACCCCCATCAGTACTGGGAGGTCAGGCCGGGAGCTGCGCAGCGTGACAAACGCTCGTCCGCAAGGGGTCTTAATGATGAAAATTTCCGTCCCCTGTCAAGTTACGGGAAATCTCGGCAGATATTTATGAGTGTTCTCACGTCAGGCATTAGTAGTCATGCAGGTTCCAGGATGACAGGTATAATGGAGGGAGGTTGGTTCTCCACCAGTGACTCATAAAAGGCAAATGAGGACAAGTGCCGGCTAAAAACAGTTATGACACATGATGCCTCCATGTTCCTTGGGTCAACAGGCTGCGTTTAATGTTTCGGGTTTCCAGGTAATAGATAAAGAACCTGGTTGTTCTAAGGAGAGGAAGGATCCTACAAGTGAGATGTATTCAGGTGGTTATTACACCCTCCCCCCCACATGGATCCATGCGAGAATTAAAGAGGACCTCTCCTAACATGTCTTCTGCTCATGTAATTACAATTCTGGAGCATCTATTTTTATGACTCAATGTTGTGTCATTCCTTTATTATTCCTACTGGAAGTTATGAATGAATTGCCATCAGTCTGCAATGAAGGCCCGGCTGAGTGTTACCAACTGGGCGAGTGTCCCTGCACAGCCTGACACTGGCAGCACTGACTGCGCAGGGACACAACCCATTTCAGATGGCTGGCAATTCATTCATTTACATATAAATCTAAACCCATTATTGGTTGGCTCACTCTGAGAAAGGATTTTACGCTAGAATTGTGGCAAAATTTTGCCACAAATAGGAAAATCTATCAAAACTGGTGAAAAGGAAAACTAGCTAGTTGCCCATAGCAACCAATCAGATTCCACCTCTTATTTTTCATAAATGAAAGGATCTACTAGTTCTTAAACATCTCCCGCAAAATATTGCATCTTAGGTCATACCACTTTTTCCCCAAGCCCCATCCACTTGTCAAGCAAGTAGGAAAAAGTGTAGAAACCCTAGTTGCGCCAAAACTGTGCTAATTTGCCACACTTTTGAGCCAGATATTTGGTGCAGACACATTAGTAAATCTGGGCCATTATGTTTTACTGCATACGTTTTTAAATCGAAAACTATGTACCGCCCTCTGATGTCACTACCTCCTTAGATCTCTAAGCATTTAAAAAAAACGTGAAAACGCCATAAAATACACAGCATACATTAACAAATATTTTTTCAGGCAAGGGCAAAAAAAAGACTGAAGGCTCTGGATTAAAAACACCAGCGAATAAGCCAAAAAGACGCCCAAAAACGAACTGATAGTAAAGAAAAACATCACTACGAGAAAAGATGCTTTTGATAATTCCCAAAGACTTGGGCTACATGCACACGACAGTGAAAAGAAAGTCAGCTAAAAACGGACACACTGTCAGTTTTTCATGCCTCACAGCCTTAGGCCTCTTGCACACGACCGCATGTCCTTTTTGGTATTTTGCGGTCCGCAAAAAATACGGATGACCGTGTGCATTCCGTTTTTTTTCGGAACGGAACATCCGGCCCCTAATAGAACAGTCCTATCCTTGTCCGTTATGTGAACAATAATAGGACATGTTCTATCTTTGAACCGAAGAACGGAAATACGGAAACGGAATGTATACGGAGTACCTTCCTTTTTTTTTTGTGGACCCATTGAAATGAATAGTTCCGTACACGTTCCGTAGAACGAGTCCGCATCCGTTCCGCAATTCTGCGGAACGGGTGCCGACCCATTCATTCTCAATGCGGACGGAAAGGATGCGGACAGCACAGATTGTGCTGTTCGCATCTGCATTTCCGGTCCGCGGCTCCCGAAAAAAATAGAACATGTCCTATTTTTGTCTGCAATAGCGGACAAGAATAGGCATTTCTATAGGGGTGCCGGCCCGGTGTATTGCGGATCCGCAATGCACTACGGACGTGTAAATGGACCCTTAGCTGTAACATGACAGTGAAAAAACCGCCATTTTTAGCACCAATAAAAGTTTATGGGGCTATTTACATGGCTGTTCTTCTAACGGCCAGTGAATAGCGTCCGTCCAAAAATAGGACGTCCTATTGAAATCAATTGGACCGTTTTTGACGGCCGATTAGACAGGAGTGCACCCGGGTACACTTTAACAATATGGCCATTTAGGGGTTAAAACAAAAACCTCACCTCATCCACTTGCTCGCACTGCAGCAGTCTCTTCTCTCCATTGAGCAGGACCTGCGATATGCACGATGACGTAACCACGTGGGAGCGTGCGGTGACATTATTGCGCACATCACAGGTCTTTTGGCAGAGAAGAGACTGCAACAGCGGGAGCAAGTGGATGAGGTGGGGGGGAAGGGGTCAAATCAACTAAAAAAAACTGCTGCGGGCCACTATGGGGGCATTATTTACACCATGGGAGAAATTATTTAAGCTGGGGGCCTACATTGGGGGCATAATTAATTAAAGCTGGGGGCAGTAAAAAAAAAAAATTCCTACACAACGGGGGGCATAATTAAAGCAGGGGGGCACTATAGAAAATTATTTACACCGTGGGGGACATTATTTTAGCTGGAGGCACCATGGGGGTCATGAAAAACTGATTCAAAACAGACACGCCCAGAAAATGGATGCAAACTGACCATGAAAAAAGTGTGTCCGTTTTTAACTTACTTTTTTTTTACTATCATGTGCATGAGGCCTTAGGCCCCTTTCACACGGGCGAGTTTTCCGCGTGGGTGCAATGCGTGAGGTGAACGCATTGCACCCGCACTGAATCTGGACCCATTCATTTCTATGGGGCTGTGCACACGAGCGGTGATTTTCACGCATCACTTGTGCTTTGCGTGAAAATCGCAGCATGCTCCTCTTTGTGCGTTTTTCACGTAACGCAGGCCCCATAGAAATGAATGGGGTTGCGTGAAAATCGCAAGCATCCGCAAGCAAGTGCGGATGCGGTGCGATTTTCGCGCACGGTTGCTAGGAGACGATCGGGATGGAGACCCGATCATTATTATTTTCCCTTATAACATGGTTATAAGGGAAAATAATAGCATTCTGAATACAGAATGCATAGTACAATAGCGCTGGAGGGGTTAAAAAAAATTAAAAATAAATTAAACTCGCCTTAATCCACTTGCTCGCGCAGCCGGCTTCTCTTCTCTCTTCTTCTTAGCTGTGTACAGGAAAAGGACCTGTGGTGACGTCACTCCGGTCATCACATGGTCCGTCACATGATCTTTTACCATGGTGATGGATCATGTGATGACCGGAGTGACGTCACCAAAGGTCCTTTTCCTGCACACAGCAAAAAAGAATACAGAAGAGATGCCGGCTGCGCGAGCAAGTGGATTAAGGCGAGTTTAATTTTTTTTAACCCCTCCAGCCCTATTGTACTATGCATTCTATATTCAGAAAGCTATTATTTTCCCTTATAACCATGTTATAAGGGGAAATAATACAATCTACCCAGCACCTAACCCAAACCCGAACTTCTGTGAAGAAGTTCGGGTTTGGGCACCAAACATGCCGATTTTTCTCACCCGAGTGCAAAACGCATTACAATGTTTTGCACTCGCGCGGAAAAATTGAGCATGTTCCCGCAACGCACCCGCACCTTTGAGGCTGAGGAAAATAAATAAAGTAAGAGAGCAAAAAAAAAAAAAAAAAAAAAAAAAAAAAAGCTGAAAATAATGGGGATTGGGAAAAACCATGCTGTGCGAAGCCAGCCTTATGTGTGGCTCTCCAGAATACTGCTGTAGATAATCCAGACTGCTGGAATAGGGGCGCACTAAACTACAAAGCCAAGCCACATGTTGTATGATTGCTGCAGATTTTCCAATTTCGAATTGCATGCAGAATCTCTGACGCAGCAGTGAAGTACCACAGATCTGGAGGTACTAATATTGTAAATGGTTTGTAATAAAATGTAATGCCATGCTATACAGTTTTTATACCAGCAGAGGAGGTATGGTTGGCAGTGGTTGGCCACAGGAAAGAGACTTTCCAATCCATTTCTCCTTTCTTGGTAGGAGTGGGCTGGCCCGACTTCCAGCCAAGGGAGGGGTAGAGCTAGTTAGAGGAGTGTGTGGAAGAGAAGTGAAGGAACATGCAATACAGCTCCCGCTTCTCTGGGCCATGAGGACCACAGAGTCGGCTAGTCTAGAAGGACCACAGAGTCGGCTAGTCTGGGAGGACCACAGAGTCGGCTAGTCTGGGAGGACCACAGAGTCGGCTAGTCTGGGAGGACCACAGAGTCGGCTAGTCTGGGAGGACCCCTACTCCAGAGAATGCGCTTCGAGCATTAGAATGATTACTACTGTCACTAGTGTAGTACCTCAGGGGTCAGTCTTGGGCCCTATTCTCTTCAATATATTTATTAATGATCTTGTAGAAGGCTTGCATAGTAAAGTATCAATTTTCGCAGATGACACTAAACTGTGTAAAGTAATTTACACTGATGAGGACAGTATACTGTATATATACACTACAGAGGACAGTATACTGTATATATACTACAGAGGACAGTATACTGTATATATATATACTACAGAGGACAGTATACTACTACAGAGGGATCTGGATAGATTGGAGGCTTGGGCAGATAAGTGGCAGATGAGGTTTAACACTGATAAATGTAAAGTTATGCACATGGGAAGGAATAATGCAAGTCACCCGTACATACTAAATGGTAAAACACTCGGTAACACTGACATGGAAAAGGATCTAGGAATTTTAATAAACAGCAAACTAAGCAGCAAAAACCAGTGTCAGGCAGCTGCTGCCAAGGCCAACAAGATAATGGGTTGCATCAGAAGGGGCATAGATTCCCGTGATAGGAACATAGTCCTACCACTTTACAAATCGCTAGTCAGACCACACATGGAGGACTGTGTACAGTTCTGGGCTCCTGTGAACCAGGCAGACATAGCAGAGCTGGAGAGGGTTCAGAGGAGGGCAACTAAAGTAATAACTGGAATGGGGCAACTACAGTACCCTGAAAGATTATCAAAATTAGGGTTATTCACTTTAGAAAAAAGACGACTGAGGGGAGATCTAATTAATATGTATAAATATATCAGGGGTCAGTACAGAGATCTATCCCATCAGCTATTTATCCCCAGGACTGTGACGAGGGGACATCCTCTGCGTCTGGAGGAAAGAAGGTTTGTACACAAACATAGAAGAGGATTCTTTACGGTAAGAGCAGTGAGACTATGGAACTCTGCCTGAGAAGGTGGTGATGGTGAATTCACTAAAAGAGTTCAAGAGGGGCCTGGATGTGTTTCTGGAGCTTAATAATATTACAGGCTATAGCTACTAGAGAGGGGTCGTTGATCCAGGGAGGTATTCTGATTGCCTGATTGGAGTCGGGAAGGAATTTTTTATTCCCCTAAAGTGGAGAAAATTGGCTTCTACCTCACAGGGTTTTTTGCCTTCCTCTGGATCAACTTGCAGGATAACAGGCCGAACTGGATGGACAAATGTCTTTTTTCGGCCTTATGTACTATGTTACTATGTTACTATGTTACTTGAACAGGAGGTAGGCACATCTAAATTTCCTCCATTTACTCGTGGTCGGTCGACCGCATTTCCACCCTTGTTCTGTAATGCAGCCATTGAAACATTTGTTAAGATGGTAGTGCAGGAATTATACAAATTGCCTACAAGAAGGCGTTATGAAATCTAGAAATCAGCGGACTGCAATTCAGGAACTGAAAAGGATGAAAAATGTGATGATTAAGCCGGCGGACAAGGGTGGAAATGTGGTCGTTTGGCAGATTCCGTGATAGGGTATGCTATAAACGATTACCTAATAACCCGACCAGTTGGATGATATCCTAATGAGGGCGGTGGATGAAGGCATCATCACGAAGTCTGTGTAGAACAGTCTCTCAGTGAAATCTCCGGTAATTCCAACACTATACATACTGCCAAAGATTCACAAATCTGTCACGAAACCTCCAGGGAGACCAATCGTCTCTGGTTGTGGCGGTCTAAATGAACCCATATGTCGTTTTTTGGATTACTACTTGAAGCCCTGTGTGGAGAGCTTGCCCTCATATGTCCGTGATTCAACGGATGTTTTGAGACGCTTGGACAATGTTAAAATGGAGGATAATATGTTTTTGATATCGTGTGATGTGGAATCATTATACACATGTATTTCACATGACATTGGGTTAGAATCCTCATGTTTCTTTTTACAAACTAGGAACTTACCATCGGATCTGGTGGACCTCTTGATGCGATTATTAGATTTTATACTGAGGCACAATTATTTTTTATTTAAAGATCACCATTACCTACAATTGCGTGGGGTGGCGATGGGTGCGACGTGTGCGCCATCCTACGCAAACTTGTTTTTAGGTCATTGGGAACGACAATGTGTACAAGCATCTATGGATGAAGTGGCCGGAGAGGTGATTTCATGGATGCGTTTCATCGATGATATTTTGTTTATATGGCAGGGGTCACGGGAATCTTTGGTTCTATTTCTTGAAAAATTGAATGAAAACAAGTGGAACATCGCCTTGACCAAAACGGTAAGCCAAAAGGAAATTGAATTCCTGGATATAAACATCAAAGTGACAATGACTGGAGATCTTGAAACTTCAGTCTATAGAAAATCTACTGCTGTTAATTCATTGCTCCATGCTACCTCCTTCCACCCTAAACATCAGAAAAGCTCAATACCCATTGGCCAATTTCTGAGGGCGAAGCGCATATGTACATCCAGAGAGGATTTTGAAAGGGAGTCTGATACTTTGAAAAAACGCTTTACACAACGGGGTTACAACCAGTCTGACATACAGCAAGGCTATATGCGTGCGATCAACACACCAAGGGAGGCTCTGCTATCCTCAAAAACCCGGGATGAGTCATCAGCACTGTCTACGGTACGGATGATAACTAACTATAACACACAGTGGCATAACATGAGAGGTATTTTTAAATAATTTTGGCCCATCTTAAAATCGGATGGTGATCTTGATAAAATATTAACACCTACCCCCATGTTTGTGAAGAATTAATTGAAAATAGAGATACAATTTCAAAATTTCACTTTTTTGGCAGATTTTCCATTTTAATAATTTTTTTTCAGTTACAAAGCAAGGGTTAACAGCCAAACCAAACTCAATATTTATGGCCTTGATTCTGTAGTTTACAGAAACACCCCATATGTGGTCGTAAACTACTGTACCGGCACACGGCAGGGCGCAGAAGGAAAGGAATGCCATACGGTTTTTGGAAGGCAGATTTTGCTGGACTGTTTTTTTGACACCATGTCCCATTTGAAGCCCCCCTGATGCACCCCTAGAGTATAAACTCCATAAAAGTGACCCCATCTAAGAAACTACACCCCTCAAGGTATTCAAAACAGATTTTACAAACGTTGTTAACCCTTTAGGTGTTCCACAAGAGTTATTGGTAAATGGAGATGAAATTTCAGAATTTAAATTTTTTGGCAGATTTTCCATTTTAATCCATTTTTCCCAGTAACAAAGCAAGGGTTAACAGCCAAACAAAACTCAATATTTATGGCCATGATTCTGTAGTTTACAGAAACACCCCATATGTGGTCATAAACAGCTGTACGGGCACACGGCAGGGCGCAGAAGGAAAGGAATGCCATACGGTTTTTGGAAGGCAGATTTTGCTGGACTGGTTTTTTTTTACACCATGTCTCATTTGAAGCCCCCCTAATGCACCCCTAGAGTAGAAACTCCCAAAAAATGGCCCCATTTTAGAAACTATGGGATAGGGTGGCAGTATTGTTGGTACTAGTTTAGGGTACATATGATTTTTGGTTGCTCTATATTACACTTTTTGTGAGGCAAGATAACAAGAAATAGCTGTTTTGGCACCGTTTTTATTTTTTGTTATTTACAACATTCATCTGACAGGTTAGATCATGTGATATTTTATAGACCAGGTTGTCACGGATGCGGGGATACTTAATATGTATACTTTTTTTTTATTTATGTAAGTTTTACACAATGATTTCTTTTTTGAAGGAAAATAAAATCATGTTTTAGTGCTTCCATAGTCTGAGAGACATAATTTTTTCAGTTTTTGGGCGATTACCTTGGGTAGGGTATGATTTTTGCGGGATGAGATGATGGTTTTATTGGCACTATTTTGGAGTGTGTGTGACTTTTTGATCGCTTACTATTACACTTTTTGTGATGTAAGGTGACAAAAAATTGTTTATTTAGCACAGTTTTTATTTATAAATTTTTTACGGTGTTCATCTGAGGGGTTAGGTCATGTGATATTTTTATAGAGCCGGTCGTTACGGACGCAGCGATACCTAATATGTATAATTTTTATTTATTTATGTAAGTTTTACACAGCTTTTTTAAAACAAAAAAAATGATGTTTTAGTGTCTCCATATTCTGAGCCATAGTTTTTTTATTTTTTGGGCGATTGTCTCAGGTAGGGGCTCATTTTTTGCGGGATGAGGTGACGGTTAGATTGGTACTATTTTGGTGGGCAAATGCCTTTTTGATCGCTTGCTGTTGTACTTTTTGTGATGCAAGGTGACAGCACAATAAAAAGCCGCAAACCGCAGGTCTGAATTGACCTGCGGTTTGCGGCGATCGCTGACACGGGGGGGCCCCGGACCCCCCCGCGCATTTAGCCTAGGTGCCTGCTCAATGATTTGAGCAGGCACCAGGTTCCGATCACTGCCCGCCGGTGATTGGAACTATACATGACGTACTGGTACGTCATGGGTCCTTAAGGACTCGGGAACCATGCCGTACCGATATGTCATGGGTCCCTAAGGGGTTAAATGACAAGATTCCATTTGCATCATTTTTGTGAGGTGCAGCATCTTCCTTGAATTGTGGTGTTTTAGACAGGTTAATAAATATTTATTTTATTTTAGCGACTTTCTAGCCGGAGTAATGTGGTCATGTTACTTGATAATTACTAATTTTGATCTTTTTCTTCTTTATTCTTTATGTAGGATGTTTATTTAATTTGGCTATGGGATGTGAACACTGGAAATCTATCCTCTCCTCATGATATGATCATCATCATTGGGTTCAAATGGGAATTGTTGATGTACACAATGACATTAATTGATCGATATGATCACATGTTTTTTATATATATACATAGAATATATGCTTATAAATTTGTGCTTTTGGGTATCACTGATTTATCAATTGTTGACTTAGTATGGGGGATATATAGTGTAGTAGCGTTGGTTATATATGGTAGGATATCTTAATATATAACCCTTTTCATATATTTTTTTATATTTAATCATGTTATATAATTGGTTCTCACTACTTGATAGTAATAATAGCACATTGATTGATATAATTGTGAATTTACTTTATAACTAGGCACTGTCACTTTAAGATATTCATTGTAATTTTATATTGAATAACAACACTGGTGAATTTTTGGAAACAGAAATTAAGGTAGATATTAAAATACGGGCGGACCCCGCAGCAGTGAATTAAAAGGGGAGGGGTGGGTTAAAAGGATCAAATGTACTAATTTGTGTAAAATATCTCTGTAGACTTGAACTGTTTGATATGGAAATCTGTATATTTGGTTCAGAAAATAATAAAGGATTTATAAAAATAAAAATAATAACAACACTGGTGTATTGTTTTGCATTTTAAAATTATTATTGTATGTGCACATTGTATTTGATGATTTTTTGCGGAGAAACATGTTAAGTCCTGTATTTATATCCTACTATGTACTCATGTATTGATTTTGATGTCCCTTGTGGATTTTATGTGATCTGTATAAGTGATGATCGATCTGTATCCTATAAGTGGGTTGGATGACGTCTACTCCCTAACTCAAGATGGGGCCCGCAGAGCGCGCGTCCTTCTGCGCAGCCGCGGACGTGGTCTGGGCTCTAACGTGATGCGTTCTGTGCTCCAAGCTCCCGTCATTGTCGTGACCGCGCACGCACGTACTGGCGGTGCGCGGCGAGTCGCGCGCCATATACACAGCGGTGCATACTGTTTGACTTAACACAGGTGAGAATGTTTATGTCACTCAGCCCACTTTTAGTTTAGTCAGTGTTCATTGGTTTAATGTATGGGACTCCGCCTACTTTTATGGCTACATATACCCGGCTATCTAATAGATGTCATAACCTCTTGAAAAAGCTGACAGCGGAACAAGTGTCGGGGTACGGTCTGGCGGTGGTGTGGTCTACAATTGGGTTAGTATGCTGTGTATTATGCTAACTTTACACGGTGTTGATGTATGGCATGGTGCTATGTTGTGTCCGTGTAGGTCTAAGTGTCAGTAATGCTGGTACTGTGATCTCGGTATACTGTGGTCAGAGTAGCACTGATTATACTACCCTTGGATATACACTGTGTGCAGAATTATTAGGCAAATGAGTATTTTGACCACATCATCCTCTTTATGCATGTTGTCTTACTCCAAGCTGTATAGGCTCGAAAGCCTACTACCAATTAAGCATATTAGGTGATGTGCATCTCTGTAATGAGAAGGGGTGTGGTCTAATGACATCAACACCCTATATCAGGTGTGCATAATTATTAGGCAACTTCCTTTCCTTTGGCAAAATGGGTCAAAAGAAGGACTTGACAGGCTCAGAAAAGTCAAAAATAGTGAGATATCTTGCAGAGGGATGCAGCACTCTTAAAATTGCAAAGCTTCTGAAGCGTGATCATCGAACAATCAAGCGTTTCATTCAAAATAGTCAACAGGGTCGCAAGAAGCGTGTGGAAAAACCAAGGCGCAAAATAACTGCCCATGAACTGAGAAAAGTCAAGCGTGCAGCTGCCAAGATGCCACTTGCCACCAGTTTGGCCATATTTTAGAGCTGCAACATCACTGGAGTGCCCAAAAGCACAAGGTGTGCAATACTCAGAGACATGGCCAAGGTAAGAAAGGCTGAAAGACGACCACCACTGAACAAGACACACAAGCTGAAACGTCAAGACTGGGCCAAGAAATATCTCAAGACTGATTTTTCTAAGGTTTTATGGACTGATGAAATGAGAGTGAGTCTTGATGGGCCAGATGGATGGGCCCGTGGCTGGATTGGTAAAGGGCAGAGAGCTCCAGTCCGACTCAGACGCCAGCAAGGTGGAGGTGGAGTACTGGTTTGGGCTGGTATCATCAAAGATGAGCTTGTGGGGCCTTTTCGGGTTGAGGATGGAGTCAAGCTCAACTCCCAGTCCTACTGCCAGTTTCTGGAAGACACCTTCTTCAAGCAGTGGTACAGGAAGAAGTCTGCATCCTTCAAGAAAAACATGATTTTCATGCAGGACAATGCTCCATCACACGCGTCCAAGTACTCCACAGCGTGGCTGGCAAGAAAGGGTATAAAAGAAGAAAATCTAATGACATGGCCTCCTTGTTCACCTGATCTGAACCCCATTGAGAACCTGTGGTCCATCATCAAATGTGAGATTTACAAGGAGGGAAAACAGTACACCTCTCTGAACAGTGTCTGGGAGGCTGTGGTTGCTGCTGCACGCAATGTTGATGGTGAACAGATCAAAACACTGACAGAATCCATGGATGGCAGGCTTTTGAGTGTCCTTGCAAAGAAAGGTGGCTATATTGGTCACTGATTTGTTTTTGTTTTGTTTTTGAATGTCAGAAATGTATATTTGTGAATGTTGAGATGTTATATTGGTTTCACTGGTAAAAATAAATAATTTAAATGGGTATATATTTGTTTTTTGTTAAGTTGCCTAATAATTATGCACAGTAATAGTCACCTGCACACACAGATATCCCCCTAAAATAGCTAAAACTAAAAACAAACTAAAAACTACTTCCAAAAATATTCAGCTTTGATATTAATGAGTTTTTTGGGTTCATTGAGAACATGGTTGTTGTTCAATAATAAAATTAATCCTCAAAAATACAACTTGCCTAATAATTCTGCACTCCCTGTATATCCTTGCACTTGCACTTTATATGGATGAATTGAAATTACCATACACCTACAGCCTATGAGATTTTAAATGTTCTCAATTATGTGAAGCCAGTTTTTTGTAATTTTGAAATATTTAATAAAAATGATGATTATTTGAAAGTATATCCAGTGGTGGAGTTACAGTTTATGAAAATTTTGATCCATATATTTTTGAGTATTGGTTCAACTACTCCAGAGAGCCTGCAGGGTCCCAGGCTACAGATCTGTAAACTATGGCATATTAGAGTGATCATGCAATCAAACTATACAAACTTTGCTGCAAAAGTGAGGGGAAACACGTTCAGACACCACCACCGCAGGTCAGGACAGCATAGCTACAGGTGCATCTCAATAAATTAAATTATCAAAAAGTTAATTTATTTCAGTAATTCAATTCAAAAACGGAAACCGATACATTCTATAGATTCTTTACACACGGAGTGATCTATTTCAAGTGTTTATTTCTTTTAATGTTGATGATTATGGCTTACAGCTAATGAAAACCCAAAAGTCAGTATCTCAGAAAATTAGAATACATATGACTAATTAAAAAAAATATTTTTAATATAGAAATGTTGGCCTACTAATAATTATGTACAGTGTATGGACTCAGTACTTGGTCGGGGTTCCTTTTGCATGAATTACTGGATCAATGCGGCGTGGCATGGAGGCGATCGGTCCGTGGCACTGCTGAGGTGGTATAGAAGCCCAGGTTGCTTTGATAGTGGCCTTCATCCCGTCTGCATTGTTGGGTCTGGTGTCTCTCATTCATTCTCTATAGGATTTGGGTCTGGCTAATCAAGCACAGCGATACCGTGGTTATTAACCTCCTCAGGACCGCCGTACGCAGGATTGCGTCTTTGCGGCGGTCCTGTTGTTCTGGGTGGACGCGCCGGTGCGTCCTCTCGCGAGACGCGAGATTTCCTGTGAACGCGCGCACACAGGCGCGCGCGTTCACAGGATCGGAAGGTAAGCGAGTGGATCTCCAGCCTGCCAGCGGCGATCGTTTAACCCCTAACAGGTATATTAGACGCTGTTTTGATAACAGCGTCTAATATACCTGCTACCTGGTCCTCTGGTGGTCCCCTTTGTTTGGATCGACCACCAGAGGACACAGGCAGCTCAGTAATATGTTGCACCAAGCACCACTACACTACACCCCCCCCCCCCCGTCACTTATTAACCCCTTATTAGCCCTTGATCACCCCTGATCACCCCATATAGACTCCCTGATCACCCCCCTGTCATTGATTACCCCCCTGTCATTGATCACCCCCCTGTAAAGCTCCATTCAGATGTCCGCATGATTTTTACGGATCCACTGATAGACTGATCGGATCCGTAAAAATCATACGGACGTCTGAATGCAGCCTTACAGGGGAGTGATAAATGACGGAGGTGATCACCCCATATAGACTCCCTGATCACCCCCCTGTCATTGATCACCCCCCTGTAAAGCTCCATTCAGATGTCCGCATGATTTTTACGGATCCACTGATAGACTGATCGGATCCGTAAAAATCATACGGACGTCTGAATGGAGCCTTACAGGGGAGTGATCAATGACTGTGGTGATCACCCCATATAGACTCCCTGATCACCCCCCTGTCATTGATTACCCCTCTGTCATTGATCACCCCCCTGTAAGGCTGCATTCAGATGTCCGCATGATTTTTACGGATCCACTGATAGACTGATCGGATCCGTAAAAATCATACGGACGTCTGAATGCAGCCTTACAGGGGAGTGATCAATGACTGTGGTGATCACCCCATATAGACTCCCTGATCACCCCCCTGTCATTGATTACCCCTCTGTCATTGATCACCCCCCTGTAAAGCTCCATTCAGATGTCCGCATGATTTTTACGGATCCACTGATAGACTGATCGGATCCGTAAAAATCATACGGACGTCTGAATGCAGCCTTACAGGGGAGTGATCAATGACTGTGGTGATCACCCCATATAGACTCCCTGATCACCCCCCTGTCATTGATCACCCCCCCTGTCATTGATCACCCCCCTGTCATTGATCCCCCCCCCCCCTCTGTAAGGCTGCATTCAGTCTTTTTTTTGGCCCAAGTTAGCGGAATTTTTTATTTTTTTCTTACAAAGTCTCATATTCCACTAACTTGTGACAAAAAATTAAATCTCACATGAACTCACCATACCCCTCACGGAATCCAAATGCGTAAAATTTTTTAGACATTTATATTCCAGACTTCTTCTCACGCTTTAGGGCCCCTAGAATGCCAGGGCAGTATAAATACCCCACATGTGACCCCATTTCGGAAAGAAGACACCCCCAGGTATTCCGTGAGGGGCATATTGAGTCCATGAAAGATTGAAATTTTTGTCCCAAGTTAGCGGAACGGGAGACTTTGTGAGAAAAAAATAAAAAATATCAATTTCCGCTAACTTGTGCCAAAAAAAAAAAATTTCTATGAACTCGCCATGCCCCTCATTGAATACCTTGGGGTGTCTTCTTTCCAAAATGGGGTCACATGTGGGGTATTTATACTGCCCTGGCATTCTAGGGGCCCCAAAGCGTGAGAAGAAGTCTGGTATCCAAATGTCTAAAAATGCCCTCCTAAAAGGAATTTGGGCCCCTTTGCGCATCTAGGCTGCAAAAAAGTGTCACACATCTGGTATCGCCGTACTCAGGAGAAGTTGGGCAATGTGTTTTGGGGTGTCATTTTACATATACCCATGCTGGGTGAGATAAATATCTTGGTCAAATGCCAACTTTGTATAAAAAAATGGAAAAAGTTGTCTTTTGCCAAGATATTTTTCTCACCCAGCATGGGTATATGTAAAAAGACACCACAAAACACATTCCCCACCTTCTCCTGAGTACGGAGATACCAGATGTGTGACACTTTTTTGCAGCCTAGGTGGGCAAAGGGGCCCACATTCCAAAGAGCACCTTTCGGATTTCACTGGTCATTTACCTACTTACCACACATTAGGGCCCCTGGAAAATGCCAGGGCAGTATAACTACCCCACAAGTGACCCCATTTTGGAAAGAAGACACCCCAAGGTATTCCGTGAGGGGCATGGCGAGTTCCTAGAATTTTTTATTTTTTGTCACAAGTTAGTGGAAAATGATGATTTTTTTTTTTTTTTTTCATACAAAGTCTCATATTCCACTAACTTGTGACAAAAAATAAAAACTTCCATGAACTCACTATGCCCATCAGCGAATACCCTGGGGTCTCTTCTTTCCAAAATGGGGTCACTTGTGGGGTAGTTATACTGCCCTGGCATTCTAGGGGCCCAAATGTGTGGTAAGGAGTTTGAAATCAAATTCTGTAAAAAATGACGAGTGAAATCCGAAAGGTGCTCTTTGGAATATGGGCCCCTTTGCCCACCTAGGCTGCAAAAAAGTGTCACACATCTGGTATCTCCGTACTCAGGAGAAGGTGGGGAATGTGTTTTGGGGTGTCATTTTACATATACCCATGCTGGGTGAGAGAAATATCTTGGCAAAAGACAACTTTTCCCATTTTTTTATACAAAGTTGGCATTTGACCAAGATATTTATCTCACCCAGCATGGGTATATGTAAAAAGACACCCCAAAACACATTCCCCAACGTCTCCTGAATACGGCGATACCAGATGTGTGACACTTTTTTGCAGCCTAGGTGGGCAAAGGGGCCCACATTCCAAAGAGCACCTTTCGGATTTCACTGGTCATTTACCTACTTACCACACATTAGGGCCCCTGGAAAATGCCAGGGCAGTATAACTACCCCACAAGTGACCCCATTTTGGAAAGAAGACACCCCAAGGTATTCCGTGAGGGGCATGGCGAGTTCCTAGAATTTTTTTTTTTTTGTCACAAGTTAGTGGAAAATGATGATTTTTTTTTTTTTTTTTTTTTTTCATACAAAGTCTCATATTCCACTAACTTGTGACAAAAAATAAAAACTTCCATGAACTCACTATGCCCATCAGCGAATACCCTGGGGTCTCTTCTTTCCAAAATGGGGTCACTTGTGGGGTAGTTATACTGCCCTGGCATTCTAGGGGCCCAAATGTGTGGTAAGGAGTTTGAAATCAAATTCTGTAAAAAATGACGAGTGAAATCCGAAAGGTGCTCTTTGGAATATGGGCCCCTTTGCCCACCTAGGCTGCAAAAAAGTGTCACACATCTGGTATCTCCGTACTCAGGAGAAGGTGGGGAATGTGTTTTGGGGTGTCATTTTACATATACCCATGCTGGGTGAGAGAAATATCTTGGCAAAAGACAACTTTTCCCATTTGTTTATACAAAGTTGGCATTTGACCAAGATATTTATCTCACCCAGCATGGGTATATGTAAAAAGACACCCCAAAACACATTCCCCAACTTCTCCTGAATACGGAGATACCAGATGTGTGACACTTTTTTGCAGCCTAGGTGGGCAAAGGGGCCCACATTCCAAAGAGCACCTTTCGGATTTCACTCGTCATTTTTTACAGAATTTGATTTCAAACTCCTTACCACACATTTGGGCCCCTAGAATGCCAGGGCAGTATAACTACCCCACAAGTGACCCCATTTTGGAAAGAAGAGACCCCAAGGTATTTCGTGATGGGCATAGTGAGTTCATGGAAGTTTTTATTTATTGTCACAAGTTAGTGGAATATGAGACTTTGTAAGAAAAAAAAAAAAAAAGAAAAAAATCATCATTTTCCGCTAACTTGTGACAAAAAATAAAAAGTTCTATGAACTCACTATGCCCATCAGCGAATACCTTAGGGTGTGTACTTTCAGAAATGGGGTCATTTGTGGGGTGTTTGTACTGTCTGGCCATTGTAGAACCTCAGGAAACATGACAGGTGCTCAGAAAGTCAGAGCTGCTTCAAAAAGCGGAAATTCACATTTTTGTACCATAGTTTGTAAACGCTATAACTTTTACCCAAACCATTTTTTTTTTTACCCAAACATTTTTTTTTAATCAAAGACATGTAGAACAATAAATTTAGAGCAAAATTTATATATGGATGTCGTTTTTTTTTGCAAAATTTTACAACTGAAAGTGAAAAATGTCATTTTTTTGCAAAAAAATCGTTAAATTTCGATTAATAACAAAAAAAGTAAAAATGTCAGCAGCAATGAAATACCACCAAATGAAAGCTCTATTAGTGAGAAGAAAAGGAGGTAAAATTCATTTGGGTGGTAAGTTGCATGACCGAGCAATAAACGGTGAAAGTAGTGTAGGTCAGAAGTGTAAAAAGTGGCCTGGTCTTTCAGGGTGTTTAAGCACTGGGGGCTGAGGTGGTTAAACCAGGTATTAGTACTTTTGGCAGTGTAGGCAGGTGCCAAGTCCTGTTGAAAATTGAAAACAGCATCTACATAAGGCCTCATACACACGACCAGATCAGTTTTTAAGGTCCACAAATCTCGGATCTTCAAAACATGGATACCAGCCGTGTGCGTTCCACATTTTGCGGATCCACACGTCCTCCCTTCTGTTAGAAATGCCTATTCTTGTCCGCAAAATGGACAAGAATAGGATATGTTCTACTTATTATGACGGGCCATGGACTGGACATACGGATGTGGACAGCATACGGTGTGCTGTCCGCACTTTTTGTGGCCCCATTGAAATGAATGGGTCCGCATCCAATCCACAAAGAATGCGGACTGAAACTACGGTCGTGAGCATGAGGCCTAAAGCTTGTCAGCAGAGGGAAGCATAAAGTGCTCTAAAATTTCCTGGTAGACAGGTGCGCTGACTTTGGACTTGATATAACACAGTGGACCAGCACCAGCAGGTGACATGGCTTCCCAAACCATCACTGACTGGAAACTTCACATTGGACCTCGAGCAACTTGGATTGTGTGCCTCTCCATTTCTCCTCCAAACTACGGGACCTTGATTTCCAACTGAAATGCAAAATTTACTTTCATGTGAAAACAGGACTTTTTCTCCAGCCCAGGTAAGATGCTTCTGACAATGTCTCTGGGTTGTGAGTGGCTTGACACAAGGAAGCTGTAGCCCATGTCCTGGATACATCTGTGCGTGTGGTCGCTCTTGAAGCACTAACTCCAGTCACATTCCACTCCTTATTAATCTCCCCCAAAAACTTGAATGGCCTTTTCATGACAATCTTGTACAACTTTTTCTACCGCACTTTTTCCTTCCAATCAACTTCCCATTAATATGTTTAGATACAGCACAATGACAAAACAGACAGCTTCGTTAGCAATTACCTTTTGTGGCTTACTGTCCTCGTGGAGGGTGTCACTGACTGTCTTCTGGACAACTGTCAAGTCAGCAGTCTTCCTTATGACTGTGTAGCCTACTGAACAAGACTGAGGGACCATTTAAAGACTTTGAGTCTACAATATTAAACTTTTTTCACAATATTCTAATTTAATGACATACTGACTTTTGGGTTTTCATTAGCTGTAATCCATAATCATCGACATTATAAGAAATAAATAGGGATGAGCGAATCGACCTTCGGATCCAAGATCCGAAGTCGATTCGTTCAAAGCTTCGTTTTAATGCTGGATGGAGACATTTTAATGCTTTGTACAGCATTAAAATGTATGGGCTCCGGCGAGTTGAAAATAGTTATCGCGAGACTCTGGTGAATAACTTCGGCATTCGATTTTTAAACTTTAAAACAGGAATCCAAAGTTGACTTCGGTCCCCGCTGGGACCTGGGTACCGAAGCCAACTTCGGATCCAAGTTTTAAAATGATATTCAAGTTGAAAAATCAAATCCCGAGACTGTGGTGATAACTAATTTCACCTCGTTGGAGCCCATACATTTGAATGAATCTCCACACAGCATTCAAATGAAGTTTTGAGCGAATCAACTTTGGATCTTGGATCCAAAGGTCGATTCGCTCGACACTAGAAACTCAACTAGATCACTGTGTGTAATTAATCTATATATTTTTCACTTTTTGAATTGAAATACTGAAATAAATTAACTTTTTGATGATATTCTAATTTATTGAGATGCACCTGTAGAAGCCTGCATCATCAGTGGACACCTACAGCCACAGGTGCCAAAGTGAAGCCATAAGGAAGGGAATCGGGAGAGAGACATTGTCCGCTAACCAACTTCTGAGTGTCATCTTCTGCCACCATAACTCATTGTTTATGCAGTAAAGAAAGACGTTCTGTGCTCTACAATCTCTGCCTGGTTCCTTCATCATCACCTTTTTCACTGCACAGGGAGCGACGGCCTGAGGGAGTACACCGTGACACAACACTGCATCAGGGCCACTACCACTCCCATCCTCTGCACGGGCTCGCTGCACAAGGGATTTCAGAAAATGTCAGCTGCACGTTACAGAAAGGGTCGCAGTGAAATTCATACATTTTAGGCCTCACACAGCCGTTGTTTTGGTCCGCATTCAAGCCACAGTTTTGGCGGCTCGGATGCGGACCCATTCACTTTAATGGGGCCGCAAAAGATGCCGACAGCACTCTGTGTGCTGTCTGCATCCGTTGCTCCGTTCCGTAGCCCAGCAAATAAAATATAACCTGTCCTATTCTTGTCCGCGCTTTGCGGACAAGAAAAGGCAGTTATATTAAAGGCTGTCCGTGCCGTACTGCAAATTGCGGAACACGCATGGACGCCATCCGTGTTTTGCAGATCCGCGGTTTGCAGACCGCAAAACACACACCGGTCGTGTGCATGAGGGCTTAGGCTACATGCACACGACCGTATGTGTTTTGCAGTCCGCAAATTGCGGATCCGCAAAAAAAAATGGATGACATCCATATGCCATCCGTTTTTTTGGGCGGATCCGTTGTAACAATGCCTACAAAGGACAAGAATAGGACATGTTATATTTTTTTTGCGGGGTTACGGAACGGACATGCGGATTGCGCACTGTGTGCTGTCCGCATTTTTTGCGGACCCATTGAAAGGAATGGGTCTCTATTCTGTCCGCAAAAAAACGGAACGGACACGGAAACAAACAACGTTCGTGTGCATGTAGCCTTACATTTACAAATTCACACACAGTGTGAATTTTAAATCCATAGTATGTCAATTCATGCTGTGGATTTCTGCCACAGATTTCACCCTTTTCAATGCAACGGGTAAAATCTGTGGCAAATCTACGGCATTTCTGCACAAAATCCACACTAAAATCTGCACCATTTGGTGTGAATTTTGCCACTGTGTGCCCACACACAAAGAATTCTGGGCCACCTGCAGCTGTACAACCAAACGGCGCAGTCATGTCACGGTTGTGCCGCGGCCGCGTACACTGTGGTATTACGGACCACAGGTGGCTCTTGACTAATGAGGCTGCACTGTTTAGTCGGTCAGCATTGTCAATGGCCGAGCAGCACCTCTAAATAGATGGTTGAACACCAAAAGAAAGCTTTGACCTTTCCTAAGGGCTTTTTCAGGTCTACCACCAGGCACTATGGGGGAGATTTATCAAAACTAGTGCAAAGGAAAAGTGTCTTCCACCAAAGGAGCTTTGAAAAATGAAAGGTGGCTGTTTTGGGCAACTAAGCCAGTTTTCCTTTACACCAGTTTTGATAAATTTCCCTCAATGCCTTGTAGGGCTAGCTCAGCTAAAAGTAATGACACCTTTCACATAATGAGTCACTGTTTTTAATCCACATGCAAATGAGCAGTTAAGTGCAGTCAGGGTGAGCCCAAGTCACTCGGTGCACCCTTGCTCCTCCTGCCAGCCCCTCCTTCTTCTTCTTGTGTGCCAGGAGAGATAACTACCGTATTTTTCGCCCTATAAGATGCACCTAAGTTTTAGAGGAGGACAATAAGAAAAAAACTGAATTAGACTTACCGGTAATTCCTTTTCCTTGAATCCACCATGACAGCAGGAGATTGACCCCTGACCTCTGTAGGGACAGGAAACAGAGAAAGGTTAAATTGCCCCTGCCCTTCATCCTCGTCAGTGTTTACCAGATTACTATAGCATCTCGGGATTTAACCCCAATATATATATATTAATATTATTTATATGGTTTTTTTTTTGTAGGGTGGGAATACAGTGATGTCATGGTGGATTCAAGGAAAAGGAATTACCGGTAAGTCTAATTCAGTTTTTCCCAATTCACCACCATGATGGCAGGAGGAGAATTACCAGATTAATCAGTTGGGGGGGGGGAGGGGGCTATGGCTTGAAGGACCTTCCTACCAAACTATAGATCAGAAGATCCTGACAAGTCCAGTCTATAGTGTCTTACAAAGGTATGAATGTTAGACCAGGTCGCTGGTGTACATATCTGTTCCAAGGAAGCACCTGCTTTTTCTGCGTAGGTAGAGGCCATCGCCCTAGTAGAATGGGCTTTAAGATTTATCGGACAAGGAAGGTTCTGGAGTCTGTAACAGTTATGGATGGTTTGCTTGATCCATCTAGCAATGGAAGCGCTAGAGGCCGCTCTCCTTTTATTTCTTCCTGCAAATTGCACTAATAGATTATCTACTGTCCTAAAAGTTGGGCTAGTTAACTCCAAATATTTAATTACACTGCGTCTAACGTCAAGGGAATGAAAGTCCTCTTCTTTTTTGTTTTTTGGATTGTTACAGAATGATGGAAGTACGATTTCTGAATTCCTATGAAAGTCTGACACTACTTTAGGTAGAGAGGTAGGGTTTCAGGATCACTCTATCATCTGTAATTGTTAAAATATGGCTGCCTGATTGAGCTTGGATTTCTCCTAGCAGATGTGATTGCGATGAGAAAGACTGTTTTGAGAGAGCATCTTGACTGATATTTCTTCTAGCTGTTCAAAGGGACTCTGGTTAGGACCCTTAAGTACTATGTTCAAATCCCAATTTGGGACTCTACATCTGACTAAAGGTTTAAGACGACTTGCGGCCCTAAAAAAATCTCTTGATCCATCTATGTTCTGAGATATTTGCATCATAAAATACACAGAGTGCAGAAAACTGAACTTTAAGGGTCGAAGGGCGCAATCCCAAGTCTAACCCCCGTTGTAGGAAATCTAAGATTTTCTGAATGTTCGGGGTTGATTGATCGATTCGCTCCAGTCCCCACCATGAACAGAATTTTTTCCATATCTTTTTATATATTTTGGAAGTCACTTTTTTTCTACTAGCTTTCATAGTGGAAATAACCTTTTCTGATAACTCCTGGTTCTTTACATTTTCTGTTTCAGGATCCAGGCTGTCAACTTGAATAGTTTGGGGCATGGATGTTTCACTGGCCCTTGAATCATAATGTCTTCTCTGAAGGGAAGAATCCATGGTTCTGAAGTTGTCCGATTTTTTTAGGGACGCGAACCAACTTCTCTTCGGCCAGAATGGGGTGATTAGAATCAGATTTGGTTTTTCCATAATGATTTTTTAGATTACTTTTGGTATAAGTTGGAACGGTGGAAAGGCATAAGTTAGTTTCCAATCCCAGGGAAGAGAGAATGCATCTACTGCCCATGGTTTGTTGTTTGGGTTCAGGGAGCAGAATCTTTTGACTTTTGCATTTGCTCTTGAGGCGAAAAGATCTAAGACCGGATGGCCACATTTTCCTGTAATGCGATTGAAAGTCTCTGGATTTAATGCCCATTCTCCTTGGTCCAAGGAATTTCTGCTATCTGATTTTGAGTAACCTTTAAGTGTACCGCCAATATGGATTATAGGTTTCCCTCTACCCAGGAAAATATTTTTTCCGTCAGCTTGATTAATTTTCTGGATCTGGTTCCTCCTTGCTGTCTTAAGTAAGCCACGGTTGTTTAGTTGTCAGACAAGATTTTTATATGGTGTCCTTTTAAAAGGGTTGGTGCCGCTTTGATTGTTTCACACACTGCTCTCAGCTCTCTGTAGTTTGACGACTGATTTACAATGCTTTCTGGCCAGAATCCTTGAAAGGGTTCCCCTTCCATACTTGCGTCCCACCGCGTTTGGCTGGCATCTGTATAGATCTGAATAAATGGGGTGTTCCGCCATGATAAACCTTTAAGTAGTTTTTTTTAATTCTGTCCACCATTTAAGGGATCATTTTACATGATACGGGATACCTATTGACCTGTCCAGGGATGTTTGTTTTTTGTCCCAGCGTTTAAGTATCCATAATTGAAGAGTCCTGAAATGGAATTGGGCTCAAGGAACCGATGTCATGCAGGACGTCAAAGCCCCCAGGAGACTCATTGCTTCTCTGACGGTACATCGATTTTTTCTTTGGAATTTTTTCTTTCAGCCCTAAAACTCCTTCTTTTGGTAGAAAAGAGGATTGATTTTAAGAGTCTAGGAGGATACCTAAAAATGTTATCTTGTTTTGAGGAAGACATGATTTTTTTATATTTATGATTCAACCCAGCTGTTCTAAAAGGGATAGAAAGGATCTTAAGTCCCTTTCAAATTTTTCTTTTGATTCTGCTAATAACAGAAAGTCGTCTATGTATGGGATTATTATTATGGCTTGCTTTCTTAGATGGGCCACTACTTCCACTATTATTTTGGTGAATATTCTTGGTGCTGCGGAAATGCCAAAAGGCAGGGCCTTGAACTGAAAATGATGCACCTTCCCTGTTGTGTCTTTTAACGCAAACCTCAGGAATTTTTGTGATTTTTGTCTGATAGGTATGTGATAATATGCGTCTTTGAGATCTACAGAACACATTAAAGAACTCAGACTTATTAAAGGGATAGTTGACGAAATGGATTCCATTTTGAATTTTTGTAGAGTATGTTTTTGTTGAGTTGTTTTAAATGTATTATTGTCCTGAATGTTCCATCTGGTTTGGACACTAGGAACAGTGTGGAGTAAAACCCCTGTTTTTCTTGAGAGGGGGGAACCTGCGTTATAACCCCCAGATTCAACAATTCTTGAACCCCTTTCCAGAGTCTCTTTTTTTTGTAGAATGGATGGAGGCATTGTTATTACAAATTTCTTTGGGGGAAGGGCTGTAAACTCTATCTTGTATCCTTCAGCAATTATGTCTAGAATCCAAGGGTTTGATGTAATTTTTTCCCATTGGGTTAGGAACTTTGATAGCCTTCCCACGACTCTGGCGTCATTTATTTTTGGTATTTCTATTCTGGGGATTAAAAAGGAAACCCCTGCCTCTTCCATCTTTGGGGTAGCTCCATCTTCCCGTTTTCCCTTTTCCCATATAGGACCTATCATTTGACCCATAGGAACGAAAGGGAAAGTTTTTTCTTTGGGGTCTCTCTTCAGGGAAACCTTTTTTCTTGTCTGTTGCCTTTTTTAAGTATTTTATCTAAAACAGGGCCAAATACATATTCCCCGGAGAAAGGAATGTAGCAGAGTTTCAATTTTGAAACTTTGTCGCCAGACCAAGACTTCATCCATAAGGCCCGCCTTGCTGAGTTTGAAAGTGCAGAGTCCTTGGCTGCAAACCTAACGGTTTCGGCAGAAGCGCCTGCAAGAAAAGCTGTGGCTGATCTAAGCAGTGGCATGGAGTCTAAAATCACTTCTCTAGGAGTTTTATTTTTTAAATGATTTTCAAGCTCATTTCACCAGAAATATATAGATCTTGCGACCGAAGTCGCAGTGATATTAGTTTTTATGCTAAACATAGCTGTTTCCCATGCTTTATGTAAAAGCCCATCGGCTTTCCTTTCCATTGGGTCCCTCAGCTGAGAGGAATCTTCAAAGGGTAGTGAGTTTTTTTTATTCACTTTTGCTACCTGTACGTCTATCTTTGGGACATCAAATAATTTTGACTCTGATGGGTCTGAATTCTCTTGAGATTCCTAGACGTTTCTCCGGATTCGACCATTCGTCTAAAATAATTTCCTTTATATTTTCATTTATGGGGAAGACTCTTGATCTTTTTATTTTTAATCCTCCAAACATTTCATCCTGGATCGTTTGGGGTTTCTGTACCTCCTCAAATCCCATTGTAGTTCTAACAGCTTTTAGTAAATCCGCCATTTCTTCCGAGGAAAAGTAGAATTTTTTTGCGTCTTCCACTATTTCCCCCTCAGAAATAGAATCTTCATCTACTTTATGAGTAGAAGGTTCCCCTTCATTTAGTTCACGTTCAGATTTGGAGGAAGAAGGGACTATTAATCTGTGTTTTTTGGGTGGAGGAGGGTCCTGACGGGTGTCCTTTAAGGAACTTAAAAAGGATTTTACTTAGTCTCTTATCAATGACTTAATTTCCTCCAACATAGATGGTTGTTCCTCTCTCATCACTTGAGAAATACAATCTTTACATAATTTTTTTGAATACGACTCTGGGAGTTTTTTAAAGCATGAAATGCACTTGACACTTTTTCAGGGTCTTTTTTCTGCCTCCTTAGATGCCTATTGGAGAGGAGCAATCAGCCACCAATAACCCTACATATAAAAAAATTAGATCTAGAACTTATCTAGAGGTATACACTAGCTGAGATATTAGTACATATTCCCCTATGGGAACTTACTATCACCGGAGCAGGAGTGTCCAGCTCTAATGGCTGATCTGCTGCCGACATGTTTGTGGATGTGATCCTCCGCCTCGGATCAGAATCCAAACGTGGCTTCCTGCAACCGAACTTGCTGCCACCTCTTTATTTCCGGAACGTCTCCCTGGGTTCCACTGTCACCGGAAGTGGCGTCCGACGCTGAAGATCACGTGGGGGAGGGTTCCGGTTTGCGTCTGCTTAGGCTCATATGAGAGCAAGGAAGACGTGCGCGATACACGCGCCAGACACAGGTACCCGATGTACAGATACGAAGTCCGTCCCCCCTCCTCGGCTCAGCATTGGAATAATACCGCCGGCTAGCAGAGAAGTACTTCACAGCCAAATAAAATCATGGGAGGCCTGGCCACCGATGACCTCCACTGCCAGGTACATTGGTTCACCTCTCTCCAGAGAGGTCCTTTCTCTGCCCTGTCCGCTGTAGGGGCAGGAAAACACTGAGGATGATGAAGGGCGGGGGCAATTTAACCTTTCTCTGTTTCCTGCCCCTACAGAAACATAGAATGTGTCGGCAGATAAGAACCATTTGGCCCATCTAGTCTGCCCAATATACTGAATACTATGGATAGCCCCCGGCCCTATCTTATATGAAGGATGGCCTTATGCCTATCCCATGCATGCTTAAACCCCTTCACTGTATTTGCAGCTACCACTTCTGCAGGAAGGCTATTCCATGCATCCACTACTCTCTCAGTAAAGTAATACTTCCTTATATTACTTTTAAACCTTTGCCCCTCTAACTTAAAACTGTGTCCTCTTGTGGTAGTTTTTCTTCTTTTAAATATGCTCTCTTCCTTTACCGAGTTGATTCCCTTTATGTATTTAAAAGTTTCTATTATATCCCCTCTGTCTCTTCTTTCTTCCAAGCTATACATATTAAGGTCCTTTAACCTTTCCTGGTAAGTTTTATCCTGCAATCCATGTACTAGTTTAGTAGCTCTTCTCTGAACTCTCTCTAGAGTATCTATATCCTTCTGGAGATATGGCCTCCAGTACTGCGCACAATACTCCAAGTGAGGTCTCACCAGTGTTCTGTACAGCGGCATAAGCACTTCACTCTTTCTACTGCTCATACCTCTCCCTATACATCCAAGCATTCTGCTGGCATTTCGTGCTGCTCTATTACATTGTCTTCCCACCTTTAAGTCTTCTGAAATAATTACTCCTAAATCCCTTTCCTCAGATACTGAGGTCAGGACTGTGTCAAATATTCTATATTCTGCCCTTGGGTTTTTACGCCCCAGGTGCATTATCTTGCACTTATCCACATTAAATTTCAGTTTCCAGAGTTCTGACCATTCTTCTAGTTTTCCTAAATCCTTTTCCATTTGGCGTTTCCCTCCAGGAACATCAACCCTGTTACATATCTTTGTGTCATCAGCAAAAAGACAAACCTTACCAGCGAGGCCTTTTGCAATATCACTTATGAAGATATTAAACAAAATCGGTCCCAGTACAGATCCCTGTGGAACCCCACTGGTAACATTACCTTGTTTTGAATGTTCTCCATTGACTACAACCCTCTGTTGTCTGTCACTCAGCCACTGCCTAATCCACTCAACAATATGGGAGTCCATGCTCAATGACTGCAGTTTATTGATAAGTCTTCTATGTGGGACAGTGTCAAAAGCCTTACTAAAATCTAGATATGCGATGTCTACTGCACCTCCACCGTCTATTATTTTATTCACCCAGTCAAAAAAATCTATAAGATTTGTTTGACATGATCTCCCTGAAGTAAACCCATGTTGTTTTTCATCTTGCAATCCATGGGATTTTAGATGTTCCACAATCCTATCCTTTAATAGGGTTTCCATTAATTTGCCTACTATTGATGTCAGACTCACTGGTCTATAGTTGCTCGATTCCTCCCTACTACCTTTCGTGTGAATGGGCACGACATTTGCCAATTTCCAATCTTCCGGGACGACTCCTGTTACTAATGATTGGTTAAATAAATCTGTTAACGGTTTTGCCAGCTCACCACTAAGCTCTTTTAATAATTTTGGGTGTATCTCATCAGGCCCCTGTGACTTATCTGTCTTCACCTTAGACAGCAAACTTAGAACATCTTCCTCTGTAAAGATACATGCATCAAACGATTTAATAGTCATTCTTTCTAGTGGAGGTCCTTCTCCTTTTTCTTTTGTAAAAACTGAACAGAAGTATTCATTAAGGCAGGTCAGGGGTCAATCTCCTCCTGCCGTCAAGGTGGTGAATTGGCAAAAATTAGTTTTCATTAGACCTCGTCAGACCAGCAATCATGACCCCCTATCAGACCTGAGATAAGAGTACCATGCACCTTTCATCAGCCCCCAGCGGCCTCATAGCACATAAAATAAAATATAAAAAAACACTTACCTCTCCTGCTCCGGACAACACCGCTGCTCTCCGCCAACGCTCCTCCTGCTGTCGGCTGTGCTGTGACCCGACGTGCACAGCATGAGGTCACAGAGCGCCCTCACGCTGTGCGCAGCCACAGCACAGCCAAGGACCAGAAAGCGGTGAGTACAGAGCCTTCACCACTTCCCAGTCCTCTGGTACTAATGAGAGCTTCCATTCATTTTTTTATATTTATGATTCAACCCAGCTGTTCTAAAAGGGATAGAAAGGATCTTAAGTCCCTTTCAAATTTTTCTTTTGATTCTGCTAATAACAGAAAGTCGTCTATGTATGGGATTATTATTATGGCTTGCTTTCTTAGATGGGCCACTACTTCCACTATTATTTTGGTGAATATTCTTGGTGCTGCGGAAATGCCAAAAGGCAGGGCCTTGAACTGAAAATGATGCACCTTCCCTGTTGTGTCTTTTAACGCAAACCTCAGGACTTTTTGTGATTTTTGTCTGATAGGTATGTGATAATATGCGTCTTTGAGATCTACAGAACACATTAAAGAACTCAGACTTATTAAAGGGATAGTTGACGAAATGGATTCCATTTTGAATTTTTTGTAGAGTATGTTTTTGTTGAGTTGTTTTAAATGTATTATTGTCCTGAATGTTCCATCTGGTTTGGACACTAGGAACAGTGTGGAGTAAAACCCCTGTTTTTCTTGAGAGGGGGGAACCTGCGTTATAACCCCCAGATTCAACAATTCTTGAACCCCTTTCCAGAGTCTCTTTTTTTTGTAGAATGGATGGAGGCATTGTTATTACAAATTTCTTTGGGGAAAGGGCTGTAAACTCTATCTTGTATCCTTCAGCAATTATGTCTAGAATCCAAGGGTTTGATGTAATTTTTTCCCATTGGGTTAGGAACTTTGATAGCCTTCCCCCGACTCTGGCGTCATTTATTTTTGGTATTTCTATTCTGGGGATTAAAAAGGAAACCCCTGCCTCTTCCATCTTTGGGGTAGCTCCATCTTCCCGTTTTCCCTTTTCCCCTATAGGACCTATCATTTGACCCATAGGAACGAAAGGGAAAGTTTTTTCTTTGGGGTCTCTCTTCAGGGAAACCTTTTTTCTTGTCTGTTGCCTTTTCAAGTATTTTATCTAAAACACATAAAATAAAATATAAAAAAACACTTACCTCTCCTGCTCCGGACAACACCGCTGCTCTCCGCCAGCGCTCCTCCTGCTGTCGGCTGTGCTGTGACCCGACGTGCACAGCATGAGGTCACAGAGCGCCCTCACGCTGTGCGCAGCCACAGCACAGCCAAGGACCAGAAAGCAGTGAGTACAGAGCCTTCACCACTTCCCAGTCCTCTGGTACTAATGAGAGCTTCCATTCATTTTTTTTTTGGGGGGGGGGGGGGGGGGGGCGCGTCTTATGGGGCGAAAAATACAGTATGCAGGAACCTGGCAATGTGAAGCACAGAGTAACTTGGGCCTGCCCTCAGTGCACTTAACTGCTCATTTGCCTATGGACTAAAAGTAAAAAAAAAAATTCAGGATGAATTAACTGATTTCTAAATGTAAGGTATCATTACATTTGGCTGAGCTAGCTTTGTGCATTCACAGCTACCTGGCGATCTGTGCCCAGGCTAGGCAGGGTGTGTACCCCTCTCGTACATACATCGGACTTGTAACCGAGTACACTATATTCCTTAAGTAGTCTAATTACATAACATTTTTGTGCTATTTTGGCTACTAGTCCAGACCTGTAGCTGAAATATGACTTTCTAGAGATTAGGAAATTGATTCGTTAAGACTGGCTGTCCCTAAAGCAAAAAGACGCTCCCTCTGCCGCTTGATTGACAGGGCCTGTGCCGAATAGTGGCGCAAGCGCGGAGGCCCTACTTTCACTGCTGGAGCAGTGAATGTACCTGCGCCGCTACCCTGTCAATTCAGTGGCAGGGCGAACGCCCTCAGCTTCAGGGACACTCCGTCTTACAAAACTATTTGCTCTATACCCGGCACCCTCAGCAATCAGAAGAACGAAGAAGCCAAAGCGTGCCGGGGACCAGCTCAGCGCCATCGATATGCTTGTGGCTGTACCCGATACTTTATTCTACTATTTTAGCATAACATAGGTTAGACTGTATATGTAAAGGCCCCTTTTATCGGTCAGTAACATACCATTTCTTTAGCTACAGGTTTCCATTTTGTTTTGTTTTTTTCTTAGAGAGTCTCTGGAGCCAAAAAACAATAACTCTTAAAAATCATTTAATAGCAGAAAACTAGAGACGCGTTACACAATTTCATAACTTAATTACTAGATTTAATAAATATATGCAAGTGAGGAACAAGAAGCAGGTTCGGAGTGCTGCTGAAATAACTGCATGTCCCGCTCATATTGGCTACTTCTGTGACGTTATCTGTCAAGAATGGTGGTACAGTAACTTCACCTTGCGGACACTCCCCCCCCCCCCCCCCCCCCCCCCTCGTTGCGGACACTTTTACCCCCCCCCCCCCCCCCGTATGTCCTATTTTTACATACAGACATAATCTACATCCAAAGAAATCACTTATATACACCCTGTATTATAAGGCCTCGCGCACACGTGCCGCTCGGATGCGGACCCATTCACTTCAATGGGGCCCAAAAACATGTGGACAGCACATATTCCGTGGCCCCGCAAAAAAAAAAAAATATAAAAAAATAGAACATGTCCTATTCTTGTCCGTTTTGCAGACGACAATAGGCATTTCTATTATGGGTGGCCCACGGCCACTATCTGTGTTTTGCGGACTGTAGAACGCGGCGCGGTCGTGTGCATGAGGCCTAAGGTTGAGTTTCCATGGTGAGGCTGTGATGCGGTGGTCACAACACCCGCTGATCCACCCAGCCAGCAGCCAAATGAATTTGAAGAAAATATCTCCATTATCCTGCAAAATGATGTGGACATTAGCTGCCACGGCGAGAAACCCAGCATAAGGCCTCTTTCAGACACGCATCAAAAACATGCGAAAAAACAAGCTCAGTGTGGGAGCGTCATTTCCCGTTATGATTTGGGGGGGTACTAGGTCTCCTTGACGAGAGCACGTGAGGAGGCTTATAGGTCATACATGCTCCTCTGGAATTCTGGGAAGAATGGAAGGCAAATGAGCGATTAACACGCTCTGCTTCTGATGCCACCAGAGGTAAGGCAGCTATCCTATAAGTCATTGTTCGACCCTTTAAACAGGCCTTGCGACATGACTCGGATATTAAATAAGCCAGCACCTCATCTGCAGACAGCCGTTTCGGGGTAATTGCCCCTCATCAGTGCAGAGCAGAGAGTACTGGACACTGCTCTTTTCACATTTCTAATGCTGCGCATCTCTGCCAGACCTTGTATCTACTGAATTATACCGACAGCTTGAGGTCGGTATAAATCAGTAGATGCAAGGTCGGACAGAGACGCGCAGCATTAGAATGCTGTAAAACGAGCATAATGGGAGATCTTGCTCCCACACGGAGCATGTTTTCCGCACTGGACACCCCCATCTGAAGGAGGCCTAATCCAGAGCAGCATTCACAATTTTGCTGGTTGCAAGTTTACGTACAGGCACACCACTAACCGCTGAGTTGTGCTCCTATATTAAAATGGAAGCGATAGGGGCACATTTATTAAGGGACTATTTTAGCCAAACAGTAGTCTCAAGTCCCCTTTTTAACCAGCCGTGCGACAATACTTAGTCGTACGGCCGGTTTTACGCCGTGTTCGCCAGTTGGACGGGATGGGGGCGGTGCTGGGACTTCAGACCTGGCAAATTTACTAACATTTACAGGCGTAAATGTTGACAAAGGACAGGTGCAAGGACTGCTATAGATGCGCCTAATTGATGACAAGGGGAACACCTGATCATAAGTTATAGGAATCTTAAAGCAGCGCAAGGGGGGAACTAAGACCGGCGTACAAAGAGGATTTTAGTAAATGTGTCCCATTGTCTTTTCTAAGGCCCCATGTACACAACCGTATCCTTTTTCCAAAAATATGGATGCGGCCCGTGTGCAGTCCCCATTTTATTTGCGGACCTGTTCTTTTCAATGGGTCCACAGTCCGTATTTGCCCGACAAGTATAGGACATGCTGTATCTTTTTGCGGAACGGATATATGGATGCGGAAAGCACACTGATCATCCACGTGCTTTCCGCATCCTTATATCCACTGTGCAAAAAGATAGATTATGTTCTCAAAATGCGGAACCACAGATCCATTGAAAATAACGGAACTGATACGGTCAAGTGCATGGGGTCTAAATCAGACATTCTCCAGAATGCAAATCTCCAGAGCATGCTCTGTACATACACTAAGCCAGGAGAGTTCTGCTCTGAAGCCTGCAGTACTGTAAATTAACTAAAAAGTAGAAGACAGGATCAGAACATGATGATTTCATGCATTTACAAAGTCACTTCCATGCAGGATCCACTGCATGACAGATATTACCGATACCCAAGGACAGAGTAAGGGTACATTCACAGGACCATATGTATTTTGCGGTCTGCAAAATACGTATGACGGCTGTGTTGCATCCGTTTTTTTTATTGACCCATTGAGGTCAATGGGTAAGGGAAAAAAAAAAAAAACTAAAAAAATACAACACAGATCTCGCATATCACAGCTACTTTGCCGGTTACGTGTAAGTTTTTTTCCGACGTTTGACTATGCTGCGCTTTTCTTTCCATAAGATCTACAGAGACTACGGAGTGAGTTTACAATGACAGTGTGAACAGAGCCCTATGTAGATGAATTGTAATCATGTGCTAAGGGAGGCTTTACCAGCCACAGGATGCGGTCTGCAATGCACGGGCACCGACCCTGTGCTCACCGTCTGCGGACGCAGACCCATTCTTTTGAATGGGGTTCGCGATCCTCATCACAAGAAGGTAGTGCATGCACTAGTTTTTTGCCATGCGGAGGCAATGACAGAAAACCCATGGAAGCACTCTGTAGTCATCGGACTGCGGACCCATTCAAGTGATATGGTTCGCACACGGCCAATGCCCGTATGCTGCGGACCTGCTGTTTGCAGGCCGCAATACGGACACCGGCTGACAATGGCGGTATGCATGAGTCCTAACTGTTCCCTTGACCCATTCAACCACTAAAAACATTTTGGATATAGCCACAGTAGCAGGTTTGCAGAGAAAAATCTGTACCAGATCTGACGATACTTCACACCAGCCGCACCAAATGGCGCCGATTCTGTTACTGAAATTATCATAAAAATGCTACAGGTTCGCGCACGAGGTTACGTGCAGGTATTTATACTGCAAATTTCATTTGCAAAATTCTCATCGACTTCGACCGTGTGTAATTTTACCTTACCGATCCCCCTTGACTTACAAGAAATGACCACTCCCAGCCAATAGGCTCAATGCAATGTATGTGGATTCTACAGAACTATCGCCCCCAGACGCTCCAATGAGAATAGAAAAATGTTAATTCATACTATGCCAAGTATCGCTCACTTTTAACGTTACCGCAGCTATTTTTAAAACATTTTTTGTCTAAAGAAATCCAAGGAAGGTGCATGCTCGTGCTACAATACGGGAAATGATCGGGGAACGGAGGGGGAATCTAGACCACTAATCATTCTCCAAGAAAGTGCTATATATTTTTGTTTAAAAAAAAAATGGCAGATAATTGGCTCGGACAGAATGTCGCTTAACATGATAGCATTAGTAGATATACTAGAAACGATATATATTAAATCCTAGGGAACTGAAAACCGTCCTGCGGACACTGCCATGCATGACTGGAGGCGTCTGTAAGGCAAGGGTCGTGGAGAACGGGCAAACTATAGCCGAGCTGTTCAGACTGGTCCAAGGTTTCTTGTGTATGGCGGCACGTGCAAATCAGGCACTGCTGTAGTGTCAGTCTAAGGCCTCGTTCACATTTTCTGCGGACAGCACCGTACCCATCGATTTAAATGTGTCTGTTCACATTTCAGTATTTTTTTACTGACTGTGGGTCAGTAAAAAAAAAAAACTCGGAGACAGGCACTACTTTGGTCCGTGATGCGGTCCAAGCACGCCCATTTAAGTTTTTGGGTCAGTAAGAATCACTGACACAACACGGTTGGCATCCGTGTTGTGTCTGTTTTTCATTGAAGACTAATAGGAGATTCTTGGGAAATGAATTTTCCAGCTGAGCAACGTCCGTGAATTACGGATGACACACGGATGCTAAAAACGGACACACGGACAACCGCGGATTCTTTGCAGATGAAACACAGACGCGAAAATGTGAACACGGCCTTAGGGCTCATGCACACGACCCTTGTTTGGCTGCATCTCCCGGTCCGACGGCTGCTCATCTGACCCGAACTGACTGCATCATAGTAATTTAGGAAGCAGCGAGTTCCTATCTGACTGCGTGTCTATTGTACTGTACTCATCATTAGGATGCAGTAAGCTCGGGTCAGATGACCAGCGTCGTTCTTGGAGATGCGGCCGACATACTGGCCGTGTTTCCCTGGCCGCACGCGGTCCTGTGCATGAGTCCTTACTATACGGGCAGCTCTCCGAACAGGTCTTTGTCAGCAGACACCTGCATAAAAATAACATCTTTTCTGACAATTCTGGAAGGTCTTGTTCCTCTGTCATCCCTCCTGGAAACACGAGAACAAAATGGATGTTATCATTTCACTTGTACGCTGATATTTTGGGAGGAATAACAGAGGAACGGCAGAATTTAAAGAAAAGATGCTACAACATAGTTCTAGGACTAGTCTGGAGAGTTGACAGACCCTTTTTAAAAGGAAACTGTCGGATCTGTCATGAAAATCTCCTGCACTTAAAGGGTTTGTCCAGCGGGATAAAATATTTTACATACACAAAGGTTTGCTCCCCAACATGTTGTCGCTGCCATCGCAGTTCTTACCGGGTCCCCAATTCCTGGTGGCAGCTTGACACACAGGAAACGGCAGGAGATATTTGCTCAGCCAATCAATGGAAGCAACGGTGACCTGCCTCAGCTAGGGATCATCTTCATGACCATGAAGCAGACAACCGCAGGAACATGGTAAGCACCAGTACAGCAACAGCAGGAGGGAGGCAATGTGCGTAAGGCCCTATGCACGCGGCCGTATCCGTTTTGCAGTCCGCAAATCATGGATCCGTAAAACACGTACATCGGATATGTGCTTTCCGCATAAAAATACCTATTCTTGTTCACAAACGGACAAAAATATCTTTTCTGCAAGGATACAGAACGGACATACGGATGCAGACAGCACACAGTGTGCTGTTCACATTTTTTGCAGGCCCATTGAAAGGCATGGGTCCGCATCCAACCCACAAAAAATGCAGATCCGATGAAGACCCAAAATACGGTTGTGTGCACGGGGCCTTATGCTGCTTTTTTTTTTTTTTTTAAGTATTCTGCCCCTTAAAGGGGTTGTCCGGGTTCAGAGCTGAACCCGGACATCCCTCCATTTTCACCCCGGCAGCCCCCCTGACATGAGCATTGGAGCAGTTCATGCTCCGATGCTCTCCTTTGCCCTGCGCTAAATCACACAGGGCAAAGGCATTTTTAGGAGATCCGGTGACGTACTGGGGCTCTCCATGGGGCTGACAGGAACTCCGATGCTAGCCTCAGGGGGGCTGCCTGGGTGAAAAAAAGGGTATGTCCGGGACAACCCCTTTAAATAAAGAATTTTGACCCCTCTCTGAGATGGCAACATAACAGGCCTGACAGGTGAACCTTTAAAAGGGGTATTCTGGTAGGTACAAGTTATGCCATATCCACAGGATAGGGGATAACTATCAGATCGGTGGGGGTCCTACCATTGGGACCCCCACCAATCATGAGAACGGGCCCTCTGTTGTTTCCCTGGGTGGCCGCTCCATTCATTTCTATGAGAGTTCCAGAGATAGGGGATAACTTGTACCAACCGGAATACCCCTTTAACGCAGCCTACATTAGAAAGTATGGACAAGCTGAACTTTCGGAGCACTCTGTACAATCTGAATGAAGGGCAAAACGTGCTGTAATCCCTGCACAGTATTCTTCTGAAGTAGCTGGATGGTCTGTACGTTCTGGGTTCCGGAGCCGACAGTCTGTACGTTCTGGAGCCCCTGACTGCTCGGGACAGTCCTCAGCTGCATGTTCTGTGGAAGCTGCACAGTGTTGTGGCTCTGCAGGCCTGGTAGCATCTGAAGCTGGTTCTGCCCAACTTGCAGTTGGTTCTGCCCGGCCTGCAGCCCTTGAATGTTTTCTACCACGTGCAGATTCTGATCTCCTTGAAAGTTATCGACCACTTGCAGAGTCTGTTCCCCTTGAGAGCTCTGGATAATAAATACTTTCTGACATTCGCCAGCCGAGTTTGCCGCCTCCTGCATATTGGACATGGCTTGCAGCTGAACGTTCGAAACGTCTTGTAAGCCCTGAAGGTTCTCCACTCCTTGCACGCACAAACGCGTTTGCTCGCCGTCGGCGTTCCGCAACACCAGGACGTTCTGCAGACCGTCTTCAGTCTGAAGGGTTTCAAAATGGACGTCCTGAACTTCCTCCATAGACTGCAAGCCTTCCACACTTTCGCTGGTGCTTAGCAGCTCCTCCCCTGGGGAATTCTGCACGACGATCAAGTTTTGACGTTCCTGTAAGCTGGAGATACTTTGCGTTTCTTGAAGTGCTTGCATGTGGATATCTGAAAGGTGTGCTGCATTCGGGCTGGGCTGGAGCTGCACATTGGGTAGTTCCTGGTGGATATGTACGTTTTGGGGGTTAGAGAGGGCATGGATACTGGACATCTCTTCTGGAGGTGGTAGGGTCTTCATTTGAAGGTTCGATACTTCCTGAGAGCTAGATAAACTTTGAAGGGTTACATCTTGTGGACTGGAAACCTGCTGGATTTGCACGTTGGCGGCTTTCGGAGCAGGCGGCGCTGCATTTATTTGCATCGCTGGTAGCTGCAGAGGGCTTTGCTCGGTCACATTCTGCAACAAAATGATGTTCTGCCCCATGGATAACGTTTGCGCTCTGGGAAAGCTTTGAATAGCCTGAAATTGAAGGGGTTGCACACTAGGCAATGCCTGGCTAGTATTTGGCATAATGAGAATATTCTTATTCGGGGGCGTAATATTAGGAACCGCAATGGAGGTTTTCTGCTTCGCTCTCTTTCGCGAAACCCTACTCTGCTGATTTTTCTGACCTGCATTGTTTGGTATGGTCGCTAGACTGGTATTAGTACTAGGTGCTACAGGTACCTTCTGCTGGCAGTTTAATATTTGATGAGAGGGCAGTAATATAAGCTTGGGGGCGTTCTGCTGTGGGACTTGTACCAAGAAAAAGGTGGGTTGTGGGTTTAACGAAGGGGTTTGGTTGCAGACCTCGAGATTTAATGTTGCGGGCATATCAGATATAAAGTGCAATTTTGGGGTGGCAGCTGGGGCTTGTCCATTCTGAGCTCCAAGCGGCGTCTGTGCGACCAACTCGGCACCCCCCACCGCGTGGGTACGCATGTGTCTCTGAAGATAAGAGGACATGACAAAGCCTTTGCCGCACACCGTGCACCGGTAAGGTCGGTCAGTGGAGTGTGTGCGCTGATGTAGTTGCAAATTGGAAGAGTGGGTAAAGGTTTTATCACATTTTTCACACTTGTACGGCTTCTCTCCCGTGTGAGTCCTTTCGTGCTGCCGTAAATTAGACGTCTGCGTGAAGGTCTTACCGCACATGACGCAGGCAAACGGGCGCTCGCCCGTGTGCAACTGCCGGTGGCGGCGTAAACAGGAGGTGTTTTTGAACGACTTGCCGCACTCTGGGCAACTGTAAGGCCTTTCCCCTGTGTGGAGTCGTAAGTGGTACTGATAATGTGAAGACCATTTGAACGTGAGGCCGCACTCCGCGCACTTGAAGGCCCTGACGCCAGTGTGCACCCGCTGGTGGATGGACAACAGTGACGAGCGTTTGAAAGCTTTACCGCACTCCGAACATTTGTAAGGACGCTCTCCGGTGTGATCTCGCATGTGGTAACGGAGTCCTGAAGACCCTTTGAAGGCTTTGTTACAGTCTGTGCATTTGTACGGGCGGTCGACAGCCTCCGGAGGGGTGGCTGCTGCAAACGGTTGAACTATTTCAATGGTTTGTGGGCAGGTGACCTCCGCTTCGGTTTGGATCAGCTGTTGCTCTTCAGTGTGGGTTCTCTGGTGCATCAAAAGGTTGGAGAGTTGCACAAACGTCTTCTCACATATGGAGCATTTATAAGGCCGTTCGTTGGAGTGGGTATGCTGGTGGTGTGACAGTCCTGAGGCGTTCTTAAACGTCTTATCACAAGCCGTGCAAGAATACATCGGCTCTACGGCATGGCTCTGCTGATGCTCGAGAAGCAAATCCTCGTTCTTGAACGTCAAGTCACAAGTGCCACATTTATAGAGCATCTCCACCGTCTCCATGTCGGCAGTCGTGGTCAAGAAGACTTCGGTATCAGCCGGCACAAAAGTCTGCTCAACGGTGTGTGACTGCAAATGCTTTTGCAGGAAAGCTTCTGAAATGAACACCTTGCCGCACAAGTCACATTTGTGTGTGTGCCCGTTAGTGTGTGTGCGTTGGTGAAGGAGAAGGTTAGAGGAATGGGTGAAGGATTTACCGCATTCATTGCACTTGTAGGGACGCTCCCCCGTGTGGATCCTTTCGTGTTGCTTCAGGTTTGTAGACTGGGTGAAGGCCTTGCCGCATACAGTACACACGTACGGCCTCTCTCCGGTGTGAATGTTTCGGTGTCGTCTCAAGCTGGAGGAGTTCTTAAACGCCTTGTCGCAGAGGTTGCATTTGTACGGCCGCTCGCCCGTGTGTTGCCTCATGTGGTACTGATAATGAGAGGACCACTTGAACGCCATCCCGCAAACATTGCACTTGAAAGAGCGAAATCCAGTGTGAACGCTCTGGTGGATCTGCAATAAGGAGGAACGCTTGAAGGCTTTGCCGCAGTCGCCGCACTTGTACGGCCGTTCCCCAGTATGGCTTCTCTGGTGATAGAGCAGCGCTGAAGAACCTTTGAAGGCCTTGGGACACTCTGAACATTTATACGGTCTCTCTCCCGTGTGAGTCCTTTGGTGATGAATCAGTCTAGAGGACCACTTAAAGACTTTCCCACAATCGTGACACTCATACTGGTGGCTACTGGTGTCCGTAGACTGCACCAGGGGTGGCTGCTGTGCTGAGGACGTCTGAACTTCCATCTCCTGACCAGCGCCCACCATTCTGAAGAACTCTGCTAAGAAAGTATGGAAATAAAAAAAAGTGAGTGTCAACATGTAATAACCATCTGCAATATAATTTATATTTCTGGGAGCAGCTCTATCAAATCGGAATAAATTCAGAAGGGAAGATTATCAAAAGCCCCTAATGAACTGCATACACATCATCATCATCTAACCACAGTTTATGTAAAAAAACAAAACAAAAAAAACACTATTACATATTGGAGGTTTTACTGCTGGAAATGACTGCTAAATGTGAGAGTAGTTGGATTGGCTGATAAATTCTACGTATTAAAATACACCTTGAAGGGTTTTTTTGGGCTCCAGAAACTGATAGCCTATTCTTAGGAGAGGTCATCAGTATCAGATGGATAGGGGTCCGACACCCGGCACCCCCACCGATCAGCTGTATGAAGGGAAGGCGCGCGTCGTGTGCACGTTCCGTCTCCCCTCTCCCTTCCTGTTTGCCGCTGCTCTGGTCTTTGCCATAGACCGCAGTGGTGAACAGGAAGAGAGAAGGGAGAAGGCACGTGCACACGACGCGCGCCTTCCCTTCATACAGCTGATCGGCGGTAGGGGTGGGTGATATAAATTTGGGCCACGATATGGATCTTCGCCATATCGCCGGACCGCGATATGATCGCGTTCTCTGCGCGCACCATTTTCTCCTGAGCCGGCACAGTGGAGAAGGAGGGAGTCCCTCCCCACTGTGCGCGGCTGCCGCTGACCACCAATGAGGACAGAGTAGGAGGAGGAGGGGCTGTGGCCTCTGCGCCACCAATAAATGTGCCGGTGTTCGGCTAGATCTCTATAGATTGCCAAAAGTCTATAGCGGAAGTCACGTGGTGCGTGTAACGCTGGGGCTCCGATCGGTTACCATGGCAGCCAAGACGCTACTGAAGTCCTGGCTGCCATAGTATGTTAGTGAGCAGCATTATACTCACGTGCGCCGTGGCCGCTCCTTCTTCTGTCTGTGCGGCGCATTGCTAAAGCTTATAGCATTAGCAATGCGCCGCACAGACCTATGAGAAGGAGGAGCGACCGGCGGCCACGGCGCACGTGAGTATAATGCTGCTCACTAACATACCATCGCAGCCAGGACTTCAGTAGCGTCTTGGCTGCCATGGTAACCGATCGGAGCCCCAGCGTGACACTGCTGGGACTCCGATCGGAACTGCCCACTGCCACCAATGATGGGGGGGTGGAGGGGGACCCTGTGGCCACTGCCACCAATGATGGGGGGGAGGAGGAGGGGGACCCTGTGGCCACTGCCACCAATGATTAATACTGGGGGGGGGGGTTTGAGTTACCAGAGGGGGCTGATAAGAGGGAGAGGCTGGGGGGCTGATCAGAGGCTGGGGGGGCGGATCAGAGGCTGGGGGGGCTGATCAGAGGCTGGGGGGGGGCGGATCAGAGGCTAGGGGGGCGGATCAGGGTCTGGGGGGCACATGAGAGGCTGGCTGCCATGGTCAGCTCCCTGCTGTTGTGTGCACAAAGCACAGGGCAGCAGGGAGAGTGTAAAGTCCTATTCACCATAGAGCTCTATTAGGGTGAATAGGACAAGGGTTCTAGCCCTTAAGGAGGCTAATAGTTATTAAATAAAAAGTAAAAAAAAAAAAGTTTAAACACCCCCCTCCAATATAGAAAACAATATATTGCGATATAGATTTTAGGCCATATCGCCCACCCCTAATCGGCGGGGGTGCCGGGTGTCAGACCCCCGCCAATCGGATATTGATAACCTATCCTGAGGATAGGTCATCTATATTAAAAGACTGGAGAACCCATTTAAAACACAAGAAAAACTATATAAATGTGTTATCTCCGTAATAGTACTGACCTGGAGAACGAAGGGCACAGGTCAGTTTTCCCACATAGGGAACGCCATAAAAACAAAATCTATGAAACTGTGGTGGAATGGCCTGTCCCAGCTTAACAGATGGGACTTTATTACACACTACTGACAATTCATTCATAAACTTCTAGTAGGAATAATAGAGTCATAACAATAGACGCTCCAGAATTGTTATTACAAAGAGAACGCAAGTAGTTATTATGTCAGGAGAGGGGACAAGTCCTCTTTAGGGACATCACACACATGAATTTTGCTCACACTTTATTTTAGGGCAATTGAGTTTTTAGCTGCATTATTTCATTTTAAAAAAAAATAACTGCTCCCTACTGCTGCGGTACTCCACACTGCCTCCAGCTTCCGCTCCCTGCATTGTTTCCACCAGCAGTGCATGGCCACCAAAGACCGGCTACTGGTGGCCACATCACTGCTGAAGCCAGTTACAGGCTGGACCATGCACTGCTGGAGGAAACAGTGCGGGGAAGGGTGCAGATAAGTTTAAATCTTCTGCAGGCTGCGGACATTTTCTGAAGATTATTATTACCGGAAAACCCATTTAAAGGGATTCTGTCACCTGGATTTTGCCTATAGAGCTGAGGACATGGGCTGCTAGATCGCCGCTAGCATATCCGCAATACCCAGTCCACATAGCTCTGTGTGCTTTTATTTAGGTAAGAAAACGATTAAATATATATGTAAATGAGGCAAGAAAGGAGCCCAAGGGGCTGTTACTAATGTTTCTGGAGCCCAGCACCGCCCGCCTCCTCCGAATCTCCTCCTTGCTCCCCGAGGTGACCAAGTGAGAGCAGCGGCATGTCAGGGCCAGCATAGTGTCCCTTCCCTGTGCTGGCATCAGCCTCAAGGAACAAACTGCGCATGCGCTAGCTGCGAGATTACGGCGCTCTAACTTGGTCACCTCGGGGAGCAAGGAGGAGATTCGGAGGATGCGGGCGGTGCTGGGCCCCTTCACAGCGGGCGTGGCTGGGCTCCTGAGACGTTAGTAACAGCCCCTTGGGCTCCTTACTTTCCTCATTTACATATATATAAAATCGTTTTTTTGCCTAAATAAAAGCACACAGAGCTATTGCGGACTGGGTATTGCGGATGTGCTAGCGGCCATCTAGCAGCACATGTCCGCAGCTCTATAGGAAAAATCCAGGTGACAGAATCCCTTTAAAGGGGTGTTCCGAGATTTTGATACTGATGACCTATCATCTTGATAGGTCATCAGTATCTGATCGGTGGGGGTCCGACACCGGGGACCTCCGCTGATCAGCTGTTTGAGAAGGCACCGACACGCCTGTGAGCGCCGCGGCCTTCTCTCAGCTATTCCTAGGCGGAGTGACGACATGTTTATCGGTCACGAGACCTAAGAGCAGCTCAGCCCTATATAAGTGAATGGGGCTGAGGGGTGATACCAAGCACAGTCGCTATACAATGTACGGCGTTGTGCTTGGCAAGCTGCGAGAAGGCTGCGGCGCTCACAGTGGGCCTTCTCAAAACAGCTGATTAGTGGAGTGAGACACCCGGGACCCCCACCAATCAAATACTGATGACCTACCTAAAGTATTAAAATCCTGGAAAACCCTTTTAATGTAAAAAAAAATGTAAATCAGACATCATATAGTACAAGACTTTCACTTTCCAGCCCTGCACCTCACAGAGATCTCCCCATTCATTACTCTGCTCGATTTATATCAAGCTGACAGCTAGGGGGCGTGTCCATTCTGCTGCCGCTAAGGGGGCGTGTCCATTCCGCTGCCGCTAAGGGGGCGTGTCCATTCCGCTGCCGCTAAGGGGGCGCGTCCATTCCGCTGCCGCTTAGGGGGCGCGTCCATTCCGCTGCCGCTTAGGGGGGCGCGTCCATTCCGCTGCCGCTAAGGGGGCGTGTGTCCATTCCGCTGCCGCTAAGGGGGCGTGTGTCCATTCCGCTGCCGCTAAGGGGGCGTGTGTCCATTCCGCTGCCGCTAAGGGGGCGTGTGTCCATTCCGCTGCCGCTAAGGGGGCGTGTGTCCATTCCGCTGCCGCTAAGGGGGCGTGTGTCCATTCCGCTGCCGCTAAGGGGGCGTGTGTCCATTCCGCTGCCGCTAAGGGGGCGTGTGTCCATTCCGCTGCCGCTAAGGGGGCGTGTGTCCATTCCGCTGCCGCTAAGGGGGCGTGTGTCCATTCCGCTGCCGCTAAGGGGGCGTGTGTCCATTTTGCTCCAGCTAGTGGGGCGTGTCCATTCTGCTGCCGCTAAGCGGGGCGTGTCCATTCTGCTGCAGTTGAAGGATTAAACTGAGCAAGTGCGGCCTTCTCAGTGAGCAGGACAGAGAAATAAGAAGCAAAAAAACTGCAGGTGGCGCTATACAGATAGATTTTATTGAATAACTCAGTGGCTGTGCTAAATTATTAATCACATGCAATTACAAAAAGTATTCAGATGCAGGACAACCCCTATAAAGGCCTGTAACCTCTCCTGACAGTGTTGCACCTCTACACGCTGCGTAAACCTGCAGTGGAATTATAATCTGCAGCGTGTCAATTTATGGTGCGAGAGGGTAAAATCCACAGCAATTTATAATTATGCATACATTTTTTTTGCCACAGATCCGTGGCAAAAACCGCAACGTACTTGTCCGCTGTAGTTTAAGTCACGCGTGAATGTACCTTTGAAGAGGACCCTCCCCCTCTCCTGACAAGCCTGGTATAGTAACTAGTTGTATTCCCCATCTGTTTATATGGCTCTATGTTGTGCCATTCTTCTATTATCCCTACTAGAAGTTATGGATGCATTACTAACAGTCTGCAATGAAGGTCCAGATGGGTGTCACCAGCAGGGGGGGGGTCCCTGCACAGTCTGACAATGGCAGCACTGATTTTTTATACGGATCAGTGGGGGGACGGAAGTATTACAAACGGCTGTGAATTTCGCCCCCGTGAAGGAAACCCTCAGCCTACATCGACAGGCAGAAGATTTCCGATCCGCAGCGTGGGTCAATTTCCGATGAAAATTTTTGATGCGAGATTTCTTAAATCCGCCTCTATTTTTTTTAATGCTGTAAATTTGTCACATGGAAATCTGCAAAGTATCTGCCAAGTGTGAACAGACCCCTCGGCTTCTACAGCTATAGACCACCTGGTGACCCCTCTGTATGACGGATACACTGGGGGGATGCATCTGAAGGGTCCTGGGCTGTATCACTACATGGCACCACCTAAGGGGCAGCCGCGATCATCCTGCCGCTATAAAATCCATATAACCTAAGGAAGGCACTACAACTCTCAGCAAGCCTTTCCAGCCTCAGAATGACACAGAGTCGCAGTCCTCCAAGGATAACATGGGGGTTGGGGTGGGGGCACAGGAGGTCTCACCCACCGGCCGTCCCGGGCACCCCGTCACATCCCGACAGTCACTCCTCCCGTCCTGTTTTCTCCCGTTACTAGGCCTTCGTGATGACGCACATTCGGGGCGCGGCAACTTGGCGAGTGACGTCATCACGACGCGCCACCAGGAAGCGACAGCGCGAGGGGGGTGCGAAAGAAAAGAGGGGAGGGGGATGGAACGTAAATCTCCCGGGAGCCCATACATTCTAGACGGCGTGCGCGCCGGGTGCAGACTCCGTAGTACACAGGGGGGGACTGTATTATTACAGAAACCAATCAGATCACTGCTCTCATTTTTCCACTCCAGCTCAGAATGAAAGCTCGGATATGATTGGTTACTATGAGTTTCCAGGGAAGAATGTGTCTGATCTGAGGGGGTCCGACCGCTGTGGCCCCTGCCGATCATGAGAGTGGGGTCCTGTGTTTCAGCATTTGAATGGAGCGGCAGACAACACCACTGCATTCAGAAATATGGGGTCTGATGGAGAACAAGTACATCTGCTCAGCCATCTCCAGCAGTCCCGTCGGGGTGAATGGAGCCGCGTACACACATGCTTGTTAGCCCCCCGTTTTTGTAATCAACAGGGACCCCCACTGATAAGACTCTTATTATCCCCATCTTGTAGATGTTGGATACATTACAATGCGGGCCCATCGAGAAGAAGGGTTCCGCAAACAAAAAGCAACGGGCACGGAAAGAAAATACGTTTGTGTGCATGAACCCTAAGGCTGGGTTCACACCTGAGCGTTCCGACGCGCTGTAAAACGCTCAACAGGCAAGAACCAATGATCCCCTATGGGCATGGTTCTCACCTGAGCGTTTTACAGCGCGTACGAACGCGCTGTAAAACGCCCTACGCCCCAAGAAGTACAGGAGCTTCTTTGGGGCGTATGGTCGCGCATTCCCGTACATAGACTTCCGGGAACACGCGACAATGGGCGTTCGCTTGTTGCCGGAGCCGTGTCTGTAAACGCCCGATAAAATCGTGCATACAGAGCGCTCCTTCGGTACGCTCAGGTGTGAACCCAGCGTAAAACTTAAAAAAGAATCATTCCTCACCTCCACCGACCTCGGCTTACCTACTAGTGCAGGGATCAGCAACCTTCGGCTCTCCAGCTGCTGTGAGACCTACAAACCTCCTCAGCCGTTCTTCTAATTCCCACAGAAGTGAATGGAGCATTCTGGGAGTTGTAGTTTCTGAACAGCTGGAGTGCCGGAGGTTGCTGGTCCCTGGGCTAGTGGCTCCGATCCCCGATGGACTCCACTTCCTGCCTTGGCTTGACATGTCAGGAAACTCACAGAAAAACCCCCTTAAAGGGGTTATCCAAGACTAACAAATGCTCCCCTATATGTCGGGCCCCTCACACTGAATCTACTTACTTGGCTCCCCGCACCGCCGCTTCTCCCCATGCGCGGATGAAAACATCTAGTGTCGGAGGGGAGCAGCCAATGGCAGGCGGGGATGTGGACGAGCCTCCCTAGCATCGTCCCTATCCTCGCCTGCCATTGGCTGCGTCGTCCCCCCCCCCCCAAATGTTTTCATCAGCGCATGGGGAGAAGCGGCGGTGCGGGGAGCCAGGTAAGTAGATTCAGTGTGAGGGGCCCGACATATGGGGGAGCATTTGTTAGTCTCAGTTAACCCCTTTAAGACCAAGCGCATTTTTGTTTTTTCCTCCCCACATTCCAAGAGCTGTAACTTTTCTGTTCACATAGCCATATGAAGGTTTATTTTTAATAGCACCATTTAATTTACCATATCTCGTATTGGAAAAAGGGGTGAAATTGAAAGAAAAAAGTTCTGCCAAGGTTTTTAGGGTTTTAATATTACGGCATTCACTAAGCACTAAAAAATTGCCTCATTCTGCGGGTAAATACGGTTACAGCGATACCAGATTTGTATTGTGTTTTTTTTTTTCGTTTTACTAAAAATTACTTTTTAAAAAAAATCTAAACTTTACTTCCATCACCATTTTCTGACAGCCATTACTTTTTAAAATTTCCATCCATGGAGCTGTAGGGGGGCTTGTTTTTTGCAGAACAAACTCGTTTTTAGTGGTACCATTTTTGTGGTACATACGACTTTCTGATTGTCATTCAATTTTTAGGGGGGTGACTAAAAAATGGCGAATTGTGTGTTTTTTTTTCCCCCCATTACGGCGTTCACCGCACAGGAAAATAATTTTTATATTTTAATAGTTCAGACATTTTCGGACACAGCGATACCTAATATGTTTATTTTTTTTATTGTTAATTTATATTTAAAATTAGGAAAGGGGGATTATTGAAACTTTAAATATTTTTGTTTTGGTTTTTTAAACTTTTTTTTTTACTTTTTACATAAAAGCGTTTACCCCCACATAGGGGGCTAGAACCTGGGATTTTTGGAACCCCTGTCCTTTTCACCCTGAGGGCTCATACACACGAACGTATTTTCTTTCCGTGTCCGTTAAGTTTTTTTTTACGGACCATATGCTGAACCATTCATTTAAATGGGTCCGCAAAAAACTGAAGTTACTCTGTGCGTTCCGTTTCCGTATGTCCATTCCACAAAAAAAATAGAACATGTCCTATTATTGTCCGCATTACGGACAAGGATAGGACTGTTCTATTAGGGGCCAGCTGTTCCGTTCCGCAAATCATGTAATGCACACGGATGTCATTTATATTTTTTTGCTGATCCGTTTTTTGCGTACTGCAAAATACGGTTGTGTACATGAGCCCTAATAGAGATCTATTAGGGATTGTGACACACTTCCTGCTGGGCTATGCCTCGTGCATAGCTCAGCAGGCAGATTACTATGACAGCCCTGGGAAGCCTCAGCAGGCTCCAGGCTCTCATGGTAACTGATAGGAACCCCACGATTTCACTGCGGGGGCTCTAATTGGAAGGCAGAAGGAGCCGCGTCCCTCTTGCCTAACCTCACAGATACCCCAATCGCAGCATCGGAGAGGTTAAATGGGGTTCGGCGTGATCAGCGTTCCCTGAAGGTGTGGCTGGGCGCCTGCTGCATGATACGGCCGACACCTGCCACGTATGGAGCGGGCTCACCGTAGCAGCTCGCTCCATACATTTCTTCACACGTTATTACATACATGTACGTGATAATGCATGAAGGGGTTAAGGGCATTTTCCCAGCATGGCTAATTACATCGCGAACAAAAATTTGCACTAGTCTTCCAGTCGGCTGAAGTGGCCAAAGTCAGTCATTCCAACTTTTATTTTTATGACTGGCTAAAAAGTCTTTATTAAAGATGTTCAGCCATTTCTGAGATAGAAGGGTTAAAAATTAGTCTTGCTGCAAGCTGTCACTTTGTGTTTTCTTTGAATCTCGTCACCTGAAGGCTCATGTGTACCTCTTATCTCTGATCTCCTGACCTCATAAACACTTATCTATGCCATATTCTTAACAGTTTTATCAGCTTGTTTTTTGCGGGACAAGTTGTGCTTTTCTAAACGCACCATTTAATATTTTCATAAAATGTAGTGGGAAGCCGGAAAAAATTCCAAATGGGGTAGAAGTGGGGGGGAAAAAAGCAATTCCGCCATAGTTTTATGGGTTTAGTTTTTACGGTGTTTCTGATGTGGTAAAATTGACCTGTTACCTTCATTCTCCAGGTCAGTAAGGTTACAACAATGCCACTTTTTTATAGTTTTTCATGTGTTTTAATACGGGGAAAAAATTGAATCTTTGGAAAAAATGATTTTTGTTCTTTTCATTGCCATATTCTGACCTCCATAACTTTTTTATATTTACGTCTACGGAGCTGTTTGAGGGCTCATATTTATTGTAGTTTTTATTGATACCATTTTGCCGTGTGTGTAACTTTTTAAACACTTTTTATTCAATCTCTTTGGGGAGGTGAATCAGCCATTTAGATATTTTTTTTCCTGTTACGGCGCTCACCACATGGGATAAATACATTTATTTATTAATAGTTTGGGCATTTTGGGATGTGGCGATGATTTTTAATTTTTTATTGTTTATTTTAATTATGGGTGGGATTTGAATTTTTATATTTTATATATTTTTACTTTTTTGTGTATTTTTGTTTTTCCTTTTTTTATGTCTAGAAGAAACAATTATTAGATCTCTTCACCACTACATTGCAATGAATTGCCTTTGTAGTCCCATAGGAACTACAACTGCAAAAGCATGGGTTTCTTCAGAGAGACATTTAACCCCTCAGACGCCGTAGTCATAATTAAACACGGTATCTGAGGGGTTAAATATCTGTGTTCTCCGTTATCGCCGATCGAAGACATTAGCCCGGGGTTTCTGCTGTTTAAAACAGCATAAACCTGGTGGCTATGGCGTCCGCTGAGCTTGCGAGTGGGCGCCATCTTTAAAGACCCGACCTCCGCTGTAAAGGTACGTTGGCGGTCAGGAAGGGGTTAAAGGAGTAGTACCATCTCAGACTTTTACAGCATTTCCACATCCACATCTCTGTCTGGAGAAGTCAGGTGCAGGGTATGGTGAGGTGACTGCGGCTGCATGGCTTTCTCCATTCACTTCAATTGCACTCAGCTGTTCTCGGAACGGCCATAGAAGCAAATGTAGAAAGCTTTGCACGTGTGGCCACCTCTCCATATTCTTGTTCCCCGTTCCTGTCACGTACGTAAATACCCCATTGAGTCCTGGTGAACGCCTGTTTGGAGGACCTTGTGCTGTCACATATCCATAAGCAACTGGTCACCTGGATTTTTCCTTAGCTTGTCCAGATGCCTACAGACCCCAGGAACATGTTACTCAACACCATAGAAGATAGTTTAGCCATCCTGGGTTAGGCCTCATCTTAAGAACATGGACGTACTTAAGGATGACTATGGGGAATTTCCTGTGAATCCTTCTTTGGCATAAATCTGTCATTTATGAAAGCAGAAAAATGCACAAGCCATGAGTACATTGGGTCATGTCGAGCCTTCCAGTGTTCCTCTGCTTGGTATTACGGCCCTCACATCAAAGCATACATCTTTGGAAATGGAAATCAAAGGTGTCCACGAATATGGAGGGAGACAGTACCGACGCTGCTACAAATACAATGTCTCGGGGGTCAAACAGGAGGACACCGCTGAAAACACATTACATACTGGAACATCTGGAAGACGTTCTGATGGTCGTGTTTTGGTTTCTCGGAATAAAAATAATTCAGTTGTTTCCGAGTTATTATGTTGTTTGCACCCCGGGAAATTTGTGTAATCAAAGCATGCTGCCATCTTATGTCCCTTTCCTTCCCTCACCATGGAACCAGGAAGGCTTCGCCTCAGAATTCGTTTCAGTTGCTTCAGTAGTTAAGAGGTCTCTTTAGACTAGCAGATGCCAACATCTGGGTGAGTTTAAAAGACTCCAACTACCTCAGGTTTTCCTGGAAACTGGCAAGCCGTCACCACGGGGGGTGGATTTTCTGGCCTGCTTTGATTGTAGATATTACAGGAGGGCAGAAATGATTTACGCTGAGATACAGACATCTTGAGATGTTTTCTGTTGCACTCAGTGCACCCTTTCAGCTCTAAACATTTTTGCTGCTCTCGTATTTTCCACTTTTCTGATAACTTAGGACTCTGAAATAAGACATATTATACAGAGATGCTCCAGATCAAGAGAAAAAAATCACAAGAACTGGGGAACAAACAGAACACTTACCTGGTGACCTCCAGATCCACCAAATCCCAGGCTCCTCTTCTGTAATCCAGAAGCTTCTCAGACGTGCATTTGGTAGTCCAAGACACTTTCTGCTGCCCTTGGATTGGTCGCCACTGCTCATGTGAGCAGTCCTAGCCAATCAAAGAGCAGGGCTGTACAAACAGGAAGTGTCTACCTGATGCATCAGGTAGTCTAAAAAAGTGGTGTGGCCAACTTGGATGACGGAAGAGGAGCCCAGAACTTTGTAGCTTTGCAGAAAAAAAGGAGATCTGTGTTCTGATTTTTATTTTCTGGAAAATGGGTCACTGGGCAAAAAGCAACCCACACAATACCACCATATAGTGCCTAAATAACCGCCCATAAGAGGTTTCCCTTTACAGAAAGTTTGATGGGACCCAAGGAGACCTTAGAAAGAGGTCTCCCTTCATCAGCTTCCCAGTACAGTGATGGTCCCAGTCGTCAGCTGTGCAGGAAGCTACTGGGAACCTCTGCGCCGTTGGTGACCTGGAGCTGCTGTGGAAAGGACTAAACTAGCGATGCGGCCCATTCATTCTAAGCCAGTCAGGCCCCTATCAGTCAGAAAGTTGAGGACCCTTTACTTGCAATGGGACCGCAAAAGATGCGGACAGCACACCGTAGCCCCGCAAAAAATATAGAGCGTGTCCTATTCTTGTCCGCCAAGAACAATTTCTATAATGGGCCGTCCGTACTGTTCGGCAAATTGCGGAAGGCACATGGGCAGCATCTGTGATTTGCAGATCCACAATTTGCAGAGAGCAAAACACGGCATAGTCGTCTGAATGCACCCTTACAGTTAGAAGAATAGATGGCCAACAACGACGTGGGGAATGAGAGTAAATATTAAAACAGACTCCTCCGCATAGGTAATAAAGGCTCATGCACGCGGCCGTGCCCAATCTACAAAAATATAGACGACGTCCGTGTTGCATCCGTTTTTTATTTGCAGACCCATTGCAACAATACCTGTTCTTGTCTGCAAAACAGTCAAGAATAGGGCATGTTCTGTCTTTTGCGATGCCACTGAAATGAATAGGTCTGCATCTGATCCGCAAAAAATGCAGATCGGATGTGGGGCAAAAACACGGTCGTAAAATTTGATTCGAGCTCGTGCTCATTTTTCTACGCTGACACTACCGGGTGCCATTCCTAATGATCTCCACCAGAGGGCAGCATGTCACACAAATAACAATTTCTAGCTCTGATCAGTTTAGCTCATCAGCCAATAATAGTGACTGACTGTGTAGTAGAGGTCATGTCTGATGATGGCAGATGTCCCCTTTTTCTGGAAGTCTCAGAGATATTCCAGAAGAGTTTGCATGTATAATGAAGATTCGGGGACATTACACGCCCCCCTCTACTGTCCTGTATTAGAACGCAACAGAAACTTGACAACCAGAGATATTTTTCCATGTCTAGATCATATAAATTGAACTACTCTCCCATTTTTGCTAAAATCTGCTCAGAATTAGGGCTCATACACACGACTGTATGTATTTTGTGCTCCGCAAGAAACGGATCCGCCAAAAATACGGATGACGTCCGTGTGCATTCTGTATTTTATGGAAAGGAACAGCAGGCTCCTAATAGAACAGTGCTATCCTTTTCCGTAATGCGAAAATACGGACATATGTAAACGGAATGCACACGGAGCAACCACCGGAATGGACACGGACAGAAAATATGTTCGTGTGCAGGAGGCCTTAGGACTCATGCACATGAACGTATTCTTTTTTTGTGTCCGTTCAGTTTTTTTTGCGGCCCATTCGGAACCGTTCACTTCAATGGGTCCGCAAAAAATCAGAAATAAATCCCGGTGCATTCTGTTTCCGTATGTCCGCATGGCCGTTTTGCAAAAAAAAGAGAACACGTCCTATTCTTGTCCATTTTGCGGACAAGGATAGGCATTGTTATACTAAATCTGCAAAAATGGGATGCAATACGTATGTCACACAGACCTGATCCGTTTTTTTTTTTGTGGATCCGTGTTTTGCGGACCACGTCGCATTTAAAAAATTTCCTGAGGTCCCCGGAAATGAAAAACCCCAAGAAGTGACACCATTTAGGAAAGAGCACCCCCGTACGAACATTGTAAGTGGTAGAAAGGGTGCTTTTTTACAAAACAGGTGTCTCACAGAATGTAGAATTACTTGAGACAAGCATTTCAAAGCACACATTTGTAAAAATGAAAAATTACTAGCAGACCCCAATTTTTCACTTTCACAAGGGGTTAAAGGAGAAAATACACCCCAGTATATGTTCCCCATTTTCTCCTCATTTTGCGAACACCCCATATGTGCTCGTAGCCTGCTGTATTGGCGCACAGCAGGCCGCTACAGGCAAAGTGCAAAATATGGTTTTTGCAAGCCTGAATTGGCAGACATGGATTTTAGCTGCCATGTTGCTTTTAAAAAATTTTCAGAGGTCCCCAGAAATAAAAAAACACCAAGAAGTGACCCCATTTAGGAAAGAGCACCCCCTTACGAACATTTTAAGTGGTGGAAAGGGTACTTTTTTGCAAAACAGGCGTCTCACAGAAGGCAGAATTACTTGAGACAAGCATTTCAAAGCACACATTTGTAAAAATGAAAAATTACTAGCAGACCCCAATTTTTCACTTTCACAAGGGGTTAAAGGAGAAAATTCACCCCAGTATATGTTCCCTATTTTCTCCCCATTTTGCGAACACCCCATATGTGCTCGTAGCCTGCTGTTTTGGCGCACAGCAGGTCTCTAGAGGCAAAGTGCAAAATATGTTTTTTGCAGGCCTGAATTGTCAGACATGGATTTTAGCTGCCATGTCGCATTTAAAAAAATTCCAGAGGTCCCCAGAAATGAAAAACCCCAAGAAGTGACCCCATTTCTGAAATAGCACCCCCGTACGAACATTTTAAGTGGTGGAAAGGGTATTTCACCAAACAGGTGTCTCACAGAAAAGATTATGTAGTGGTTGTTGGAAAGTGGATATCCAAGTGAGGTGGACTAAATCAGAGATATGGAAATATTAAAGGACGCATAAAGGATGAAATAAAAAATCCATGGATGAGTGGTAGGTTCGGAAGCATTCTTTCATGCAGAGGCCTGGTTTATCAGGGCAGGTGTCGCACTGACAAATGGTGTCCTTTCGTATTCCCCTTTTGTAACAAACCCAACATCTTTTTTGGGTCTTTCTCCTTTTTCCTGTTTGTGGCAATTCACCAGGGAAATGTTGTCCTGGTACAACACGGGCACCATGACCTCCTGAAGTACTCGGGCCCTCCCCTTCCTGACTTTGGAAAATTAGGGCCTTGATTACCGCCTCTTGGAACTGAAGGAAAGTTCCTGTGTGGCCTGTAGTTCGATGTAAAATGTACACATTGTACATTGCCATCTGTGCAATGTATACGGCAAGCTTTTAGTACCACACCTTAGTTTTACGCATGGCACTGTAGGGCCTCAGAACTTGATCGGACAGATCAACCCCTCCCATGTGCCTGTTGTAATCAAGGATGCAGTCTGGCTTGTTTACAGGGGTAGTGGTACCTCGCACTTGGGCAGGAGAACTGGTGTTGGTGTGAATGGTGGTTAGTACAAGGACATCCCTCTTGTCCTTGTACCTAACCACCAGCATGTTCTCATGGCGGAGAGCCTTACTGTCACCTTTTCGGAGTAGTTGCCCTACCAGGGATCTAGGAAGCCCTCTTTGATTTTTTCGCACTGTGCCGCAAGCCACAGTACCTCGGACATGAATAGGGGGATGCTGGTGTAATAGTTATCTGCATAGAGGTGATAACCATTATCCAGCAGTGGGTGCAGTAAGTCCCACACAATCTTGCCAGTAACTCCTAGGATGGGGGGGCATTCAGGGGGTTGTATCCGGGAATCTTTCCCCTCATAAACCGGGAACCTGTAGGTGTACCCGGAGGTACTTTCTCACAGCTTGTACACTTTTATTCCGTACCGTGCTGGGCAGGTACTGGCGAAATGTAACCCTTCCTTTAAAATGTACAAGGGACTCGTCTATGCTAATTTCTTTTTCTGGGGTGAACACCTCTGTAAATTTTGGGTAGAGGTGCTCCAGGAGGGGTCTTATTTTGAATAGACGGTCAAAATTTGGGTCATTTTGGGGGGGGGGGGGGCACTGTGTGTTATCATAATGTAGGAATTTCAAAATGGATTCAAATCTTGAGCGGGACATGGCCATATTGTAAATTGGAGTGTGGTACAAGACATCTGAACTCCAATATTGTCTCATTTCTTTTTTTTTTTTACCAGGCCCATATGCAGCAACAGCCCCCAAAACTTCATAATGTCTGCTGCATTTACAGGGGTCCAACCTAGGGGTCTAGCATATGAGGATGTCGGGTTTTGAGCAATAAACTGCTGGGCGTACAAATTTGTTTGCGTCACAATCAAATTTATGAGATCGTCAGAGAAATAGATTTTGAAAAAATCTATTTATGTGAAGCCCGTGCAGTCGATCTGGATTCCAGAGCTTCCCACAAACTCTGGAATTTGGGACTCATAATCCTCAGGCGGTGTGGACCATAGGGGATCACTGTGGGGGGGGGGGGGGGGCCACTTCATCTCTCCTGGGGCGTCTCCTTCAGGGTCCCTCATCACCGGATGACGATGATGATGAAGGAGTAGAGGAATGTGGCATCCTCTTATCCCTCACTTGCAGACTCTGTTTCAGAGACAAGGATGGCGTATGCCTCTTCAATGCAACCCTCTTCTCCCACTCTTCACACACTGATAGCAACACCGCAGGAGAAATGCTAGCACAGGCTTCCAGTATCCGTAGTTTCAGGTGCTGCACATCTTGTATCTTCACAGATAGTGAAGATACAAAGATAGTGGGGCCATTCTTCATCAATGGAAACCTCAAGGCCACTGGATATGCGAAATTGCTACATGATGATGTGTTTCCCTCTTTATGCACTGAAGCTGGCACGTTCCCTGAGTTTTTCCAGCAAGATGGTGCACCACCACATTATGGGTGTCAGGTCCGAGCATTCCTAGATGAACAGTTTCCTGGAAAGTGGATTGGTCATCGTGGGCCAGTTGAATGGCCCCCAAGGTCTCCCGATCTGATCCCCTTAGACTTTTATCTTTGGGGTCATCTGAAGGCAATTGTCTATGCTGTAAAGATACAAGATGTGCAGCACCTGAAACTACGGATACTGGAAGCCTGTGCTAGCATTTCTCCTGCGGTGTTGCTATCAGTGTGTGAAGAGTGGGAGAAGAGGGTTGCATTGACAATCCAACACAATGGGCAGCACATTGAACACATTTTATAAGTGGTCAGAAACTTGTAAATAACTCATGAAAGAATAAAGTTACGTTAAAACCTAGCACACCATTGTTTTTCTTGTGAAATTCCCAATAAGTTTGATGTGTCACATGACCCTCTTCCTATTGAAAAAACAAAAGTTGGATTCAAAATGGCCGACTTCAAAATGGCCGCCATGGTCACCACCCATCTTGAAAAGTTTCCCCCCTCACATATACTAATGTGCCACAAACAGGAAGTTAATATCTCCAACCATTCCCATTTTATTAAGGTGTATCCATATAAATGGCCCACCCTGTAGTTTCTCATATGGTTACAACCATGATTCAGGCAAATGATGTAGCTTACTTTCCATATGTGCAACTTGAGCAGCGCAGAGCTAGTATGTTTTATTACACTAATGGGTATTAAAGTATATTCTCTAAACGTGAAGGGGTTAAACTCCCCTCATAAAAGGAGATGGTTATGGGCTGACGCCACCACTTCCCAATGTAATGTACTTATGGCCCAGGAAACCCATTTGTTACCAGCAGACTCCCACAGGTGTAAACATCCCGATTTCCCACATATCTACTATTCTCCTGCGGGAGTTCTGGTGGCAATAAAGAGGAACGTGGCATTTACTCAGTCCTCCCTGTTTACGGACACCAAGGGGCGCTATGTTATACTAACAGACCTATTAGATAATTTACTGGTGACTATAGCCACGTCTATGCGCCCAATACTAGACAAGTATCCTTCCTTCGCCGTTTTTTTTTGTAAACTTAGGTCTGTAGCTTCGGGTTCCATTGTGGTGGGGGAAACGGACTTTAATATTCCAGCAAATGTTGAATTAGACTGTAGTAGTCGATCCCCAACACACAGACGAGACCTTAAATCCCTTATAGCAGAAACCGAGCTCCATGATATATGGAGATACCATCATGGCGGGGAACGAGACTACACGTTCCTGTCACAGTCCCATTTATCGCATTTCCTTATCTCGTTCGACTTATTATGTAAGTCTACTGATTCCACAATAGGCCTTACAACTTGGTCTGATCATGCCCCCATAACTCTAGAAATCCAAACGGGGTTGCCGAGTCCCCCCCCCCCCCCCCCCCCCACAGTGGAGATTGAACGCATATCTATTGAAACAACCAGATAGAGTTGATAGTATTGATAAGGCCATTCGAGAATTCTTTGATATAAATGACAGCTCAGAAATTTCGACCTCAACCCTCTGGAACTCACAGAAAGGCGTACATGAGGGGCATTCTTTTACAACTAGCATCACGTTTGAAAAAACATAGACTTAAACTCCTATCAGACACCCTAGAGGCTTTGTCCAAAGTAGAATCCGAATATAAATCGCACCCCTGTCCCTCTCTTCGCAAGCAGCTATTCGATGCCAGTGCTAATCTCAGAACCCTCTTACTATATGATCATGAGTGCTCGATGAGACGCTCGAAGGCTACCTACTACAATATTGGAGATAAGGCAGGGTCCCTTCTAGATGAAAGAGTAAACCGTAGGAATGTAACAAATAGGATTGCTCATCTTAAGTCGGATAACTCCCAGCTGATGACTCATCCCCAAAAAATCTCAGATGCCTTTGCGCATTTTTATGAATCCCTATATAATTTACGGAATAATGATAGTAACTCCCAACCTAGTCCTGCAGATATCGCAGCGTTTCTTGACTCACTCTATCTCCCCCAAATTTCTATCTCAGATTTGGACACTCTAAACGCCCCTATTATTGAACGGGAAATAGGAAAGGCAATAGGATCAGCTAAACTGTACTCGGCCCCTGGCCCAGATGGATACATAAATGAGTACTATAAAGTATTTCGGGCTCCTTTGGTTCCGAATCCGTAGCCGTTGCGGCTATTCAATTCCTTTTTATCTAGAGGCCACATTCCTCCTGAGATGCTAAATGCGACTGTAGTCACATTACCTAAACCTGGCAAGCCAGCAGATGCTCCTGGCAACTTTAGACCCATATCCTTGTTGAATACGGATATTAAGCTATTCTTGAAGATTCTAGCATCTAGATTACATAAGGTCCTACCATCCTTGGTGGATATAGACCAGGTAGACAATGCAGGGACGGATTATAGACCTCTTACATGTGGCAGAGCTTTCCAGATTCCTGTCATTGGATGCAGAAAAAGCATTTGATAGGGTGCACTGGGGGGTTCTTGAAGGTGTGTTACGCAAATTTTGGTTTTTCTGGTCCTATTGTCAAAGGCATTATGGGGCTATATTCTGAACCTTCAGCTAAAGTATTGGCTTCGGGGTTTCTCTCCAGGTCATTCCATATCATGAACGGCACGAGACAGGGATGCCCTTTGTCTCCTTTGATCTTTGCACTCGTAATGGAACCGCTTGCTGAGGCCATTAGGTCAAATAGCAACATAGGGGGCATCCCTGTCGGCGCACAATATCACACGCTAACATTATATGCTGACGATGTGACTTTAACTGTAACGGAACCTGAAAAGTCGCTGAGAGCAGTATGGGATGTCCTGCAGGGGTTCTCTAGGGTCTCATACTACACAATAAACGATACTAAATCCAACATGCTACCACTATTCATCCCTAATGAAGTTAGACAACGTATTCAGGGAAAGTTCCGGTTTAATTGGGTGTCAGATCATATTACTTATTTCGGTATCTTGCTAACCCCAGTGTCACGCCAGCTTGTCAAGGTAAATTTGGATACCTTACAGGCAGAACTTAAAAAGGATTATGAAAACATGTCTAAGCACAATCTGTCATGGATAGCCAGGATTAATCTTGTCAAAATGCTAGTTTTGCCGAAAATCCTTTATAAATTACAATGTATCCCCCTACGGATACCCATATGGGTACTGAATAAGATTCAGGTTGCTATGATGAAATTCATATGGGGCCAAACCAGACTTAGGATATGCAAATCAGCATTATACCCGGCCATACGCAAGGGGGAATTAGGGGTGCCGGACGTAAAGATGTATTATTGGGCATCATTGCTTTCGCAGGCCAAGGAATGGTGGCAGCCGTCCAATCCGCAGAGGTGGCTACAGCTCGAGGAAGCACTGATTAGAGGATCCTCGCTCAGAGGCTACTTAGCCGCACAAACTCTGAAACCATTTCAACCCAATCTTCCAATAGGATCCATGCTGGCCACCTCAGCGGCTTAGAAATTCATGCTCTCTAAGTCTGACCTTGCTCGGCCTCTGGATAGGAAATTATTCCCTCTCAAATCAGTAGAATACCTTATCCCTAATCCATCTCTCTCATCTTGGCACTCCAGAGGCATCGATACCATTGGGAAGCTTTATGATGGGAAGTTAATGTTACAGTTTGAATCTTTGCACGGCCAATACGCCCTACTCAATAAGGTCTTCTATCAATATCTCCAGGTCCGGCACCTCCTGAACTCCTTACCTCCCACCTCTTCCAATGACCCCTCAGGTATAAATACAATAAGTTCCTCAACCTTGCTTCCAATGCTAAAAAAAAGGGCTGCCTGTCTATAATGTATCAATCCCTATCTTCTCACTATAGTTTGAAGAAGTTGCCATTCATGATCAGATGGGAGGAGGAACTTAAAGCCACATTCTCATTAGCGAAGTGGCATGACGCACTTTTTTGGGCAGTTAAACCCTCTAAATGCCTCACTCATGCAGAACAAAATAGAAAAATCCAACTAAGATGGTACCTCACACCCGATAGACTAGCACATTTGATTGAGGATCATCTTCCTGTATGTTGGCGTGGATGCGGATATAGGGGTAACCCAACCCATATGTGGTGGTTCTGTCCTCTCATCTCTCCTCTATGGCACCAATCCTTTGCTCTTATCTCAGAAGTGACTGAGATGCGTGTTTCCCCATCCCCAAAACTAGCTATACTATGTATTGGTCTATCCGACATTCCCTGCGAACAAAGATGGGTAGTGGCACATATCCTTACGGCCACGTGTAAAGTAATAGCCCGCCATTGGAAACAAGGCATCACACCCCCTATCACTGAGGTCCAACAATTGGTAAACCAGCATATGCAGCATGAAATAATGTATTTACTTGACCTACATTCCAGAACTAAGGCCCTTAACCAATGGTTGTCCTGGCTCTCAAGTTCCCATGCTTCACCTCTTCCAGATGCTATTTTATAAGAGTTTACGGTATGCTCCCCGGATCCCTAGATCCCCCCTGCCCCCCCCCCTCCCCTCCTCATTATCCCACATATGGATAAGCTAAGAGTCTATGCACAATTTCCGTATGCCTGTACTACGGTTTTTGTTGGTTTATATATATTTTTTATTCATGTACTGTTGTTTCTGTGCACGCGACTACATATATGTACACTACCGCTAACGCGGATAGTCACATTTGATGCTCTCTATTACTCTCAACTGAATGTAATGAGCAAAATAAATGTACCAGGTTGGCAGCACCCGAGCGGGTGCCCTGGTGCCCAAGTATATTTGTCACAGTCGTTACCTCTGGCTGTGACCTGTCTATGCTCTCGCTGCAGTTCCGTTCCTGTGTATTTGTGGTTCTGTATGGGTTAACTCCCCTGTGTGCCTATTAGGCCTCTCTGCTGCACCCATGGAACCTGTATATAAGGCCTCATGCACACGACCGTATTTTTTCACGGTCCGCAAAACGGGGTTCCGTTGGTCCGTGATCCGTGACCGTTTTTTCGTCCGTGGGTCTTCCTTGATTTTTGGAAGATCCACGGACATGAAAAAAAAGTCGTTTTGGTGTCCGCCTGGTCGTGCGGAGCCAAACGGATCCGTCCTGAATTACAATGCAAGTCAATGGGGACGGATCCGTTTGATGTTGACACAATATGGTGCAATTTCAAACGGATCCGTCCCCCATTGACTTTCAATGTAAAGTCAGGAGTTAATATACCATAGGATCGGAGTTTTCTCCAATCCGATGGTATATTTTAACTTGAAGCGTCCCCATCACCATGGGAACGCCTCTATGTTAGAATATACCATCGGATTTCAGTTACATCGTGAAACTCAGATCCGACAGTATATTCTAACACAGAGGCGTTCCCAAAGTGATGGGGACGCTTCTAGTTAGAATATACTACGAACTGTGTAGATGACTGCCCCCTGCTGCCTGGCAGCACCCGATCTTTTACAGGGGGCTGTGATCAGCACAATTAACCCTTCAGGTGCCGCACCTGAAGGGATTAATTGTGCGCATCATAGCCCCCTGTAAGAGATCAGGGGCTGCCAGGCAGCAGGGCGCAGACCCCCCTCCCTCCCCAGTTTGAATATCATTGGTGGCCAGTGTGCGGCCCCCCCCCGGCCCCCCCTCTATTGTAATATCATTGGTGGCCAGTGTGCGGCCTCCGTCTGCCCCCCCCTCTATTGTAATATCATTGGTGGCCAGTGTGCGGACCCCCCCTCCCTCTATTGTAATATCATTGGTGGCCAGTGTGCGGCCTCCCTCGGCCTCCCCTCCCTCCCTCTATTGTAATATCATTAGTGGCCAGTGTGCGGCCTCCCCTCTCCCCCACCCCCCGCCCGATCATTGGTGGCAGCGGAGAGTTCCGATCGGAGTCCCAGTTTAATCGCTGGGGCTCCGATCTGTAACCATGGCAACCAGGACGCTACTGCAGGCCTGGTTGCCATGATTACTTAGCAATATTACAATATTAATAACATCATACTTACCTGCTGCGCTGTCTGTGACCGGCCGGGAGCTCCTCCTACTGGTAAGTGACAGGTCTGTGCGGCGCATTGCTTAATGATCTGTCACTTACCAGTAGGAGGAGCTCCCGGCCGGTCACAGACAGCGCAGCAGGTAAGTATGATGCTTCTAATATTGTAATATTACTAAGTAACCATGGCAACCAGGCCTGCAGTAGCGTCCTGGTTACCATGGTTACCGATCGGAGCCCCAGCGAATAAACTAGGACTCCGATCGGAACTCTCCGCTCCCACCAATGATGGGGGGGGGAGGGGAGGCCGCACACTGGCCACCAATGATATTAATATAATAGAGGGGGGGCCGGGGGGGGGGGGGGCTGCACACTGGCCACCAATGATATTACAATAGAGGGAGGGGGGGCCGCACGCTGGCCACCAATGATATTACAATAAAGGGAGGGAGGGGGGGCCGCACGGAGGCCGCACACTGGCCACCAATGATATTACAATAGAGGGAGGGAGGGGGGCCGGGGGAGGCCGCACACTGGCCACCAATGATATTACAATAGAGGGAGGGGGGGTCCGCACACTGGCCACCAATGATATTACAATAGAGGGCGGGGGGGGCCGCACACTGGCCACCAATGATATTCAAACTGGGGAGGGAGGGTGGTCTGCCCCCTTCTGCCTGGCAGCCCCTGATCTCTTATAGGGGGCTATGATGTGCATAATTAACCCCTCATCTCTGAAAAAGCTTTTATGCAGACGGATCTTCGGATCCGTCTGTATGAAAGTAACCTACGGCCACGGATCACGGACGCGGATGCCAATCTTGTGTGCATCCGTGTTCTTTCACGGACCTATTGACTTGAATGGGTCCGTGAACCGTTGTCCGTCAAAAAAATAGGACAGGTCATATTTTTTTGACGGACAGGAAACACGGATCACGGATGCGGCTGTAAAACGGTGCATTTTCTGATTTTTCCACGGACCCATTGAAAGTCAATGGGTCAGCGGGAAAAAAAACGGAAAACGGCACAACGGCCACGGATGCACAAAACGGTCGTGTGCATGAGGCCTAAGGCTGAGGTTTCCTCAGTTCTGTGTCAGCTCTCCTGGTGTGTGTTGTCTTGTCCTGCTCCTTGTTTGTACTCTCTCTCATGCTGCTGACCCATGGGATCTGTGTCTGTCTGTCTGTGCTCTGTGGGTTTCCTACTTGTTAATTGATGTCCTCTTTCCTGTGTTTCTGTTATCTGTCCTGCCAGTTATGTTTTAGTTACCTTGTGTGTATTCATGTCTCTGTTCAGCAAGCCCTTGCTGCACCTTTCTTTGCAGCAGAGTGCCATGGGTAAGGCCATGCAGTTTACTACTGGTGGAGCAAGTCCTTCTCTGCTCATTGTCACTCCTGTTTCCTTGCTATGTACTCCTGCTTGTGTTATTAGTTGCCCTGTTTGTATTGCCTGTCTATGTTATGTATGCCTATGTGCCGTCGGTACCTTCTGGTACCTGTTGTCCATTCGTTCCTGCTGTCACTGTCTAGTTCACGCTCCAGAGTGGACCCTGGCAACTTCCTGCTGCAAAGCCTAACCCTACCATCTGGGGCCCTAGTGAATACCAGGAGTTGCTTAGTCACGCCCCTCTGGAGTATTACTAGACAGTGGCGCAGTGGGGCTTTTCTCCCACTGTGCTGACAGTACATAGAGCTCATGTTTTATCTGTGCTGCCTTCCCTGGTTTTTGTTTGTGCAATAAACTCTTGTGTGTCTGTACCTGATTTCCGTTTGTTTATTGCTTGACGACGCGGTGGTCTCTCCTGGGACCTCCAACTCGTGACAATATTAGAGTATATTAATGCATAATTTATGTACTATTTTGTATCATGTGGCTGCGTCCACAGTGTTTGTTCGTTTTACTGCATAAATCACTCAAAAAAAATCTATTGCAACTAAAAAAGAGAAAGAAAGAAAAGAGAAAAAGATAAGTTAAAGAATAAGATAAAAATTTTGAAAAAAAGGCACTAAACCTGAGCAGACGCAGTCAGTAATTGACAGTACTGACCGGCGCTCAGCAGGTGCAGGACACACGCAAGCAGACGGCATGTGTGTGGGTTCAAAAATACTACTAACTAAAATTGACTTTTATATATATAGCTATCTGGCACACAAAAAAAAACACAAGTGCTGATCAGAAAAAGTGGTGCATAGCCAAAAAAACAAAAACAAAAAAGGACGGAGAAGGGGGGGAGGGGGCGGACAGGGACAGGGAATGGGGATCTGTAACAGCTGCAGATGAACCAAAGATTACTACAGCTGTGCAAGGTGTTGTTCTTTTTCTTCTTCTTCTTCTTCTGAAAAGCTCTGAATGAAAAGCAGTGATTAATGTGGTAGAACCACAAGTCCCAGCCGACAACGAGCAGCACAGAGGGGCACAGGTCCTCTCTGCAAGCAGTCACCAGGCTAGAATGGCTGCCTGCAGAGAGGCACCAACGGTTCTTTCTGCTACGGATCCGCTCCTATAATGCAGACGTTTGCATCCGTTCAGAACGGATCCGTCTGCATTATAACTTAGAAAAATTTCTAAGTCTGAAAGTAGCCTGAACGGATCCGTTCAGACTTTACATTGAAAGTCAATGGGGATCGGATCCGCTTGAAGATTGAGCCATATGGTGTCATCTTCAAGCGGATCCGTCCCCATTGACTTACATTGTAAGTCTGGACGGATCCGCTCGCCTCCGCACGGCCAGGCGGACACCCGAACGCTGCAAGCAGCGTTCAGGTGTCCGCTCACTGAGCGGAGCGGAGGCTGAGCGCTGGCAGGCGGATGCATTCTCAGTGGATCGGCCTCCACTGAGAATGCATTAGAGCTGAACGGCTGCGTTCGGGGCCGCTCGTGAGCCCCTTCAAACGGAGCGCACGAGCGGACACCTGAACGCAGGTGTGAAATCCATTACATACTATTACGTCAAGATGCGGTAAGTCACCGACTTTCATGACATAGTAGTACGTCATGTATCGTGAAGGGGTTAATGCATAGTATGAAAAAATATACTGATTCCTGCTGTGTTGTCCCCACTGTTTACAATGCTGAGCAGCTCAATGTGGGTTTACCAGTAGAATGATTGACAGCCCTTCCTGATCAGGTCAGGTGATCCCTCTTAGCCAATCAGAAAAGCTGGTACAGTCATTATCAGATCACGGAACAACAGAAACCCATTTTGCGGAACTGAACACAACAACGGTCGTGTGCATGAGGCCTAATTCTCAAGCTTTGGGTTAGTGCTGGCCTTATGCCTTTACAAAAAAAAAATGTAATGACCAATTCTATCCACTGGGAGGCAGCAATACACACTGAGGAGCGGATTTAAACTCCTCTTTTTTTTTTTTCCCTCAAAAATTAAAATTGCCATTACTCCTCAGTTGGGACATCGATGTGTTTTTATTATATTTTTATACCTAGGAAAGAGACTTGTCTGACAACCACTCATCTTCCGCCTGCCTAGAGGTTACATGCGTGTTTTTGGCCGGGCTAGTCATGCATGTTAATGGAGTAATCAGGGTTAACCGCAGGCCGCAGCAATATTCAGCCGGCAGTTATCTACCGTGTATGGCCAGCGTGGCACCGCTCAGGGGATTAACACATTTTTACGTGGATATGTACATAATGGACGGTTTCTACGACACAGTTGGGCATGTTGATAATTAGCATTTGGTAAGAGTTTGCAAATCTGGGGCTTCACCCAGGACTCAATGTGAATTAATGTCCGGGTCTCATGTTCGGAGCAGAGTACAAGCCGGTTACATGGAGAAAATATATGCACACAGGGGCCAGTCTACCCTTGTAGGCCAGGATACAGATCAGAGAACAGTATTAGTCTTTCCCCACTAGGGGGCGGCAGCTGTCATTAGCTGAGCCTCTAGCTCTAGAACCAGTCACAGCTCTACTAGCGCTAGTAGTAATAATCTAGTTGAGTTGGTCTCTATGTTGTCAGTGACATATAGAGATTGTACAGCTGGATGCTAAGCCGTCTGGTTGAAAGTACGGTCTTAAAGGAGTCTGGTGGTAGACTCGTCCCTTTAAAAACCATCTATACCCTCTCCTGCCATGTTTTATTTTATTAACTACTTGTATTCCCCCATGTAATAACATTTCTGGAGCATCTATTCATATAACTCTATGATGTGCCATTCCTCTATTATTCCCTCTAGAATTTAATAAATGAATTACTAGCAGCCTGCAGTAAAGGTCCATTTGACTGATGCCAGTTGAGGGGTGTCCCTGCACAGTCTGCAGGGGGCACACCCTCAACTGGTGACACCCATCCAAACCTTTATTGCAAACTGCTGACAATTCATTTTTAAACTTCTAGAGAGAATAATAGAGGAATAGCACAACACACAGTGATATGAATAGATGCCCAGACTCTATGGTGCACTGTGTATTGGAGGATAAATGTTCATGGGCCGACCTGTGTAATAGCTCATATTGTAAGTCTCTGACAGTGAGACAGACACCAATCCAATTTGTTGTGGAGGGAAGGGGGGGGGGGGGGATACCCATTTCCGCACAGGGATCCATATAACCTAATTCCAGCCCTCCTTACCTTCTTCTTGAAGTGATGCGTCTTCAATATACAGAAAATATCTGTGGTGTCCACTGTGACAAGATGGCGGTACATGAGGCCGTTCCCCAGCTGTGCTGTGATCAGGTAATTCCGCACACTGACAGTAGGGGGTGGTGTGTCAGCATTAGTCCATGTCCCCTCAGTAGCTGGGTGAACTACAACTCTCAGCAGTCACCCCTGATCAGTCAAGCTGGGACATGTAGTACTAGGCTGGTAGTGTGATTGCAAGGTACCTGCTTCTTATGATTACTTGTGTGGTGCACGGCTGTGTGTGATTTGTAGTTCTGCACAGAATTATGCTGGGAGTTGTAGTTCCACAACGAGGCCCAAGTGTGTTCACTGCATGCGCCCTATGTCTAAGTGGCATGTGTTCTACGGGTGTGATGTGTGTACAATTTGCCTTATGTCTAAGTGGCATGTGTGCAACATGTGTCGTATGTGTGAGTGGCGTGTGCACATACATGTGAGTGGCTTCTGTGCAGTGTCTTCCAATGTGTGTGACGTGTATGTTTCTACGTATCTTCGTCTAGCTTTGTTCTCCTTGAAGAGATAGGGGCCCAGACACTCTTCCTGCGCAGGGCCCCATAGCCGTCAGTCTCTGCCCCTGTCCTGATCAGCACACGAAGGGTCAATGGAAATAAAACCAGGTACACAAAGATATAGGGGTGGAAAAAATAATTTTATTTCAGGTATATTTGTATTAATGAGGGGACAGATGCTGTGATGTATATTCCAAGTCAAGGATATGTTACATCCATTGACTTTCATTGATTTCAAGGGAAGGCGAAAAAAACCCCAGGAGGGGGAAAAATTCCTTCCCGACTCCACTTTGGGCAGTCAGACTATTTCCCTTGATCAGATCCTATGAATCCAGAGGAAGGCGAAAAAACCCCCAGGAGGGGGAAAAATTCCTTCCCGACTCCACGTATGGCAGTCAGATTAGTCCCTGAAACAATGACCGAATAATTTGTCCCCAAAAAGGCTAGCCGAATTGTATTTTCAATTTGGGGAGGGCAGCTCTGTGATCCAAAGGAAGGCGAGAAAAAAACCCTTTATGACGATGCCAATTTGTCCTACTGTAAGGGGAAAAACACTCCTTACTGACTGCAAATATGGCAGTGGGACAATAGTCCCTGGATCAGATGCCCATATACATACTCACATGTCTGGTGTAGAGATGGAAAGCTGTGAGTTCTTGACACGCCGTCTTGAAGAGATGTTAGGCCAGAGTTCAGAGGATTCGGAGCCAAGAGACCGGGGCAGCATTATGGTGACATTGACGGCAGTGTATCAGCAGAGAGAGGCATAGTCCAGAGCAAGCCAAGGTCAGCTACACAGGCAGCGGGCAGAGGAGGCGCAGGGTTCTGGAGAGGCCGGCTTCATCCTACTTTGTCCAGCTAGGTGACAGGAATGAAAAGCTGGACATGGGGTGAAGAGGTGGTTCATCCTCCGGCCACTCCAGATGGCTCCTCTCTAGAGCGTGCTGCAAGAGAAGGAAGTGCACAGAGATATCCGTCATTTCACTTTCTAACTGTGGTTCTAGTTCTAGTTTATAACTAGTCATCACTTACTTGGAAAGGTCTAAAGGGAGGCTGCGCTCTCCTCATCTCCAGTTCCTCCCAACAGATGGTTCCGAAAAATGGGTGGTCTCTGATGTTTCCTGACACACCCAGGCGCCTCTCTGGATCTTTCCGTAGCAGCTTCTTGATGAGATGTTTCAGGTCTACCTCCAGCCATGTTGGAAATCTTGGCTTTGCTTTGGTGATTGCCAGGTAGACCAATTGCATCTGGTGGCTGTCCTTAAATGGGAAATGTCCAGTTGACATTTTGGACACGACAACCCCCAGGCTCCACCAGTCTGCTGCTACGGTGTATGGTTGATCCAGGTGCACCTCTGGGGCCATGTAGCGGTATGTTCCCGCCCGTCCATAGATCTTAGTGGACGCGGTCAGACCGTCTTGCGCCAGCCCCAGGTCTATAATTCGGATGTGACCATCTGTGTCCAGCATGATGTTGGCTGGTTTGATGTCTCTGCAAAGAAATAAAAAGATTTCTGGCTTTGACGTCACACAAGACACATGTAGTAGGTGAGACTGAGCACCAGAAGAGACTGGCAGAAGGTCAGAAATGCAGACACGTGTTATATTGGAGTAGCAGATTTGTTGCAGGGATTTCTTTGATTGTCCCATTCATCTGAATGTGGTTTGCAGAAACAGCCCTATTCAGATAGATGGAACTGATATTCAGTCATAGAAATTTCTCTCATCTTCTGTATGCGACTTGTCCTCTAGACAATATGATTACTGCTCCTCTTACCGATGGGCGATGCCATGGCCGTGGAGGAACTGGAGGCCGCAGATCACTTCTGCCGTGTAGAACCTGATGTAGAAAGGGGAGGATTTAGTATCGGGGGCCTGAAACCATCTGTATAACTGCTGTAAAGGAAGATGTCACCTCATCTGCTGACTGTAGAGTAATCCTGGATCACCACTGACCACCAGGTACCAGGTATTAACCACTACACTACCCAAGATCATCAGGAGCAGGACATGAGTGTTATCCCCCATGATGGACCTTCTTCAGGACATTTTCTTTCCCATATCTCGCCATTAGTCACTCACCGGACATTTTCGATGTTCAGCTTGCCGCTCATGTCGATCAGTGACTCAAGGCTGCCACCGGACAAGTACTCCATGATGAAATAGGCATGGGCCTGTACAAGAAAGGAGCAGTAACATCACTGGTATAAAGCAGAACATGAGATTCCAGGTAACACATAGTCTATTGTATGTGGAGAAGAGGAGTGGAGCAGGGAGACCTCTCTGTACCTGAGACTGCAGAGCGTCAGAGAGATGACATAGGAATGGGCAGTCTCTGGCCTCCAGGAGTATCTGCCTCTCTCGCTGTAGGGCTTCCGCATTGTCCTCTATGGGGATGATCTTGATGGCCTTGTAGATGTTTCGGCCACGGACGGAAGCCAGGACCACTTTGCCGAAGCTGCCCCGACCCAGCACCTGATGGAATCTGAACCCGCTGATGGAAAGTCGGGTGTTGGCTCTGGGTGTTATAGCCGTGCTGGGTCCTGGAGGCAAAAATAAGGAATAGAATATTAGCAGAGAACATGAGATCAGTCGATAAGCCGATAAACGTATATTCACTGTATATAATGATTTTTCTACATGCTGCATCCATATTATCATAGGACGTGTTCATACCTGGCATCACATATATTGAAAAAGGCTAAACTTACTAATACATCGGCCAACAAAATAATATATAGTAATGTATAGACAGTGGTGCACTCACCATGGAGGCAGACCACACTACTGCTGAGCTCCTTTCCAAGATAAAACAAATATATTTTCCTGCAGCCACCACTAGGGGGAGCTCAATGCATAGAGATTGTTATAGGTTCAATGGTAACTGTATAAATTCCTGTGCAGTGAGCTCCCCCTAGTGGTGGCTGCAGGGAGCAGTTTTACAATATACTATGTGATGAGAAACAGAAGATGTAGAAGAGTAAATCAATGGATTGATGCTAGTAGACTGGTGTAAATACATTGTGAAATATGGAGCAGATTTACTACTGCTGTTTAATAGTTATACAGGGTGAACTTACCCTAGACAGATTTATTACAGTGGCTGATGCTGGATGATAAGTCTGCCTGATCTTTCTTTTTTTTGCAAAACCGTATGGGTGTATTTCATGGAATTGAAAACTAAACATGGCACTGTCTTGAATATTTCCCATATTTCAGACATTACCCTTCTACCTGATGTCCTAACTGTAACCTGTCACTTTGCAGCCGTCCTGTTACTGATACAGCTTTACTGTACATAAGGACCATCCGTCCCCTGAGGTAACGTACCGCCCCCCGAAGAACCCCCCCTCCCCCTCACTGCAATGTATGACCGGGGCATAGTGCTGATAATACAATGACATTAATATCTGCAGTCCCATATAAATGTAGTGACATCTAATACATGGCTCCTGTACAGATCTCCTCATCTTGTCTATATGGGAACATGTACTGCAAATAAATCTCCATCCACATTGTGGAAGAAACGTGTGGAGATGAAATAGTGCCCCATATGAAGACAGTGCCCCCATTACCTGCTCTTGGCTCCTCATCCTCCAACACTCTGGCATTGGGTGCAATCCTCTTCTTCTTGGTGTCTTTCTGTCGGCTGTCATCTTCCCTCTTCCTCTTCTCTTCTCCTCCACTCATCTTCTTCTCTTCTTCGCTCCTCTTCTCCTCGTCTTCTTCTGCACTGGACGTCATCTCGCACAAATCTCGCAGGGCAATCCAACTCTCTTCCACTCGCGGCAGTTGACAGTTGGAAAGTGAACGGCAGTTGAGCGTGCGCCAGTCACATGACCTCAGGACAGGCAATAGAACCTTCAGCTGGCACCTGCCATGTAGGTGCCCCGTGTGCCCGCTCTGCCACATACATTGTACTGTGGACACCATGAGCGGTAGAGATAGAAATTCCTAGAAATTGTATATGATTTGATATAAAACATACAAGATGGAGCTGATGTGACGGGTATATCTGGGGTGGAGGTGGCGCTCATATTTCATTTCAGGCCTTTATAGGGTTTGATAATCAGTAAATTTGCTGGAAATGACGACGGTTTGGGAAATAAAGGAATGAAATAATCCTTGTGAGGGGCAGTTGTGTCCAGTAGTCAGGACAGTGTGTTGTCAGTGATTGTGTATTTCCTGCTCTTATTACTCCCATTATCACTGGGGGTCCTGAGAGAGTGGCGGTGTGGGGTACCCCAGGTGTACCCCTGTATTAAGGCCTGTTATACTATATCTGTACATAACTTTACACATCGCTGATATCTGTGGGTGACATTTGGACCAGGTGTACAGGATGGCTTTCCACATTTTCATCTCCTGACATGAAGCAGAGATCTTCACATGAGATGTAAGGATCCTAAAAATTTAGTTTAATAAAAACTTGCAGAACCTTTTATTACATAACGATTAAGCTTTCTCTGCATTAGACTGAACAATCCCACAATGACATTTACACTGTACTGATCAGATCTACAGTCATGGCCTGATCAGTGGGGATTGATCGCTGGGACCCGACCGATGCCCACAATGAAGGGTCTGTGACGCTCCATAAGGGACAATGGCTCTTTGGCTTTTTCCTGAGACGGCACCGCTCCTGATCTATCACTGTGTGCGACTTGTAACCTCCTTGAATGTAAATGTGCTGCGTGTTATATCACGGTGCTTGGTGGCGAGTGGCCCTGTATGGTGACAGAAACCAAAGGGGCCAATGTGCTTCTCCAAGGACCATGAAGTCCTCTCATTCTTGGGATTGGTGGGATCCCAGTGGTCGTAGCCTCCACAGATGAGACCCGATGTCGTATCTAATCAGTAGTTTACATGATGAATGTTTGAATGTTATTGGTTATTTTAGGCCGCTGGAGAAATCTTCATGGAGTAGTGGTCGTGCAGTGTCTCACTCCGTATCAGTAGTGGGCCCTGTGTGTATATATATATATATCTGCAGTATGTCATTTCATGATCTGTATGGACAATTGCTGTAATTCCTGCAGAGTCAGACAAAATAAGCAACCAACCAAAGCTAGGATTGGACCTGCTGAACCCGGAAGACAGCTACTTTCACACTCGCGTTTTTTGCGGATCCGTCCTGGATCTGCAAAGACACTTCCGTTACAATAATACAACCGCATGCACCTGTCATGAACGGATCCGGTTGTATTATGTCTTATATAGCCATGACAGATCCTTCATGAACACCATTGAAAGTCAATGGGGGATGGATCCGTTTTCTATTGTGTCAGAGAAAACGGATCCTTCCCCATTGACTTACATTGTGTGCCAGAACAGATCCGTCTTGCTCCGCACCACATCGCTGCTTGCATGTGGACGCAACTAAACGGAACAGAATGTATATTGGTGCATTCCATTTCGTTGAGTTCAGTTTTTTCCTCATTGACAATAAATGGGGACAAAACTGAAGCGTTTTCTTCCGCTATTGAGATCTTATGACGGATCTCAATAGCGGAATTGAAAACGCTGGTGTGAAAGTAGCCTAAGTTGACAAGTAGCTACCCCTCTGAATTGTGCGCAGGCCAAGGGTAGGCCTCAAGACAGGAATAACAGAAACCCAGAGTGTTGTAGAGTATAAGGAGAGACTAGTGGAGGTGAGAGGGTTACCTCAGCCTATAGACTCCATTAGCACTCACTGTGAGACAGGAGTTGGCCTACGGTGCCTGTTCACACTCTGCAGTGAAGTAGAAGCTGCATTTGGAGCCACATTCCTCCATGGACGGTGTGGACGTGTTATTAGAAATTGTGAGTAAGCCTGGAAGGTGTATATGTACCGGCCATGTGAAACAGAGAAGTTTATGGAAGTATACGCCACACCTGGAAGATCGGCCAAAAGTGACAATAGCCTGAGTGTGAGCAGAGTCAATACCTCCCCAAGAGCCTGTTATTAGGATTACAGCCACAGCTAACTTGTGATGTCCTTTGAATGAATTCCAACTTCTGCTTTGCATTGCAATAATCTGTACATCTACCTCAAGGCAAGTGATTCTCAGTAAATGTTCCAGGCATTTATTTTACCACCTCTTTTGCACCCAAGGGTGCTGGCATCACGCACCTCAGGGACCCTGCCTTCCCTGCACCTTAAACCCTATACCATCAAGGGAACCTGAACCAACATCTGTCAGGAGACCCCTCAACACCAGAGTGTGCCCCGAAGGAATCCAGTGCCTTTCTTCCCGTCACTGCACGCCAGCCCACGGAGCTGCAGAAACGTGAGTACCAACTACTACCCCCATCAAGGCACCAACACTCCCACACTGTCCCGGCGGTCCCAGTCGCTCCAGGTGTCTTGCTTGTCTCCTACCATCTCTGCTCATAGCTGGGACAAGCAGTCATGACCACTGGAAACCTCTGGGTACGGCACAGTAAAATGGTCAGACCCTTCAGACCCATGTAGATTTCTTGGGCATTGCACTTAGCCTTCATGCACACATCAGGCCATACAGAGGCATACTGAGTCACTCTACACCATAGTACAGAGCCCTAGGCAACTCCCTGGACCACCATATACACTGCTCCAAAAAATAAAGGGAACACTTAAACAACACAATGTAACTCCAAGTCAATCACACTTCTGTGAAATCAAACTGTCCACTTAGGAAGCAACACTGAGTGACAATCAATTTCACATGCTGTTGTGCAAATGGGATAGACAACAGGTGGAAATTATAGGCAATTAGCAAGACACCCCCAATAAAGGAGTGGTTCTGCAGGTGGTGACCACAGACCAATTCTCAGTTCCTATGCTTCCTGGCTGATGTTTTGGTCACTTTTGAATGCTGGCGGTGCTTTCACTCTAGTGGTAGCATGAGACGGAGTCTACAACCCACACAAGTGACTCAGGTAGTGCAGCTTATCCAGGATGGCACATCAATACGAGCTGTGGCAAGAAGGTTTGCAGTGTCTGTCAGCGTAGTGTCCAGAGCATGGAGGCGCTACCAGGAGAAAGGCCAGTACATCAGGAGACGTGGAGGAGGCCGTAGGAGGGCAACAACCCAGCAGCAGGACTGCTACCTCTGCCTTTGTGCAAGGAGGAACAGGAGGAGCACTGCCAGAGCCCTGCAAAATGACCTCCAGCAGGCCACAAATGTGCATGTGTCTGCTCAAACGGTCAGAAACAGACTCCATGAGGGTGATATGAGGGCCCGACATCCACAGGTGGGGGTTGTGCTTGCAGCCCAACACCGTGCAGGACGTTTGGCATTTGCCAGAGAACACCAAGATTGGCAAATTCGCCACTGGCGCCCTGTGCTCTTCACAGATGAAAGCAGGTTCACACTGAGCACATGTGACAGACGTGACAGAGTCTTGAGACGCCGTGGAGAACGTTCTGCTGCCTGCAACATCCTCCAGCATGACCGGTTTGGCATTGGGTCAGTAATGGTGTGGGGTGGCATTTCTTTGGAGAGCCACACAGCCCTCCATGTGCTCGCCAGAGGTAGCCTGACTGCCATTAGGTACCGAGATGAGATCCTCAGACCCCTTGTGAGACCATATGCTGGTGCGATTGGCCCTGGGTTCCTCCTAATGCAAGACAATGCTAGACCTCATGTGGCTGGAGTGTGTCAGCAGTTCCTGCAAGACGAAGGCATTGATGCTATGGACTGGCCCGCCTGTTCCCCAGACCTAAATCCAATTGAGCACATCTGGGACATCATGTCTCGCTCTATCCACCAACGTCACGTTGCACCACAGACTGTCCAGGAGTTGGCAGATGATTTAGTCCAGGTCTGGGAGGAGATCCCTCAGGAGACCGTCCGCCACCTCATCAGGAGCATGCACAGGCATTGTAGGGAGGTCATACAGGCACGTGGAGGCCACACACACTACTGAGCCTAATTTTGACTTGTTTTAAGGACATTACATCAAAGTTGGATCAGCCTGTAGTGTGTTTTTCCACTTTAATTTTGAGTGTGACTCCAAATCCAGACCTCCATGGGTTGAAAAATTTGATTTCCATTTTTTTATTTTTGTGTGATTTTGTTGTCAGCACATTCAACTATGTAAAGAACAAAGTATTTCAGAAGAATATTTAATTAATTCAGATCTAGGATGTGTTATTTTTGTGTTCCCTTTATTTTTTTGAGCAGTGTAGTTCCCTGTGCAGCACCATGTTACACATTAGAAGGTTAGAAGCTTTGCTCCATCATATCGCATCTGATGGAGCATGTCATGATCTGCCTGAACCTCAGTAACTTTTGATGGACATTTTAACACTGGAAATAAAACTTCTCAGATGATGGTTTTAGAATTTCATTTAATTGACATTAAATGGTCAGAGTCTTTCTCCAGTGTTGACCATCAGATGACCATAATCATGTTGCATGATAGATGTCTCCGCTCCTGAGAAGAAGTGATGCTGAAATTAAGAAGAACACTATTACACAATTAACAAGAAATATTCTACTATAGATTTATGATATATTTCTATAGAAACCTCCTATAATATATTGTACCTGTGTACAATAATTGCGACCTGCATAAATACGGGCGGGTAGCCCTCAATAAAGGGTGCTGCTTTATACCTTCATGAAGTTTTGGCTCATGTTTGGGGAATGCGATAACTACACTCTTGGGGATTGCTATATCCCAATACTCCCCTGAGTAGAAGCTCTTGTATGAGCTTGCTCCTGGTTCCTGTCTCTGGATTTAGGAGAGGTTCACCCACTGGAGCCTTGTCGTAGGTCCAGGGTGGGTAGGAGACAGCGAGACTTCCACCAAGCTTCGGCGGTTCGTGGGGTCTGCAGTGCTGACGGTGTCAAGTGGAGTGCTTGGAGTCCTCTGGAAGCACTAGGAGCATCTATCAACGGAGGTACCCGGTCGGGGTGCTAGGCGTTCCGTTACACCTTTGGCCGGCGTTAGAAAACCCCTAATTATTTCCACGTCTATAGTTACCCATTCATAGAGTGGCCATCCAAGTATGGACGGCAGCGAAGAAATTATGTGAGTACTCAGACGTAATGGAGGGGCTCCCACTATGGGATAACCCTCTGTTTCCTGATTTATTGCCATTTCATGATGCCCCTTTTTAGAGAAGTCACAATATTTGTCACATAGAGGATATCTATCAAAGCAAAGTAGTCATGTCTTTTACCGATCTCCAGACTAGACTCCAACTACCTCATAATGCATTTTATCTCTACCTACAGCTCAGGCATGCTCTCAACACTCAATTCCCGGGAGGTCCTTCTATATCTAAATTTCCCCTAATAGGAGTCCTGAAGTCACAGGGCCCTAAGGGGCTCATCTCTTTCATATACACTCATCTGATAAATACCCGAATTAATTCTACTCAATTGCCTGTGATGCATAAATGGCAAAATCTGATCCCTGACTTAACAGAGGATGATATATCCGAGGTCTTGGAATCAGCTATGTATGTTTCCCCGGCAATAAATAATAGACTCATACAGGTGTGCATTGTTCATCGGAGCTATTTATCCCCAGTTAGGTTAAATAAAATGGGGAGATTGAATGACACTAGATGCCATAGATGCGCCAAGGAGATTTTTGGCATCTCATATGGGCTTGCCCTTACATTGAGACATTCTGGTCGGAAGTCACCAACTTCCTTCCTGGACTGATCCAAATACCAGTCCCCATGGACCCTAAGTTGTGTCTACTAAACGTACTAGACGATGAGATATATACCCACTATACTAAAACCTTCCTTCGGGAAACACTATTTTTGGCAAGAAAAGCGATAGTTCTAAGATGGATGGGGGATCGTGCTACCTCAATTTCTCAATGGAAAGGTTTAATCAACACAATTATCCCGTACGAAAATATTGTGTATAAGCATAGGAAGTGTGAACCTAAGTTTGAAAAAGTTTGAGGGCCTGGTGTTCTTCTCCAAATACATTGCATTCTATGTCTTTTATACAAACCCAATTACCTTCAGGTTCATAGATCATTAGGTTTGGGCAACAACCTTTATTATATACTTGTCCAGTAATTTGGCTTCTCGTCTATATTCTGAAGTAAATGTGCTGATGCATCTGTAAAGCTGCTGCTTATGTATACAATTGAATGTCACTATATCCTGGCTTATTGGTGCAATCAGTCAGGACAATAGTCGGATTGAATGTCATTTATATATATATTTTTATTGACATGTACTGATTACCAATGTACAACGGTAACATTTTTCGTCTGTTACTTACATGACAATCTCAATGTCTGTTATATCTACTTTACTTGTTCAATAAAACGAGTAAAAAAAAAAAACAGACATCATATAGTACAGGACAATCTCGTTCTAACAAAACTAGAACCAGCCCTGTACCTCACATGGATCCAGAGATCTCCCCATTCTCTGCTCTAATTGTTCCTAATTCTTTTCAGCCTGGCGGCTCAATGTGGCGTGTCCTTTCTGCTGCAGCTCTCTCCCTGTAACTGCAATAGCTTCTAACAGAACATATGGCAGGTTGCAGTTGGAGATTTAAACTGAGCATGTGCGACCAGCTCAGTGAGACGGACAAAAAATAAGGAAAAGAACAAACAGCAGGTGGCGCTATACAGATACATTTTATTGAATAACTCACTGGCTATATTACATTTTTAATTACCTGCAACTACAAAAGTATTCAGATCCAGGTGCTGGTTTGAAAAATGTAGAATATGTTTTGTGACACAACCCCTTTAAATAGTATAGGACTCAAAGTTCAAAGCCACTGCGCTGTGTTCATGTCTCATCTCCTTATTGTGTAAAGCTTTTATACTAATCTATTTTTTCATTAAAAGATTTTTTATTTTTTGTTAAAAATTATAAATTGTCTTTCTTTAAAGCGAAGGTTATATGATGATCTTATACGATATATCAGTATAAATAAGCAGTCTGTGCCTTTAGTGTGATTGCACTGTAGATATGGAGAACTTACAGTGTATTCATTCCAGACAGGAAGCATTCATGATATGTAGGTTCCCCCTGTAACAGGGAGAAGTCTGTCAATCAGGAATACATTAGATTCCTGTTGCTGGCATTGGCCTGAAACAAGTAAACTGTATGTTTTCATATATGCAAATGAGCCTCTAGGAGCAACAGGGGCGTTTCTGTTACACCTAGAGCCTCAGCTCTCTCTGCAACTGCCGCGCCCTCTGCACTTTGATTGACAGGAGAAGGCAGAAGGGTCGTTGATCCAAGGAGTTATTGTGATTGCCTGGAGTCGGGAAGGAATTTTTACCCCTAAGACCTCTTTCACACGGGCTTTGCGGGAAAAGGTGCGGGTGCGTTTCGGGGACATGTGCGATTTTTCCGCGCGAGTGCAAAACATTGTAATGCATTTTGCACGCGCGTGAGAAAAATCGGCATGTTTGGTACCCAAACCCGAACTTCTTCACAGAAGTTCAGGCTTGGGATCGGTGTTCTGTAAATTGTATTATTTTCCCTTATAACATGGTTATATGGGAAAATAATAGCATTCTGAATAAGGAATGCATAGTACAATAGCGCTGGAGGGGTTAAAAAAAATAAAAAAATAATTTAACTCATCTTAATCCACTTGCTTGCGCAGCCGGCTTCTCTTCTTTGCTGTGTACAGGAAAAGGACCTGTGGTGACGTCACTCCGGTCATCACATGGTCCATCACATGGTCCATCACATGATCTTTTACCATGGTGATGGACCATGTGATGACCGGAGTGACGTCACCACAGGTCCTTTTCCTGTACACAGCAAAGAAGAAGACAGAAGAGAAGCCGGGCTGCGCGAGCAAGTGGATTAAGGTGAGTTAAATTATTTTTTCTTTTTTTTTAACCCCTCCAGCTCTATTGTACTTTGCATTCTGTATTCAGAATGCTATTATTTTCCCATATAACCATGTTATAAGGGAAAATAATAAAGATTGGGTCCTCATCCCGATCGTCTCCTAGCAACCATGCGTGAAAATCGCACAGCATCGGCACTTGCTTGCGGATGCTTGCGATTTTCACGCAGCCCAATTCACTTCTATGGGGCCTGCGTTGCGTGAAAAACGCACAAAATAGAGCATGCTGCGATTTTCACACAACGCACAAGTGATGCGTAAAAATCACCACTCATGTGAACAGCTCCATAGAAATTAATGGGTCCTGATTCAGTGCGGGTGCAATGCGTTCAACTCACGCATTGCACCTGCACGGAAATCTCGCCCATGTGAAAGGGGCCTAAAAGCAGGAAAATTGGTTTCTACTTCATGGAATTTTTTTGCCTTCTTTTGGATCAACTTAGAGGATAACTGGTTGAACTGGATGAACGGATGTGTTTTTTTTCAGCCTTATTAATGTATGGGGGTAATACTGATCTTCCTACAGTGGTCTGTTAGTAACAGTACGGTGGTAATATTCAGTCACTATTTAGCTGTATTACTAGTAGTCATGGTGCGGCATTATCTGGATTGGGGGCCACTCAGGTGACAGGTGCTGACCCCCTATCTATGCCCCAGAGTCATGCCACCGATGACATCACAGATAGTGTTTCTAAGGAAACAAGAAGCGTTATCGTGCCAGGATTCTAATGATGACATCACAAAGGGTGGCTTAGCATCAGAGCAGCCATCTTGAATGTACTTTATTAACCTACCCTTAATGGAGTATTACCTGGGGGGATCATTTATTTTGAGACTTGTACTACTTTTCCGGCTATAATAACAGTCACAAACTTTAGCACATGCTGATTTTATGGAAGAATTTGTAACTTTAAATATTACGCTTTTAAATATTGGTCACTCGCCCCTTCAGGATCCAGCTCTGAGCTTACTTACTATACCCTTAGGATACCCATAGAAAATAGGGGCTGAGTACGATTTGTGCAATTTGATAATAAAGAGAAATAAAACACCATTTTTAAAAACATTTTAAAAAACACTATGTTTATTTATAAAAGGTTTTAAATGAATTTTCTGCAGCTCAGGCTCCGTCTTCAGGATTGGCTGGATTCAGGTCCGCTAACTTGTAGAGAGGAGGTCGGGGGTCACACCTCTGGCAGATTTTCAGGGACAGAATATTGTCACCAGAGGTTCCTGATGTTATTTTGTAGTCGGATCCTAGAAGAGAAAATACCTAAATAAAAAAACGGTTTACAAAAACACAAGGAAAAGACGGAGGGAAGCGGCTAAACTTACCGGACCTGGTGGTGCTCTGCTCGTCTTCATTGGAATTTCAGATGGTTTGGATGGTAAAACCATCTATAGATGGTAAGTGGGCCCCAAGGGGTAGATGGTTAGTGGGCCCCAAGGGGTAGATGGTATGTGGGCCCCAAGGGGTAGATGGTAAGTGGGCCCCAAGGGGTAGATGGTTAGTGGGCCCCAAGGGGTAGATGGTAAGTGGGCCCCAAGGGGTAGATGGTAAGTGGGCCCCAAGGGGTAGATGGTAAGTGGGCCCAAAGAGGTAGATGGTAAATTGCCCCAAGGGGTAGATGGTAAGTGGGCCCCAAGCTGCAGATGATAAATGGCCCCAAGCCGCAGATGGTAAATGGCCCCAGGCGGCAGATGGTAAGTGGGGCCAAGCAGCAGATGTTATATGGTGGCCAAGGGGCAGATGGTATACTAAGGGCCAATCGGCAGATGTTACAGCCGGCGGCAGATGTTACAGGATGGCCGCTTTCTCTTCCGGGTACTTTTGGCCCTGATGTTAGTGGTGTTCCCCGGAAGGTCCTCCATCTCCACGTCGTCCGGATACTGGCGAGGGCCGACATCCATTTTGTCATCATCGCCGTGATCGGACTCCATGTCGACGTCATCGGCATACTGGCGAGGGCCGACATCCATTTTCTCTACAGCAGTCATCACAGGAAAAGTCTTCGGCATCAACCTCCTCTTCTTCCCCATGGTGAGAGCCAGCTAGAGATACTGACACTGCTGTCAGGGCGTGACCCCAATTTATAGGATTAGACCACACCCCCTGATTATTATGTCATAAGTAAATGAGTCATGCCCCATTATGCATTATGACATCACAAGTAAAAATGGTCATGCCAGAGGAGGGGGGGCCAGGGGGACAAGCATCTATTGATGACATCACAAGAAGATCCTTAGCATGAGAGCGGCCATATTGGATTTACTGAACTCACATTTTTAATATCACATCATGTACATACATGTTCTTGCCTGAAATTTTCTTCATGTTTGTTCATTCTCTTCACATAGATTTTGGGATGAGGGGTGGGATATATGACCCCAGGGGATTTTGGTCCCTATAGAAGCCAATCACATCGCAGCTTTCATTTCGTATTTGGATCTTTGAAAATAAAAGCTGCGCTGTGATTGGACGCTATGGGCAACAAAGACAGTTTTACTGTTAATCTGACCCGATGTGTTAGATGATGGGAGTGATGAATTATGTATAAGATGATGGGAGATATGCATTGTGTGTGACATGATGGGAATAAAACATTGGTTGTACGATGATGGGGGTGATAAACTGTGTATGGGAGGATGGGAGTGATACATTGTGTGTGAAATGATTGGAGTGCTTACAGATATTTATCTATAATGTAATATTTTCACAATAAAAAAAATATTTTAAAGATATTTCTGATACTTTACAGTGGATTATTATGTAATATACAGGACTATACATGGGGTGCAGTGTAATATACAGGACTATACATAGGGTACAGTATAATATACAGGACTATACATGGGGTGCAGTATAATATACAGGACTATACATGGGGTGCAGTGTAATATAAAGGACTATACATGGGGGGCAGTATAATATACAGGACTATACATTGGGGGCAGTATAATATACAGGACTATACATGGGGTGCAGTATAATATACAGGACTATACATGGGGTGCAGTGTAATATACAGGACTATACATGGGGTACAGTATAATATACAGGACTATACATGGGGTGCAGTATAATATACAGGACTATACATGGGGGGCAGTATAATATACAGGACTATACATGGGGGCAGTATAATATACATGACTATACATGGGGTGCAGTATAATATACAGGACTATACATTGGGGGCAGTATAATATACAGGACTATACATGGGGTGCAGTATAATATACAGGACTATACATGGGGTGCAGTGTAATATACAGGACTATACATGGGGTACAGTATAATATACAGGACTATACATGGGGTGCAGTATAATATACAGGACTATACATGGGGTGCAGTATAATATACAGGACTATACATTGGGGGCAGTATAATATACAGGACTATACATGGGGTGCAGTATAATATACAGGACTATACATGGGGTGCAGTATAATATACAGGACTATCCATGGGGTGCAGTGTAATATACAGGACTATACATGGGGTGCAGTGTAATATACAGGACTATACATAGGGTACAGTATAATATACAGGACTATACATGGGGTGCAGTATAATATACAGGACTATACATGGGGTGCAGTGTAATATAAAGGACTATACATGGGGGCAGTATAATATACAGGACTATACATTGGGGGCAGTATAATATACAGGACTATACATGGGGTGCAGTATAATATACAGGACTATACATGGGGTGCAGTGTAATATACAGGACTATACATGGGGTACAGTATAATATACAGGACTATACATGGGGTGCAGTATAATATACAGGACTATACATGGGGGGCAGTATAATATACAGGACTATACATGGGGGCAGTATAATATACATGACTATACATGGGGTGCAGTATAATATACAGGACTATACATTGGGGGCAGTATAATATACAGGACTATACATGGGGTGCAGTATAATATACAGGACTATACATGGGGTGCAGTGTAATATACAGGACTATACATGGGGTACAGTATAATATACAGGACTATACATGGGGTGCAGTATAATATACAGGACTATACATGGGGTGCAGTATAATATACAGGACTATACATTGGGGGCAGTATAATATACAGGACTATACATGGGGTGCAGTATAATATACAGGACTATACATGGGGTGCAGTATAATATACAGGACTATCCATGGGGTGCAGTGTAATATACAGGACTATACATGGGGTGCAGTGTAATATACAGGACTATACATAGGGTACAGTATAATATACAGGACTATACATGGGGTGCAGTATAATATACAGGACTATACATGGGGTGCAGTGTAATATAAAGGACTATACATGGGGGCAGTATAATATACAGGACTATACATTGGGGGCAGTATAATATACAGGACTATACATGGGGTGCAGTATAATATACAGGACTATACATGGGGTGCAGTGTAATATACAGGACTATACATGGGGTACAGTATAATATACAGGACTATACATGGGGTGCAGTATAATATACAGGACTATACATGGGGGGCAGTATAATATACAGGACTATACATGGGGGCAGTATAATATACATGACTATACATGGGGTGCAGTATAATATACAGGACTATACATTGGGGGCAGTATAATATACAGGACTATACATGGGGTGCAGTATAATATACAGGACTATACATGGGGTGCAGTGTAATATACAGGACTATACATGGGGTACAGTATAATATACAGGACTATACATGGGGTGCAGTATAATATACAGGACTATACATGGGGTGCAGTATAATATACAGGACTATACATTGGGGGCAGTATAATATACAGGACTATACATGGGGTGCAGTATAATATACAGGACTATACATGGGGTGCAGTATAATATACAGGACTATACATTGGGGGCAGTATAATATACAGGACTATAGATGGGGTGCAGTGTAATATACAGGACTATACATGGGGTGCAGTATAATATACAGGACTATACATGGGGTGCAGTGTAATATACAGGACTATACATGAGGTGCAGTATAATATACAGGACTATACATGGGGTACAGTACAATATACAGGGCTAAATATGGGGTGCAGTGTAATATACAGGACTATACATGGGGTGCAGTGTAATATACAGGACTATACATGGGGTGCAGTGTAATATACAGGACTATACATGGGGTGCAGTATAATATACAGGACTATACATGGGGTGCAGTATAATATACAGGACTATACATGGGGTGAAGTGTAATATACAGGACTATACATGGGGGCAGTGTAATATACAGGACTATACATAGGGTGCAGTATAATATACAGGACTATACATGGGGTGCAGTGTAATATACAGGACTATACATGGGGTGCAGTATAATATACAGGACTATACATGGGGTGCAGTATAATATACAGGACTATACATGGGGTGCAGTATAATATACAGGACTATACATGGGGTGCAGTATAATATACAGGACTATACATGGGGTGCAGTATAATATACAGGACTATACATGGGGTGCAGTATAATATACAGGACTATACATGGGGTGCAGTATAATATACAGGACTATACATGGGGTGCAGTGTAATATACAGGACTATACATGAGGTGCAGTGTAATATACAGGACTATACATGGGGTGCAGTATAATATACAGGACTATACATGGGGTGCAGTATAATATACAGGACTATACATGGGGTGCAGTATAATATACAGGACTATACATTGGGGGCAGTATAATATACAGGACTATACATGGGGTGCAGTGTAATATACAGGACTATACATGGGGTGCAGTGTAATATACAGGACTATACATGGGGAGCAGTGTAATATACAGGACTATACATGAGGTGCAGTGTAATATACATGACTATACATGGGGTGCAGTATAATATACAGGACTATACATGGGGTGCAGTGTAATATACAGGACTATACATGGGGTGCAGTGTAATATACAGGACTATACATGAGGTGCAGTATAATATACAGGACTATACATGGGGTACAGTACAATATACAGGGCTATACATGAGGTGCAGTGTAATATACAGGACTATACATGGGGTGCAGTATAATATACAGGACTATACATGGGGTGCAGTATAATATACAGGACTATACATGGGGTGCAGTGTAATATACAGGATTATACATGGGGTGCAGTGTAATATACAGGACTATACATGGGGTACAGTACAATATACAGGACTATACATGAGGTGCAGTGTAATATACAGGACTATACATGGGGTGCAGTATAATATACAGGACTATACATGGGGTGCAGTGTAATATACAGGACTATACATGGGGTGCAGTGTAATATACAGGACTATACATGAGGTGCAGTATAATATACAGAACTATACATGGGGTACAGTACAATATACAGGGCTAAATATGGGGTGCAGTGTAATAAACAGGACTATACATGGGGTGCAGTGTAATATACAGGACTATACATGGGGTGCAGTATAATATACAGGACTATACATGGGGTGCAGTATAATATACAGGACTATACATGGGGTGCAGTATAATATACAGGACTATACATGGGGTGCAGTGTAATATACAGGACTATACATGATGTACAGTATAATATACAGGACTATACATGGGGTGCAGTGTAATATACAGGACTATACATGGGGTGCAGTATAATATACAGGACTATACATGGAGTGCAGTGTAATATACAGGACTATACATGGGGTACAGTACAATATACAGGACTGTACATGGGGTGCAGTGTAATATACAGGACTATACATGTGGTGCAGTATAATATACAGGACTATACATGGGGTGCAGTGTAATATACAGGACTATACATGGGGTGCAGTGTAATATACAGGACTATACATGGGGTGCAGTATAATATACAGGACTATACATGGGGTTCAGTGTAATATACAGGACTATACATGGGGTGCAGTATAATATACAGGACTATACATGGGGTGCAGTGTAATATACAGGACTATACATGGGGTGCAGTGTAATATACAGGACTATACATGGGGTGCAGTGTAATATACAGGACTATACATGGGGTGCAGTGTAATATACAGGACTATACATGGGGTGCAGTGTAATATACAGGACTATACATGGGGTACAGTACAATATACAGGGCTAAATATGGGGTGCAGTGTAATAAACAGGACTATACATAGAGTGCAGTGTAATATACAGGACTATACATGGGGTGCAGTATAATATACAGGACTATACATGGGGTGCAGTGTAATATACAGGACTATACATGTGGTGCAGTATAATATACAGGACTATACATGGGGTGCAGTGTAATATACAGGACTATACATGGGGTGCAGTGTAATATACAGGACTATACATGGGGCGCAGTGTAATATACAGGACTATACATGGGGGCAGTACAATATACAGGACTATACATGGGGTGCAGTGTAATATTCAGGACTATACATGGGGTGCAGTATAATATACAGGACTATACATGGGGTTCAGTGTAATATACAGGACTATACATGGGGTGCAGTATAATATACAGGACTATACATGGGGTGCAGTGTAATATACAGGACTATACATGGGGTGCAGTGTAATATACAGGACTATACATGGGGTGCAGTGTAATATACAGGACTATACATGGGGTGCAGTGTAATATACAGGACTATACATGGGGTGCAGTGTAATATACAGGACTATACATGGGGTGCAGTGTAATATACAGGACTATACATGGGGTACAGTACAATATACAGGGCTAAATATGGGGTGCAGTGTAATAAACAGGACTATACATAGAGTGCAGTGTAATATACAGGACTATACATGGGGTGCAGTATAATATACAGGACTATACATGGGGGGCAGTATAATATACAGGACTATACATGTGGTGCAGTATAATATACAGGACTATACATGGGGTGCAGTGTAATATACAGGACTATACATGGGGTGCAGTGTAATATACAGGACTATACATGGGGTGCAGTGTAATATACAGGACTATACATGGGGGCAGTACAATATACAGGACTATACATGGGGTGCAGTATAATATACAGGACTATACATGAGGTGCAGTATAATATACAGGACTATACATGGGGTTCAGTGTAATATACAGGACTATACATGGGGTGCAGTATAATATACAGGACTATACATGGGGTGCAGTATAATATACAGGACTATACATGGGGTGCAGTGTAATATACAGGACTATACATGGGGTGCAGTGTAATATACAGGACTATACATGGGGTGCAGTATAATATACAGGACTATACATGGAGTGCAGTGTAATATACAGGACTATACATGGGGTGCAGTGTAATATACAGGACTATACATGGGGTGCAGTATAATATACAGGACTATACATGGAGTGCAGTGTAATATACAGGACTATACATGGAGTGCAGTGTAATATACAGGACTATACATGGGGTGCAGTGTAATATATAGGACTATACATGGGGCAGTACAATATACAGGACTATACATGGGGTGCAGTGTAATATAAAGGACTATACATGGAGTGCAGTGTAATATACAGGACTATACATGGGGTGCAGTGTAATATACAGGACTATACATGGAGTGCAGTGTAATATACAGGACTATACATGGAGTGCAGTGTAATATACAGGACTATACATGGGGTGCAGTGTAATATACAGGACTATACATGAGGTGCAGTATAATATACAGGACTATACATGGGGGGCAGTGAAATATACAGGACTATACATGGGGTGCAGTATAATATACAGGACTATACATGAGGTGCAGTATAATATACAGGACTATACATGATGGGCAGTGTAATATACAGGACTATACATGGGGTGCAGTGTAATATACAGGACTATACATGGGGTGCAGTACAATATACAGGACTATACATGGAGTGCAGTGTAATATACAGGACTATACATAGAGTGCAGTGTAATATACAGGACTATACATGGAGTGCAGTGTAATATACAGGACTATACATGGGGTGCAGTACAATATACAGGACTATACATGGGTGCAGTGTAATATACAGGACTATACATGGGGTGCAGTGTAATATACAGGACTATAAATGGGGTGCAGTATAATATACAGGACTATACATGGGGTGCAGTGTAATATACAGGACTATACATGGGGTGCAGTGTAATATACAGGACTATACATGGGGGCAGTATAATATACAGGACTATACATGGGGTGCAGTGTAATATACAGGACTATACATGGGGTGCAGTGTAATATACAGGACTATACATGGGGAGCAGTGTAATATACAGGACTATACATGCGGTGCAGTGTAATATACAGAACTATACATTGGGTGCAGTATAATATACAGGACTATACATGGGGTGCAGTGTAATATACAGGACTATACATGGGGTGCAGTGTAATATACAGGACTATACATGGGGAGCAGTGTAATATACAGGACTATACATGCGGTGCAGTGTAATATACAGAACTATACATTGGGTACAGTATAATATACAGGACTATACATTGGGTGCAGTGTAATATACAGGACTATACATGGGGTGCAGTGTAATATACAGGACTATACATGGGGTGCAGTGTAATATACAGGACTATACATTGGGTACAGTATAATATACAGGACTATACATGGGGTGCAGTGTAATATACAGGACTATACATGGGGTGCAGTGTAATATACAGAACTATACATTGGGTACAGTATAATATACAGGACTATACATGGGGTGCAGTGTAATATACAGGACTATACATGGGGTGCAGTATAATATACAGGACTATACATGGGGTGCAGTGTAATATACAGAACTATACATTGGGTGCAGTATAATATACAGGACTATACATGGGGTGCAGTGTAATATACAGGACTATACATTGGGTACAGTATAATATACAGGACTATACATGGGGTGCAGTATAATATACAGGACTATACATGGGGTGCAGTGTAATATACAGGACTATACATGGGGTGCAGTATAATATACAGGACTATACATGGGGTGCAGTGTAATATACAGGACTATACATTGGGTACAGTATAATATACAGGACTATACATGGGGTGCAGTATAATATACAGGACTATACATGGGGTGCAGTGTAATATACAGGACTATACATTGGGTACAGTATAATATACAGGACTATACATGGGGTGCAGTGTAATATACAGGACTATACATGGGGTGCAGTGTAATATACAGGACTATACATGGGGTGCAGTGTAATATACAGGACTATACATTGAGTGCAGTGTAATATACAGGACTATACATGGGGTGCAGTGTAATATACAGGACTATACATGGGGTGCAGTGTAATATACAGGACTATACATGGAGGGTAGTATAATATACAGGACTATACATGGGGTGCAGTATAATATACAGGACTATACATGGGGTGCAGTGTAATATACAGGACTATACATGGAGTGCAGTGTAATGTACAGGACTATACATGGGGTGCAGTGTAATATACAGGACTATACATGGGGTGCAGTGTAATCTACAGGAGTATACATGGGGTGCAGTGTAATATTCAGGACTATACATGAGGTGCAGTGTAATATACAGGACTATACATGAGGTGCAGTACAATATACAGGACTATACATGGGGTGCAGTGTAATATACAGGACTATCCATGGGGTGCAGTGTAATATACAGGACTATACATGGGGTGCAGTGTAATATACAGGACTATACATGGAGTGCAGTGTAATATACAGGACTATACATGGGGTGCAGTACAATATACAGGACTATACATGGGGTGCAGTGTAATATACAGGACTATCCATGGGGTGCAGTGTAATATACAGGACTATACATGGGGTGCAGTGTAATATACAGGACTATACATGGGGTGCAGTGTAATATACAGGACTATACATTGGGTACAGTATAATATACAGGACTATACATGGGGTGCAGTGTAATATACAGGACTATACATGGGGTGCAGTGTAATATACAGGACTATACATGGGGTGCAGTGTAATATACAGGACTATACATGGAGTGCAGTGTAATATACAGGACTATACATGGGGTGCAGTACAATATACAGGACTATACATGGGGTGCAGTGTAATATACAGGACTATCCATGGGGTGCAGTGTAATATACAGGACTATACATGGGGTGCAGTGTAATATACAGGACTATACATGGGGTGCAGTGTAATATACAGGACTATACATGGGGTGCAGTGTAATATACAGGACTATACATGGGGTGCAGTGCAATGTACAGGACTATACATGGGGTGCAGTGTAATATACAGGACTATACATGGAGTGCAGTATAATATACAGGACTATACATGGGGTGCAGTGTAATATACAGGACTATACATGGGGTGCAGTGTAATATACAGGACTATACATGGGGTGCAGTGTAATATACAGGACTATACATGGGGTGTAGTGTAATATACAGGACTATACATGTGGTGCAGTGTAATATACAGGACTATACATGTGGTGCAGTGTAATATACAGGACTATACATGGGGTGCAGTATAATATACAGGACTATACATGGGGTGCAGTGTAATATACAGGACTATACATGGAGTGCAGTGTAATATACAGGACTATACATGGGGTGCAGTGTAATATACAGGACTATACATGGAGTGCAGTATAATATACAGGACTATACATGGGGTGCAGTGTAATATACAGGACTATACATAGGGTGCAGTGTAATATACAGGACTGTACATGAGGTGCAGTGTAATATACAGGACTATACATGGGGTGTAGTGTAATATACAGGACTATACATGTGGTGCAGTGTAATATACAGGACTATACATGTGGTGCAGTGTAATATACAGGACTATACATGGGGTGCAGTATAATATACAGGACTATACATGGGGTGCAGTGTAATATACAGGACTATACATGGAGTGCAGTGTAATATACAGGACTATACATGGGGTTTAGTGTAATATACAGGACTATACATGGGGTGCAGTGTAATGTACAGGACTATACATGGGGGGCAGTGTAATGTACAGGACTATACATGGGATGCAGTGTAATGTACAGGACTATACATGGGGTGCAGTATAATATATAGGACTATGCATGGGGTGCAGTGTAATATACAGGACTATACATGGGGTGCAGTGTAATGTACAGGACTATACATGGGGGGCAGTGTAATATACAGGACTATACATGGGGTGCAGTGTAATATACAGGACTATACATGGGGTGCAGTGTAATGTACAGGACTATACATGGGGTGCAGTGTAATATACAGGACTATACATGGGGTGCAGTATAATATACAGGACTATACATGGGGTGCAGTGTAATATACAGGACTATACATGGGGTGCAGTATAATATACAGGACTATACATGGGGTGCAGTATAATATACAGGACTATACATGGGGTGCAGTGTAATATACAGGACTATACATGGGGTGCAGTGTAATATACAGGACTATACATGGGGGGCAGTATAATATACAGGACTATACATGGGGGGCAGTATAATATACAGGACTATACATGGGGTGCAGTATAATATACAGGACTATACATGGGGTGCAGTGTAATATACAGGACTATACATGGGGTGCAGTATAATATACAGGACTATACATGGGGTGCAGTGTAATATACAGGACTATACATGGGGTGCAGTATAATATACAGGACTATACATGGGGTGCAGTATATAATACAGGACTATACATGGGGTGCAGTATAATATACAGGACTATACATGGGGTGCAGTGTAATGTACAGGACTATACATGGGGTGCAGTGTAATATACAGGACTATACATGGGGTGCAGTGTAATATACAGGACTATACATGGGGTGTAGTATAATATACAGGACTATACATGGGGTGCATTGTAATGTACAGGACTATACATGGGGTGCAGTATAATATACAGGACTATACATGGGGTGCAGTGTAATATACAGGACTATACATGAGGTGCAGTGTAATATAAAGGACTATACATGGGGTACAGTGTAATATACAGGACTATACATGAGGTGCAGTGTAATATACAGGACTATACATGGGGTGCAGTATAATATACAGGACTATACATGGGGTACAGTGTAATATACAGGACTATACATGAGGTGCAGTGTAATATACAGGACTATACTTGGGGGGCAGTGTAATATACAGGACTATACATGAGGTGCAGTGTAATATACAGGACTATACATGGGGGGCAGTGTAATATACAGGACTATACATGGGGGCAGTGTAATATACAGGACTATACATGGGGTGCAGTGTAATATACAGGACTATACATGGGGTGCAGTATAATATACAGGACTATATATATGGGGGGCAGTATAATATACAGGACTGTACATGGGGTGCAGTGTAATATACAGGACTATACATGGGGTGCAGTGTAATGTACAGGACTATACATGGGGTGCAGTATAATATACAGGACTATACATGGGGTGCATTGTAATATACAGGACTATACATGGGGTGCAGTGTAATATACAGGACTATACATGGGGTGCAGTGCAATGTACAGGACTATACATGGGGTGTAGTATAATATACAGGACTATACATGGGGGGCAGTGTAATATACAGGACTATACATGGGGGGCAGTGTAATATACAGGACTATACATGGGGTGCAGTATAATGTACAGGACTATACATGGGGTGCAGTGTAATATACAGGACTATACATGGAGTGCAGTATAATATACAGGACTATACATGGGGGGCAGTGTAATATACAGGACTATACATGGGGTTTAGTGTAATATACAGGACTATACATGGGGTGCAGTGTAATGTACAGGACTATACATGGGGGGCAGTGTAATGTACAGGACTATACATGGGGTGCAGTGTAATATATAGGACTATACATGGGGTGCAGTGTAATATACAGGACTATACATGGGGTGCAGTGTAATGTACAGGACTATACATGGGGTGCAGTGTAATATACAGGACTATACATGGTGTGCAGTACAATATACAGGACTATACATGGGGTGCAGTGTAATATACAGACTGTACATGGGGTGCAGTGTAATTTACAGGACTATACATGGGGTGCAGTGTAATATACAGGACTATACATGGGATGCAGTATAATATACAGGACTATACATGAGGTGCAGTGTAATATACAGGACTATACATGGGGTGCAGTGTAATATACAGGACTATACATGGGGTGCAGTGTAATATACAGGACTATACATGGGGTGCAGTGTAATATACAGGACTATACATGGGGTGCAGTATAATATACAGGACTGTACATGGGGTGCAGTGTAATATACAGGACTGTACATGGGGTGCAGTATAATATACAGGACTATACATGGGGTGCAGTGTAATATACAGGACTGTACATGGGGTGCAGTATAATATACAGGACTATACATGGGGTGCCAGGGCCGGACTGGGACAAAAAATAGGCCCGGGCATTTTTGACTGAGCAGCCCAATCACATGACCCCCAACAGGCCCCACCCCCTTGCAGTCTAAGGGCGGAGCCAAAACCGGAAGCACAATTGAGAGGCAGGGCCAGCCACCAGTAAGATAGGAAGGCTTCAGCCAACACACAAGCTTCTTTGGGGGTCCCAGGTGACATTAGGGGTCTTAGTACGATCCGGCCACCTAATCCGGCAGAAAATGCAAGGAATCGACTGGACACAAAGCACAGCATGCAGCGGTTTTTGTTGCATTAAATAAATTCCTGACACCCATACGAACATTTTAAGTGGTGGAAGGGTACTGTTTAGCAAACGGGTGTCTTACAGAAGGCAGAATTACTTGAGAGAAGCATTACAAAGCACACATTTGTAAAAATAAAAAATTACTAGCAGACCCAAATTTTTTACTTTCACAAGGGGTTGAAGGAGAAAATGCACCCCAGTATATGTTCCCCATTTTCTCCCCATTTTGCGAACACCCCATATGTGCTCGTAGCCTGCTGTTTTGGCGCACAGGCTACGTGAGGGAGAAGAGGATGACACTTTCCTCTACTCCTCTACCCCCTCATCATCATCATCATCCGCTGATGAGGGACCCTCTAGAAGGCGCCCCAGGGTAGCAGCAGAGGCAGCCCCTCAGTGACCCCATATGGACTCCACCCCCTGACGATTATCAGCCCCAAATTCCAGATATTGTGGGCAACTCCGGAATACTCTGAAGATTTTGTAAATTTAATGGTGGCCCAAACCAATTCGTATGCCCAAAAATTTATAGCTCAGAACCCTACCTCGCCATACGCTAGACCCCTAGGTTGGACCCCAGTAAGTGCAGCAGAGATGATGAAGTTTTGGGGACTCTTGCTGCATATGGGTGTAGTAAAGAAGCCAATCGTCAGACAATATTGGAGTTCGGACATTTTCTACCAGACTCCAATTTACAGTCAGACCATGACCCGGAAGCGTTTTGAGTCAATTCGGAAATTCCTACACTACAACGACAATACACAGTGCCCACCCAAAAACGACCCGACATTTGACTGTCTGGTTCAAGGTTAGGCCTGTCCTTGACCACTTTAACACCAAGTTTGCTGAGGTATACACACCTGATAAAAATGTATATGTAGATGATTCCCTGTTACTTTTCAAAGGGAGGGTTAGATTCCGCCAGTACCTGCCTAGCAAACGGTCAAGGTATGGCATAAAAATGTACTAACTTTGTGAGAGTAGCTCCGGGTTCACCCACAAGTTCTGCGTTTATGAAGGGGAAGATTCCCGCATAGAACCCCCAGAATGCCCCCCCATCCTAGGAGTAAGTGGAAAGATTGTGTGGGACTTTTTGCACCCACTGCTGAATTAGGGTTACCACCTCTATGTGGATAACTATTATACCAGCATACCCCTATTCAGGTCCCTAACTGCCAGAGGTACTGTGGCTTGTGGCACAGTGCACAAAAATCAGAGAGTCCTCCCTAGATCCCTGGTAGGGCAACCACTGAGAATGGGTGAAAGCAAGGCTCTCCTCCATGAGAACATGCTAGTGGTTAAGTACAAGGACAAGAGGGATGTCCTTGTACTGACCACCATTCACACTAACGCCAGCTCCCCTGCTCCTGTACAAGGTACCGCAACCACTACCCCCAAATAAGTTTGCTTCCTGGACTACAATAAGCACATGGGAGGGGTGGATCTTTCAAAACAACTTATGAAGCCCTACAGTGCCACACGAAAAACAAAGTGTGGTACAAAAAGCTGGCCCTACACATTGTACAGATGGCAATGTGCAATGCGTACGTGCTATTTCATTCTGCAGGCCACAGAGGAACTTTCCTTCAGTTCCAAGAGGTGGTTATCAAGGCCCTAATTTTTCAAAGCCAGACCGGGGAGGATCCCAGTACTTCTGGAAGTCATGGTGCCCGTGTTGTACCAGGGCAACATTTTCCAGGTCAAGTCCCCCAGACAGCAAGGAAGGGAAGGACCCAAAAAAGATGCAGGGTGTGTTCCAAAAGGGGGATAAGGAAAGACACCATTTACCACTGTGAAACCTGCCCTGAAAAACCTGGCCTGTGCATGCAGGGGTGTTTCAGAATCTACCACTCACCCATGGAGTATTAATTTAATTTCATCCTTTATGCTCCCTGTAATACTTCCAATTTATATCTCTGATTTAGTCCGCATAGCTTACATATCCATTTATCACCAACCACTACATATTCATTTCTATGAAACACCTGTTAGATCAAAAGTGCCCTTTCCACCCCTTAAAATGTTCGTACGGGGGTCCCCTTTCCAAAATTTTTTAAATGCGACATGGCAGCTAAAATCCATGTCTGCCAATTCAGGCCTGCAAAAACCATATTTTGCACTTTGCCTCTAGAGACCTGCTGTGCGCCAAAACAGCAGGCTACGAGCACATATGGGGTGTTCGCAAAATGGGGAGAAAATGGGGAACATATACTGGGGTGCATTTTCTCCTTCAACCCCATGTGAAAGTAAAAAATTGGGGTCTGCTAGTAGTTTTTCATTTTTACAAATGTGTGCTTTGTAATGCTTCTCTCAAGTAATTCTGCCTTCTGTAAGACACCCGTTTGCTAAACAGTACCCTTCCACCACTTAAAATGTTCGTATGGGTGTCAGGAATTTATTTAATGCGACATGGCACCTAAAATCCATGTCTGCCAATTCAGGTCAGCAAAATCCATATTTAGCTGTTTGAATCTAGAGCCCTGCCACGTGCTTATACATCTTTTTTTTTTTTAGCACATATGGGGTGTTGGCGTATTCAGGGGGAAATGGGGAACAAAATATGAGGTGCATTTTGTCCTGTTACCATTTGTGAAAGTGTAAAATGTGGGTGTAAAGCAACTTTTTCTTTTTTTATTTTCACAGCCAAGCGTTTCCTAACTCTGTGAAATGCCTGATGGGTCTAAGTGCTCACTACACACCTTGAAATATTCCTTGAGGGGTGTAGTTTCCGGAATGGGGTCACTTTTTGGGGGTTTCCACTCTAGGGACACCTCTGGGTGTCTTCATATGCGACATAGCTCCCAATTACCATTCCAGCTAAATCCTCTCTCCTAACCGCCATATGGTGCTCCTTCCACTCTGAAGCCTGCCGTGCGGCCATACATCAGTTTTTGAGCACATATTGGGTGTTGGCGTATTCGGGGGGAGATGGGGAACAAAATGTGGGTTGCATTTTGTCCTGTTACCCCTTGTGAAAGTGAAAAATGTGGGTGTAAAGCAACTTTTTCTGGAAAAAATTTAAATTTTTTATTTTCACAGCCAAGCTTTTCCTAATTCTGTGAAACGCCTGATGGGTCTAAGTGCTCACTACACACCTTTAAATATTCCTTAAGGGGTGTAGTTTCTGAAATGGGGTCACTTTTGGGGGATTTCCACTCTAGGGGTACCTCAGGGTGTCTTTATATGCGACATAGCTCCCAAAAGCCAATCCTGCAAAATCTGTCCCCCATAGAAACATAGAAACATAGAATGTGTCGGCAGATAAGAACCATTTGGCCCATCTAGTCTGCCCAATATATCTGAATACTATGGATTGCCCCTGGCCCTATCTTATATGAAGGATGGCCTTATGCCTATCCCATGCATTCTTAAACCCCTTCACTGTATTTGCAGCTACCACTTCTGCAGGAAGGCTATTCCATGCATCCACTACTCTCTCAGTAAAGTAATACTTCCTTATATTACTTTTAAACCTTTGCCCCTCTAATTAAGCCCTATGGCGCTTTTTTTCCTTTTGAGACTGCTGGAATTTGCTTCCACTTGCAAGAGGAAGTGACCAGGACAGAGAGGAGGTATATATGACCTTCAGGATTTCCTGCACCGCCCCCATCCTGTCTAAGGAGGATCCCCAGGGATTAACCCTCAATGACCCTAATCTGCAACCTACTTAACCATTACTGAGACGGGGCCAGATTCTTAAATGCCCCTAAGGGGAAAAGGGGGGAGGGGGGAGGACCATCAGTCCCTAAGCACCCTCCCTATACAGTCAGGCGCTTTCCAACCCTGCCATGCACCCATACATCATTTTTTGAGCACATATGGGGTGTTGGCGTATTTGGAGGGAAATGGGTAACAAAATGTGGAGTGCCTTTTGTCCTGTTTTCCCTTGTGAAAGTGTAAAATGTGGGTGTAAAGCAACTTTTTCTGGAAAAAATTGTCATTTTTTATTTTCACAGCCAAGCGTTTCCTAATTCTGTAAAACATCTGATGGGTCAAAGTGCTCACTACACACCTTGAAATATTCAGTGAGGGGTGTAGTTTCCGGGCCACCTCAGGGTGTGTTCAATTGCAAGATGGCACCTGTCAATTATTCTGGAGAAATCTGCCTTCCAGAAGCCATTTGGTGCTCCATTTCTTCTGACCCCTGTGGTACGCCCATATAGCAGTATACAAGCACATATGGGGTATTGCTGTAATCAGGAGAAAATGGGCAATAAATTAGGTTATGCATTTTCTCCAGTTCCCCCTTGTGAAAGTGAAATTCCATGAATTCCAATTCCACCTTTTGAGGAAAAAGTGGCATTTTGAAATTTCATTGCCTTTTTCATTTAATTCCCGTGGGGCACCTAAAGGGTTAACAAAGTTTGTGAAATCAGTTTTGAATAGCTTGAGGGGTGTAGTTTCTAAAATGGGGTGATTTATGGGTGGTTTCTAATATGTAAGCCCCAGAAAGTGACTTCATAACAGAACATGGTCATGAAAAAATTGGGGTTTGGAAATGTTCTTAAACATTTTAAGATTTGCTTCTAAACTTCTAAGCCTTCTAACGTCCCCAAAAAATAAAATGAAATTTTCAAAATAATCCAAACATGAAGTAGACATATGTAAATGTAAAGTAATAACTATTTTTGGAGGCATTACTATCTATTATAAAAGTAGAGAAATTGAAATTTGGAAATTTGCTAATTTTTCTATTTTTTGGGTAAATTTGTTTTTTTTTTATAAATAAAAATTTCATTTTTTTACTCAAATTTACCACTGTCATGAAGTACAATATGTGACAAAAAAACTGTCTCAGAATGGCCTGGATAAGCAAAAGTGTTTTAAAGTTATCACCACATAAAGTGACACATGTCAGATTTGCTAAAAATCGCCTGGTCCTTAACAAAATGGCAGGGTCCTGAAGGGGTTAAAGTGGTTATCCAAGACCTATAATGCCCCCCCCCCCCCCCCATATGCCCGGGCCCCTCACAGAGGTTGTACTTACCTTGCTCCCCAGCACTCGCCTTGCTTCTGATGCCGCCACTGCCGCCACTTCATCTGCCCATCGGCGCGACGAGGAGATGCAGCAGCGGCTGTGCCAGCATCAGAAGAGACTTTAGGGCGCATTTACAGATGCAGAGAATTTGTAGGGACTGATTTTCAGAGACTGTCCCGGCAAATTTGGGCTAATGATAACCCTGCCCATAAGTGGGCAGTCCCAGACAAAGTCGGGGCGTGTTTTTTGGATGCCCAGATTTTACGCTGGCAAGTATGCATTTACCACTAGTTTTATACCTCTTTTTGGCGTACAATTGTCGCACTGATCTGTTTTCGCAACTTTTTAAACGTCCATGTGACAATATTTTTACACTGGTTTCAACATAAAGAAGTGGCACTCCGGCCTCGGCAAATTTACTAATGGCACATAAAACCTGCCGAAAACCTACGCCAGCCGGGGGCTGCTGTAGATTTGCTGGCAGCCGCAATGAATACCAAAGATGCCTGTAGCCAATAGCAACTGATTCCGCCTTTCATTCTTAAGCGCTCGTTTGGATAGTGAAAGGTAGAATCTGATTGGTCACTGGGGACTATTTCCATTACTAGCTTTGGCACAAAAAAATTACCACAAAAACTGCCACATGAAGCTGTGTGACACCGGCCTAAACATGGGCAAAGATTCTAGATGACAAGGAACCCTGGGTCCAGATGTTAGAGGGGTGGAAGTATGGAAAAGTTTTGATGAATGTATATGTAACACCCCAGAGTGGTGTTACCACTACTGCACCCTGCTACTATCTCTGATGGGCTAATATAATGTCCTCTTATGTATGTCTTTCCAGGTCCTCCACAATGTGCATTCATAAATCTTGTTATGTAACTGTTTATTCCATGTAATGTGCCTGATTCACCAGCAGTTGGCAGCATAAATGGCAGCGCTATCCTTAGATAGAATGGAACTCTCCATTCCATTCTAACCCCCCTCTGCAGAGAAGTGGGGCAGTTCTGGTTTGTTCAGGTTGAGACTCCATGTTGAAGCTGCCAGGATTCTAACATACTTTTTGGCGGAACAAAAGTCAGACTACAAGAGTGAAGTGCAGTATAAAGAGGAAACAAAGACACCAAGTGAGCTTGTCAGTACAGCAGAGTGACAGAAAGATATAGCAGAGTTGAGTTTGCCTGCCAGATTAATGCTAAAGCCTGCTGGAACCAAGACAAAGCCTGAAACTGTTTGGAGAAACGTTTATTTAAGTAAAGCCGCCATTGAACTTCATCTCAAGGTCTGGACTCAAGTTATTTCTTCAAATCCCTCAATTATTCCCCCTAATTATTGCTTCGGAGCCAAAGCCGGGAGTCCAGCCGTATCCAGGTAGGAGCACCGTGACACACATAAAGATACATTTATGCCGCACTACACCACTCGGCATTCCTACCAAACCTGGGAGGCGATATAGAGGGCCCTGGGGGGAGGCCGCCCATTGCATATAGAGCGTTGTACAGATTTAACGTCCCAGTTTCGTCCGGCCCCAAATGTCATGCGCCAATGGCAGATTTCTGCCATGGAGTTCGTCTATGCCCTAATATCAGGGGCAGATCAGGCGTGGCCGGAGGAGTCAGAAAGCTGGTCTGGGTCAGAGGGACTTCATTGGGGAAGATTTATCCAAACTGATGTAAAGTAGAACTGGCTTAGTTGACCATAGCAACCAATCAGATTCCACCTTTCATTTTCCAATGGAGCTGTGAAAATTGAAAGCTGGAATCTGATTGGTTGCTATGGGCAACTAAGCCAGTTCTACTTTAAACCAGTTTGGATAAATCGCCCCCATTATGTTTTCTGTCAGGTGGAACCAATCTGTCAGGTGAAGTTCCTGAGGGGAAGAGTATGAGCAGCCCACAAATAAGGAGGCACTGCGCCGAGAATAGGTTCCCTGCTTATAAAATATGGCAGGAACCCCCTCTACACTTTACCTCCTCTGGGGGTCCTAAGAATAGAGGATTCCTGGCCCCCTCCCTCACACAGCACCCTAGGGAGCCAGTAGCCTTCTGCACCTAATGGTTCCTGACACCACAGTCCGGTCTAAGGACCACTCACCTCCTGAACAAGTAGGTAGGTTGTAATGTATACGTACAGTATGTGTCACTATATTTGTGTATGTGGCGGTACATTTGTATACACTATGTACGGTATACCGAAGGCTTCGTTCACATCTGTGTATTTATTTCAGTCGTTCTGCATCGTTAAATGCCGGGACCCTTGCAATATGGATACAAATGGGCAGCATGGAGTATAATGGGGTCTATTGGTTTCCTGACGGTATATTAACGGTGAAAATAGCGCCTCATGAACGAATCTGCAATGGAGGATCCTGACGAATGCAGATGTGAACAGGTTTTGCTGGGATACAATGTGTCGTATTATTTGGGTACATTATGGCATGTTATATTGGTACGGTAGTATTTGGGTACGTTATACATATCATTTTGCCCAGTATGTTGTATAATTTCACCACTGTATGGTCACATCATTTGGGCGCTGGGGTAGTATATGGTGTATTAGTTAAAAACTACACCCTTCCCTATATAAGTGCACATTTTAAATTTTAATGCAAAAAAAGTAAATATAAACTGCTTCTTTAGCAAGAAATGTAGGGAAAGTGATGGCGGTATTATATATATTATCACGTACTTGATGTGTTTTTTGAGTTCCGCTGTTTAATGGGGCTTGACCACAACAACATTTATCACCTATGTATCCAATGGCTGGGACCCCCACCCGATCACTGGTATTGGAGGGGGGGGGGTCTGTTTAACTCCCCCTTAAATGGAGCCGTGGTTACTGCTCCATTCAGTCTCTATGGGACTGACAGAAGTAGTAGTGCAGCACTCCGCTATCTCAGTCAGTCCCAGAGACTTTGAATGGAGCAGTGGCGCACATGTCTGACCACCTCTCTGTTCAAATGGGGGTCACGGAACGCTCATTCTTGTGATTGGCGGAAGTCCCAGTGGTCAAACCCCCAGAAGTTATGCTTTTATTACGAGTCCTGTGGAGAGGTGATGAATGTTTTTTTTCATGGGCCAAACGGTAAGTCTCTGGCAAAGATGACTTCATTGCTCAGCATAGGTGGTCGTGATGATGTCATCGCTTTGTGACCGTCTGCCCCATTGTACTGCCACATAGGCTTCAGGCCTAGTAAGCTAGGTCTAAGGCCTATGAGGGTGAAGGGTGGGGAGTCGGACATCGGATCCCATGCTCCGCTATTGTATCGCCGTCCAGAGGAGAAGGAGGGTCATAATGTTATGTACCCGGCCGGCGACCATGAGGAGGCTTTGGGCGGCTCTACGGGAATCTGTCCACCGGGGATCTTGTGTACATGTTATAATTACGCTGTCATTTTATGTGGTAATAACTTTAAAACGCTTTAACTTATACAGGCCATTCTGAGATTGTTTTCTCGTCACATATCGTATGGTTGGCATGGTTGTTGGTGCCAGACGGGCCGGTCTGAGTATTTCACAATCTGCTCAGTTACTGGGATTTTCACGCACAACCATTTCTAGGGTTTACAAAGAATGGTGTGAAAGGGGAAAAACATCCAGTATGCGGCAGTCCTGTGGGCAAAAATGCCTTGTGGATGCTAGAGGTCAGAGGAGAATGGGCCGACTGATTCAAGCTGATAGAAGAGCAACGTTGACTGAAATAACCACTCGTTACAACCGAGGTATGCAGCAAAGCATTTGTAAAGCCACAACACGCACAACCTTGAGGCGGATGGGCTACAACAGCAGAAGACCCCACCGGGTACCACTCATCTCCACTACAAATAGGAAAAAGAGGCTACAATTTGGACGAGCTCACCAAAATTGGACTGTTGAAGACTGGAAAAATGTTGCCTGGTCTGATGAGTCTCGATTTCTGTTGAGACATTCAAATGGTAGAGTCCGAATTTGGCGTAAACAGAATGAGAACATGTATCCATCCTCTGATGGCTACTTCCAGCAGGATAATGCACCATGTCACAAAGCTCGAATCATTTCAAATTGGTTTCTTGAATATGACAATGAGTTCACTGTACTAAAATGGCCCCCACAGTCACCAGATCTCAACCCAATAGAGCATCTTTGGGATGTGGTGGAACGGGAGCTTCGTGCCCTGGATGTGCATCCCTCAAATCTCCATCAACTGCAAGATGCTATCCTATCATTTCTAAAGAATGCTATCAGCACCTTGTTGAATAAATGACACGTAGAATTAAGGCAGTTCTGAAGGCAAAAGGGGGTCCAACACTGTATTAGTATGGTGTTCCTAATAATTCTTTAGGTGAGTGTATACGGCAAGCTTTTAGTACCACACCTTAGTTTTACGCATGGCACTGTAGGGCCTCAGAACTTGATCGGACAGATCAACCCCTCCCATGTGCCTGTTGTAATCAAGGATGCAGTCTGGCTTGTTTACAGGGGTAGTGGTACCTCGCACTTGGGCAGGAGAACTGGTGTTGGTGTGAATGGTGGTTAGTACAAGGACATCCCTCTTGTCCTTGTACTTAACCGCCAGCAAGTTCTCATGGAGGAGAGCCTTACTGTCACCTTTTCGGAGTAACCCTTCCTTTAAAATGTACAAGGGACTCGTCTATGCTAATTTCTTTTTCTGGGGTGAACACCTCTGTAAATTTTGAGTTGAGGTGCTCCAGGAGGGGTCTTATTTTGAATAGACGGTCAAAATTTGGGTCATTTTAAATCTTGAGCGGGACATGGCCATATTGTAAATTGGAGTGTGGTACAAGACATCTGAACTCCAATATTGTCTCATTTCGTTTTTTTTTTTACCAGGCCCATATGCAGCAACAGCCCCCAAAACTTCATAATGTCTGCTGCATTTACAGGGGTCCAACCTAGGGGTCTAGCATATGAGGATGTCGGGTTTTGAGCAATAAACTGCTGGGCGTACAAATTTGTTTGGGTCACGATCAAATTTATGAGATCCTCAGAGAAATAGATTTTGAAAAAATCTATTTATGTGAAGCCCGTGCAGTCAATCTGGATTCCAGAGCTTCCCACAAACTCTGGAATTTGGGGCTCATAATCCTCAGGTGGTGTGGTCCATAGGGGATCACTGGGAGGGGGGGCTACTTCATCTCTCCTGGGGCGTCTCCTTCAGGGTCCCTCATCACCGGATGACGATGATGATGAAGGAGTAGAGAAGTAGACTCCGTTTCAGAGGCAAGGATGGCGTATGCCTCTTCAGCGGAGTACATTCTCTGGGATGAATTGGACATTTTTATTTTTATTGGTGTATGTAAAGTGAAAAGTGTCAGGGAGGTGTATGTAGTGATTTAACATGTGAGGGGGCTTGTAATGAATGAATTAAAATAAAATTTATGATAAAGAAAAAAAGAGAAAGAAAGAAAAGAGAAAAAGATAAGTGAAAGATGGTCAATGATGCACGGCGAGTAGTGTCGGTGATAGGTCCACGGACACGGCGGTGCGCGCTGGACGCACCGACACTACACGGACACCTGATGTCGCGGCAGTTTGGTTTCCGCCTCTGGTGACGTGCACCAGTTATGTACCGCCTAATAGGAGGGATAAGGGTTGACACATGCGCATTGGATAGGGGTAGACGCGCTGAATGAGCGTGAACCACCACGAGTTAAGAAGCAAGTTTCATTCTCCTTCCTCGCTATGTACAGCTTCAATCTCCCAGCAAGGGACATTTTAATGCATATGTTTTTAATGCACTGAGCACTCTAACACACGCACTATAATTATGTGAAGTCTGTAACTAAAATCACTGTTATTATACATGGATTGTTATGGAATATGTGTGGGGCGGTTTTTCGTCCCTGTTCACATTGAGATGTGGTATGGAAATGAATGAACTGTAACATTCCTTCAAAGGGGAGTGCACGTTTTTTATAGGTTGATCCATTAATTGATAATGACTATACTATGTATATATATCAGCACTATTGCACTTTATGCTTCACCTGACTTGAAAAAGGTTCTGTGAGAGAACCGAAACGTTGTCACTAGACGTGTGTGAATAAATAGCACATTTTTTCATCTTTCAAGGAGTGCTGCGGACTTTTATTGTTTATTCACCGTCCTGAATCGAGGGATCACCGCGGGCACCCTTCTCTTCAACTTTCAAGGGAGTGCTGCCAGACCTTTTGTATGGATATATATATATATATATAGCTAGCTGGCACAAAAAAAACCACAAGTGCTCAGCACTTGCCATTCACAGCTCGCACACAGAAAAAGTGGTGCAGAGCCAAAAAATAGCCAAAAAAAAAAGAAAACAAAAAAGGACAGAGAGGGGGGTGAAAGGGGGGGGGGGGACGGGGAATGGGGATCTGAAACAGCTGCATCCTAGCCACCAGCAGCACCACAGCTAGGGCAACAGAAGTATAGCGCTGCCATAGGCTGGAGCGTTGCTCCAGCCAATCGCAGCGCTGGGAAGGGACACCTGTGTCTGGTGTCCCCTCCCTGACCTAGGAGGAGACATGGGCTGATGTCATCAGCCCCCTCCCACCTCTAGCCAAGCCCCCCTGCAGCTCCATACATTGCCGACGCTGCGATGGGCCGGTCTTAACTAGCCAGCCAATCGCAGCGATCGGGGCTCCAATGGGGCGGAAAAACTCCTCGTCTCCCTCAGCTAAGATGGCTGACTGCCGATTAGTGCAGTCAGCTTACTCCGGGCACCGCGCGATTCGGCGCGGTGACCGGAGTTATCCATGACATACTATTACGTCAAGATGCGGTAAGTCACCGACTTTCATGACATAGTAGTACGTCATGTGTCGTGAAGGGGTTAATGCATAGTATGAAAAAATATACTGATTCCTGCTGTGTCGTCCCCACTGTTTACAATGCTGAGCAGCTCAATGTGGGTTTACCAGTAGAATGATTGACAGCCCTTCCTGATCAGGTCAGGTGATCCCTCTCAGCCAATCAGAAAAGCTGGTACAGTCATTATCCCCTTCCTTACTGCTGATCAGGATCAAGACCTTGGGCAGTCAGGATTTCCGAACCTTGTACCTCAGGCCTCGTTCTCCTGCACTGGCCAGATAGCAACCAACAGACTAATGTTCTCATAAGGATTTTATTAAAAATATGTTAATTAGATATAAACTGATAATATGCAGTGTGCGCTCTGGAATTATGGATATGCAGAGTTTTCTCCGTGCATTATGAATGTTACAGAGCTTATAATACACAGTAAGTGTGCACTTGCGTATCCCTACCCATAATTCTCATGCATTTGGATTAGTGCTGGCCTTATGCCTCTGCAAAAAAAATATGTCATGACCAATTCTATCCACTGGGAGGCAGCAATACACACTGAGAAGCGGATTTAAACTCCTTTTTCTTTTCCTCAAAAATTTAAATTGCCATTACTCCTCAGTTGGGACATCGATGTTGTGTTTTTATTATATTTTTATACCTAGGAAAGGGACTTGTCTGGCAACCACTCGTCTACCGCCTGCCTAGAGGTTACATGCGTGTTAATGTAGTGTACGGGGACTGTAATGCCCGTCACTACAGGAGGGTCACTTGTGTGCTGTCGTCCCCCCCTTATTTATGGGGAAGTTGGTATAAGTCATCTTTATAAACTGTAATGCTATGTATTTCCCTGTTACTGTGAAACTTGCATGTACAGGCCTGCTAGGGGTGTCATTCCAGCTCTGAGTCACTAGAGGGAGCTAGAGAGCCCTAGGTTATATAAGGCCCAGTCAGGGAGAGGAAAGAGAGACTTTAGACTGAGTTAGAGATCAGACTATGTCTGAGTCAAGTCCAGGCCTCAAGCCTGCAGACCAGGAGAGGGTATTGCAGTCCCTGTAACCGGGTTCCATATTCAAAGAGAAGGTTCCCCTCCTGAGTTCACCTATGCAGAAGCAGGAACCCCTCAATTAAAGAGCCTGAGGAAGCTGAGAGAGAGACAGAGGCAAAGTCAAGAAAAGCAAGAGGTACTCAAGACAACAGAGGAGGTACTTGATAAAGATAAAACCAAGGATATACGCCAGAGCTAGGGTATTGGGCCTTGGAGAAGATTTTCTATGTTCCAGGATCAGTCAGGAATAGAGTGCAAGCTGCCTGTACTGCAAGTCCTGTGTTTAACACTCTGAAGTCACCTTGCTATACATATATTGCCTGCATCAACTGTATTGAAAATCAACTGTCTGCAAAGGAACTGCGTTTCCGTTAATGTCCCTATATGATGACTACTAAAGTTTGAGTTCTGCTTTAACATCACGTGGTTCCTCAGTTATTCCTGCTATCAGCAAACGGCGTGCCACCATTTAATTGGCACTGGCGTCACGAACATTTCTCATTATCACCTGCCCTTGCAGAGAGTCAGCCGTCTCAGGTTAGTGTCTATTGCACTACAACACCCAGGAACATTTCTACACCTAACTTGAGTACGCTGCACCTCTCTTTTGGCGTCACGAACAGGATTCGCACGCTTTCTAGTGCAAGAAGCGTGAACTTTGTGCCTTATACAGTTGCCCTGTGACCAAAGTGACAAATTGCCTGTTTTATTAAAGTGGACTTTGTGGACTGAAAAACATACCAAAAGTGTCCCAAAAACCTCCAAAAAGCGCTGTGCACTGTTGCTCTATCAAGAGGAAAGAAAACACCACATCGGAGTGTGGTTTTGTGGACTTTTCATCATCCTGCTTGCTGTCAGTGAATAGACAGCGCTTCTACCAAAGATGGCCGCTGAGACTACTGAAATAGCTGCTGCGTCATCTTCATCCCGAAAAAGCGGGAAAAATTGGCGCCTTTTTGAGGAAATAGCGGGAAGGAGTTCAAGGTCAGGCGCCATTGCTTATCTGGACATTTGCATGTCTGCCAGCATGGACTCCGCCTTCCCCATACTGGAATACCTGGGGGGCGGCCTCCCAGTGCAATGGGAGGAGCTGGCTGATCTTATTGGCGCCACCCTATCGCTCTCCAGAGAAGGATCGAGCATGTTGGAGAGTGAGCACCGCTTTGCTGCAACGTCCACGCCTGAAATACCAAAGATGACTGATACCGGTGTAGAGCCAGAGGACGCTCCGCCGGCCTACTCTCCGGGACCGGAGAGACCCGCCTGCCCGCCACGGGAGAAAGAACCGGAGCCCTGCTATGGCTCCTGGAGAGACTTCTTTCAGCCCTCTTTCAAGTGGTCTTCACTAATGGCAGAGATCCGGGAGGCCGCTATAAAGCGGAATACAAAAACTAAAATCTATTATGAGGAATTGACCAAGACTATCCATGAACGACACACCGACACCCAGCCCCGCCTGGAAAGGAGAAAGGGGTTGGTGGTGTCCTTTGACAAAACCCGTGGCTACGGGTTCATCCAAGATTATTTAACTGGCAGAGACTTGTATGTTAACAGAAGATCTGTCAAGAGAGACTACCTCCCTTCCTATCAGCACAGCCTCCGCGAGGGAGAGGAAGTGGAGTTCACCCCTGCCGAGAGCCTGAGAGGCCCTTATGCAACTGCCGTGACCCGTCCCAAGCGAGAACCTGAGGACTGGGAGGCAGAAGAAGACTACTCTGGGTGCGAGCGGGAACCTGAACGCTCTCCAGAGCCGGCCCATCACGCCTTCCAGGAGCGGAGCTCCTTCATTGGGCCTAATGTCGAGGTGCAGCGTACTCAAGTTAGGTTTAGAAATGTTCCTGGGTGTTGTAGTGCAATAGACACTAACCTGAGACGGCTGACTCTCTGCAAGGGCAGGTGATGATGAGAAATGTTCGTGACGCCAGTGCCAATTAAACGGTGGCACGCCGTTTGCTGATAGCAGGAATAACTGAGGAACCACGTGATGTTAAAGCAGAACTCAAACTTTAGTAGTCATCATATAGGGACATTAACGGAAACGCAGTTCCTTTTCAGACAGTTGATTTTTCAATACAGTTGATGCAGGCAATATATGTATAGCAAGGTGACTTCAGAGTGTTAAACACAGGACTTGCAGTACAGGCAGCTTGCACTCTATTCCTGACTGATCCTGGAACATAGAAAATCTTCTCCAAGGCCCAATACCCTAGCTCTGGCGTATATCCTTGGTTTTATCTTTATCAAGTACCTCCTCTGTTGTCTTGAGTACCTCTTGCTTTTCTGAGCTTTGCCTCTGTCTCTCTCTCAGCTTCCTCAGGCTCTTTAATTGAGGGGTTCTTGCTTCTGCATAGGTGAACTCAGGAGGGGAACCTTCTCTTTGAATCTGGAACCCGGTTACAGGGACTGCAATACCCTCTCCTGGTCTGCAGGCTTCAGGCCTGGACTTGACTCAGACATAGTCTGATCTCTAACTCAGTCTAAAGTCTCCTTCAACTACCCCTCCTTTCCCTGACTGGGCCTTATATATGAAAATAAAATATAAAAAAGTGTGCTGTGGGGCTTGCCCAAGGATAGTGGGCAGTTGCACAGGGGCGCCAAGGTGAAGTAAAGAAAAAAAAAAAAAAAAAAAAAAAAGGGGGGCGGTGTAGTCTATGGAGGGTTAATACTTTGCTAGTTGGATTAGTGCTTCTGCTACACAGTATCGATATATTGCAGGGGCATATATATCACTGTGTCTGTATAGTTAGCGGTTCTATTTCGCAGTCTCAGTATATGGTAGGCCTATATATCACTGTGTCTCTTTATATTTTGTTATAATGGTTCTATTTTACAGTATCGATATATGGCGACACATGTATCACTGTACGGGTATTTAAAAGATAATAAATAATATGAATAGTAATAAATAATGTTAAAAGATTTATATGAGAAAGAAACGGAAGGCGACTTACTTCACCAGGGAGGGAGATATAGGATAAGCAAAATTCACCTATACCTGCTCCTCCCCCGCCGAGATCGCTTGTCAGGTAGTATAAAATTTCCTCCACGTCCCAAATGATGGTAGTCAGGGTTCCAAATGGAGAGTTTTTTATTGCATAAATAGATAGAAGCTCAACGCGTTTCGGGGTGTCTTCCCCTTTCTCAAGAGCAGTGTTGGTTAAAAACACATAACATAAAGTGCATGTAGCCAGGAATATATATAGGTCTCTTAATTAAACAATCAAAAAACAATTTACCAAGAGTTTTGGCGGGGACCGGAAGTAGGCGGAGCGTCACCTCCGGTCCTCTCATCCCCCCCCCATGGGCCTTATATAAACTAGGGCTCCCTAGCTCCCTCTAGTGACTCAGAGCTGGAATGACATCCCTAGCAGGCCTGTACATGCAAGTTTCACAGTAACAGGGAAATACATAGCATTACAGTTTATAAAGATGACTCATATCAACTTCCCCATAAATAAGGGGGACGACAGCACACAAGTGACCCTTCTGTAGTGACGGGCATTACAGTCCCCGTACACTACATACCCCACTGCTTTAAGCTGAGTACGACCTCGTACTCCATCAGGGCTCGCCCAACTGGAATCTCTACCTGAAACAGAAAAAGAGACATGCAGGCATACATATATGTAATTCATCTGCATTTACATTCATATCAGGTCCAATTGGTAAAGGTGAAGGTTGGTGACAAGGGGCGTCGTTCTCTTCTTCTCAGGATAGTGAATGGAACTGGGGCGCTGACCTGGCACAGCGTAACATTATAACCAGGATAGTCCATGACAATGAATAAGTCCATAATAGAACAGCAAAATAGATAAAACAGTATAAAAGTTCTTGGAGGCTCAAAGAACAAACATGAGTCCGTACCCAGGTTACTTTCCTATAAATCACAGAGGCTCTCGTGCGGTGGAGTCCATCTCTGGGCACATTTCCTTTAAAAAGAGTAAGAATCTCAGAGGCTCAGGTTCTTTTGAGTCTGTCTCCGGGCACGGTTCCTTAGTATCAAGTTGCACAATATAAAACAAGTGCTGTAATACCCCTGATAAACCTGAAAAGGGGGGTAAAGGTAAAAGGTGCAACAAAGGAACAGGCACAACTTGGCGTGGGATAGCAAAAGCAGGCGGGAGATCCTGGAAACAAACTTGGCTTTGTTGACCTTGTGATTTCAGTGGCTAACACCTACCACTGAGCCGTGGATGAACTGGCAGCAGCAACAAAGAACCAGAAAACATAGGACTCCTGGAAGGGTTAAGCTTTCAACATCATATTTCTAACAAAATAAATCAAAGGCCTAGCAGGCTGATTCTCAGGATAGTGAGTACGCTGCACCTCTCTTTTGGCGTCACGAACAGGATACGCACGCTTTCTAGTGCAAGAAGCGTGAACTTTGTGCCTTATACAGTTGCCCTGTGACCAAAGTGACATATTGCCTGTTTTATTAAAGTGGACTTTGTGGACAGAAAAACATACCAAAAGTGTCCCTAAAACCTCCAAAAAAGCGCTGTGCAGTGTTGCGCTATCAAGAGGAAGAAAATCGCCACATCGGAGTGTGGTTTTATGGACTTTTTATCATCCTGCTTGCTGTCAGTGAATAGACAGCGGATTTTGCTAAAGATGGCCGCTGAGGCTACTGAAATAGCTGCTGCGTCATCTTCATCCCGAAAAAGCGGGAAAAATTGGCGCCTTTTTGAGGAAATAGCGGGAAGGAGTTCAAGGTCAGGCGCCACTGCTTATCTGGACATTTGCATGTCTGCCAGCATGGACTCCGCCTTCCCCATACTGGAATACTTGGGGGGCGGCCTCCCAGTGCAATGGGAGGATCTGGCTGATCTTATTGGCGCCACCCTATCGCTCTCCAGAGAAGGATCGAGCATGTTGGAGAGTGAGCACCGCTTTGCTGCAACGTCCACGCCTGAAATACCGAAAATGGATAATGTTGGTGTAGAGCCTGAGGACGCTCCACCGGCCTACTCTCCGGGACCGGAGAAACCCGCCTGCCCGCCACGGGAGAAAGAACCGGAGCCCTGCTATGGCTCCTGGAGAGACTTCTTTCAGCCCTCTTTCGAGTGGTCTTCACTAATGGCAGAGATCCGGGAGGCCGCTATAAAGCGGAATACAAAGACTAAAATCTATTATGAGGAATTGACCAAGACTATCCATGAACGACATACCGACACCCAGCCCCGCCTGGAAAGGAGAAAGGGGTTGGTGGTGTCCTTTGACAAAACCCGTGGCTACGGGTTCATCCAAGATTATTTAACTGGCAGAGACTTGTATGTTAACAGAAGATCTGTCAAGAGAGACTACCTCCCTTCCTATCAGCACAGCCTCCGCGAGGGAGAGGAAGTGGAGTTCACCCCTGCCGAGAGCCTGAGAGGCCCTTATGCAACTGCCGTGACCCGTCCCAAGCGAGAACCTGAGGACTGGGAGGCAGAAGAAGACTACTCTGGCTGCGAGCGGGAACCTGAACGCTCTCCAGAGCCGGCCCATCACGCCTTCCAGGAGCGGAGCTCCTTCATTGAGCCTAATGTCTTCTGGCAGCCAACCGTGTTGGAAAAATGGGTGAGCCCTTATCCTTCCCCCGAGCTGCCTCGTCGGGAGAAGACCATACAGGACCTGGAGAACTTAAAAGGACTTCGGGTTACCTTGGAGAACATCCGGAAGGGTCGGAGACCCGATGCGCCACCAGAACCTGCAGAGGCCGAGTCCGAGCCATCGTTGAATGTACCTGCGCCGGCGGCGCCAGCAGACGACAGCGACTCCGACACGGAGAGCATCGGTCACCAGATTGTCCGGCTGGAAGAGAAGTTGCGGGAGCTGCGCAAGATCTCGACCGCCAGGATCCGGACGCCGCCAAAGAAGGACGAGGTAAGGGTGCCTGTCACCAACCGTAGACCACCTTCTGTCACCACCGCTCCGTTGCGGCCCCAAAGAGGACCCGCTATTGCTGTGAACTGCTGCACAGAGCCCACCGGACCGCTTGCGGCGGCGGTACCCAATGCAGCACCACCAGAAGTAGAGATGGAAAGCTGTGAGTTCTTGACACGCCGTCTTGAAGAGATGTTAGGGCCAGAGTTCAGAGGATTCGGAGCCAAGAGACCGGGGCAGCATTATGGTGACATTGACGGCAGTGTATCAGCAGAGAGAGGCATAGTCCAGAGCAAGCCAAGGTCAGCTACACAGGCAGCGGGCAGAGGAGGCGCAGGGTTCTGGAGAGGCCGGCTTCATCCTACCTTGTCCAGCTAGGTGACAGGAATGAAAAGCTGGACATGGGGTGAAGAGGCGGTTCATCCTCCGGCCACTCCAGATGGCTCCTCTCTAGAGCGTGCTGCAAGAGAAGGAAGTGCACAGAGATATCCGTCATTTCACTTTCTAACTGTGGTTCCAGTTCTAGTTTATAACTAGTCATCACTTACCTGGAAAGGTCTAAAGGGAGGCTGCGCTCTCCTCATCTCCAGTTCCTCCCAACAGATGGTTCCGAAAAATGGGTGGTCTCTGATGTTTCCTGACACACCTAGGCGCCTCTCTGGATCTTTCCGTAGCAGCTTCTTGATGAGATGTTTCAGGTCTACCTCCAGCCATGTTGGAAATCTTGGCTTTGCTTTGGTGATTGCCAGGTAGACCAATTGCATCTGGTGGCTGTCCTTAAATGGGAAATGTCCAGTTGACATTTTGGACACGACAACCCCCAGGCTCCACCAGTCTGCTGCTACGGTGTATGGTTGATCCAGGTGCACCTCTGGGGCCGTGTAGCGGTATGTTCCCGCCCGTCCATAGATCTTAGTGGACGCGGTCAGACCGTCTTGCGCAAGCCCCAGGTCTATAATTCGGATGTGACCATCTGTGTCCAGCATGATGTTGGCTGGTTTGATGTCTCTGCAAAGAAATAAAAAGATTTCTGGCTTTGATGTCACACAAGACACATGTAGTAGGTGAGACTGAGCACCAGAAGAGACTGGCAGAAGGTCAGAAATGCAGACAGATGTTATATTGGAGTAGCAGATTTGTTGCAGGGATTTCTTTGATTGTCCCATTTATCTGAATGTGGTTTGCAGAAACAGCCCTATTCAGATAGATGGAACTGATATTCAGTCATAGAGATTTCTCTCATCTTCTGTATGCGACTTGTCCTCTAGACAATATGATTACTGCTCCTCTTACCGATGGGCGATGCCATGGCCGTGGAGGAACTGGAGGCCGCAGATCACTTCTGCCGTGTAGAACCTGATGTAGAAAGGGGAGGATTTAGTATCGGGGGCCTGAAACCATCTGTATAACTGCTGTAAAGGAAGATGTCACCTCATCTGCTGACTGTAGAGTAATCCTGGATCACCACTGACCACCAGGTACCAGGTATTAACCACTACACTACCCAAGATCATCAGGAGCAGGACATGAGTGTTATCCCCCATCATGGACCTTCTTCAGGACATGTTCTTTCCCATATTTCACCATTAGTCACTCACCGGACATTTTCGATGTTCAGCTTGCCGCTCATGTCGATCAGTGACTCAAGGCTGCCACCGGACAAGTACTCCATGATGAAATAGGCATGGGCCTGTACAAGAAAGGAGCAGTAACATCACTGGTATAAATGCAGCATACGGGTAGGTTACCCGACACTGCTATATCATAATGTATGTTTCCCTTTAAGCCAGTTAGGCCTGGTGCAGGCAATCTTTATTCCAGCCAGCAGAGGGAGCCCCCAGTTCAGTATAAATAGGCTAGGGCCTAGCCAGGAAGTCAGTTCAGAAGTTTCTAGAGCCTGAGGAAGCTGAGAGAGAGACAGAGGCAAAGCTCAGAAAAGCAAGAGGTACTCAAGACAACAGAGGAGGTACTTGATAAAGATAAAACCAAGGATATACGCCAGAGCTAGGGTATTGGGCCTTGGAGAAGATTTTCTATGTTCCAGGATCAGTCAGGAATAGAGTGCAAGCTGCCTGTACTGCAAGTCCTGTGTTGCAAGTTAATGTCCCTATATGATGACTACTAAAGTTTGAGTTCTGCTTTAACATCACGTGGTTCCTCAGTTATTCCTGCTATCAGCAAACGGCGTGCCACCGTTTAATTGGCACTGGCGTCACGAACATTTTTCATCATCACCTGCCCTTGCAGAGAGTCAGCCGTCTCAGGTTAGTGTCTATTGCACTACAACACCCAGGAACATTTCTAAACCTAACTTGAGTACGCTGCACCTCTCTTTTGGCGTCACGAACAGGATACGCACGCTTTCTAGTGCAAGAAGCGTGAACTTTGTGCCTTATACAGTTGCCCTGTGACCAAAGTGACATATTGCCTGTTTTATTAAAGTGAATTTTGTGGACTGAAAAACATACTAAAAGTGTGCCAAAAACCTCCAAAAAGCGCTGTACAGTGTTGCGCTATCAAGAGGAAGAAAATCGCCACACCGGAGTGTGGTTTTATGGACTTTTCAACAACCCTGCTTGCTGTCAGGGAATGGTGACCAAGATGGCCACCGGCTGCCTGCAGTAAAGTTTCCCGCGCTGCTGAGGACCTTCGTGGGCGGATCCCTGCAAAGACACAGAGAATCCCGCCCCTCGTCATCATCGCACCGCCGCGGCCCTGTTTCGTCTACGTCACCGCGTACTCAGGACGTCCGGGATCTCTCGAGACTTGGCCTGTGCAAGCCCGGCGATACCGGTAAGAACTTGTAACCGGAGGGAAGGGGATTGTTCCGGTCCCTTTAGTCACCAGCGGCCACATCGCAATAAGCTAACATGTCAGAACCGGGAGTGCCTGAGCAGCCGGCCCCGGGAGAGCTTGCGGCTCCTAATCATTCTATAGCCCCCAGCATGATGCCCTTTACCATGCCTTACTATTTCGGGGCCCCATGGTTTCCCCGCTACAGAGGAGAGACCCATACCCTAAGAGACTTTAAGTTGCTGGCATTATTCAAACTGTACCCCATAAATGCCGATCAGCAAATGGAAATCCTGCTAGCGCAGCTGGAGGGAGCTGCCCGCAGGGAGGTATTATCCTGGCCTGCTACTGAGCGGAGCACTCTAGAGCAGATATTCACCCGCCTCAGGGCCACTTTTGAAACCAGGACTGCCTCAGAGATAAAGATGCACTTCTTTGGCAAGAAACAGAAGCCCGGTGAGTCCCTCCGTGAATATGCCCTATCACTTCAGGAGGCTTTAGGGGCTGTAATTCAGATAGATCCCAAAGAGGCTGATAACCAGGACCAGACCCTGAGGGAACAATTTATCACCGGGGTGTCTAGTGAGCAAATAAGGACCCAATTAAAGATGCTGTCCGCCCAGCACCCTAACAGTACCTTTCTGGACTTTAAAGAACTGGCTATAAAAATTCTGGGGTCAGCAGTATCTACGGAGTTGAGCACCCCACCTGAGTCATCAGCCTGCAGGGTGAAACCGCTTATCTCTAACCAAGCTCAGGCCGGTCAAGCTGTTCAAGTGTCAGCTACCGATACTATTGCCATGCTGACAGAGAAAGTAAATCACCTCACTAAAAGTCTAGAGAAAGTGTGCAGAAAAATAGAGGAATGGGAAAAACCCATAATGACAGAAGAAGAATTCCTGTCACCTCCTAGGCCGTTCTCACCTCCATACCAAGAGACTCACCCCAGGGATCCTGGGAGGCGTAATAGAGATCGCAAGAGGCCCGTGTGTACATACTGCAAAAAGCTGGGACACACAGAATCCACGTGCTGGCAGTTAAACGGGCAACCCCTGAGGCTGAGGACCACCCCTCGGGAGGTAGAACACTAGGTCCAGAGGATCCAAATTGGATGCCACGTTATGTAGGATCCCATCCTAAAATCAATATAGAGATCAACGGGGTCCCCTTTGAAGCCCTATTAGATACTGGGTCTCAGGTCACTACTATTCAGCTGCCCGCCTTTGAAAGATTCTGGGACACCAACCAATTGACCCAGCCGCCTGAATCCTGGGTGGAAATTATCGCCAGCAATGGCAAACCAGTAAAGATTCATGGATACTGGGAACCCACCCTGCAGGTGGGAGAAGTAACCTTACCACAACAGGGGGTGATAGTAGTACAGGCCGGTGACAGAGGAGGACATCCTGTCATTCTAGGCACCAATGTCTTCAAAAACTGTTATTCAGAAGTACTTGCCGTATTACACCAGACTTTGCCCACTGCTTCCTCTGCATCCAAGAGGGTGATTCAAAAGACTATTACGGTGTTAAGTGCCCAGCAGAGGTTTGCTAATGGGAAAGGAGAAATTTGTACTGCCAGGATTAGTGATATTAAGCCTGTGACTTTGCCTCCTAATTCTCAAACTCTTTTATGGTGTCGTGCTGTCCTGGGAGTCCAAGGCCGAGATTATCCAGCCCTTGTGGAACCAATCCAGATGGAGGATTACCCTTATGTGAGAGCTGCCAAGTGCCTGGTGAACGTCTCCCAAGGTAAAGTACCTGTCCGTCTGATTAACCTGAGTGATCATCCTGTTGCGCTTACTAAGCATTGCCGTGTTGCCCAGCTGTCCCAGGTGTCCTTCCAAGACATCATTCGTCTTCCAGTGACAGAAAAGCCGCCAGCTGCAGTCAGCGGATGTCCGTCGGTGACCCAGCCACAAGTGCCCTGGTGGGAAGAGCTCCATGTGGGGGACGAGACTACCCCCCAACAACAACAAGAAGGGATTATACAGCTTGTCAAAGAGTACCACCAGGCCTTCAGTAAGCATGCTACTGATTATGGAGAGGTGAGTGCCATACAACACACAATACCTACTGGCTCTCATCCTCCTATCAAGGAGAGATACAGACCCTTACCGCCTACTTCATATCAGACTGTAAAAGAAATGATCCAAGAGATGAAAGACTCTAATGTAATCCGGGACAGCCGTAGTCCATGGGCTGCACCCCTGGTCCTTGTAAAGAAGAAGGACGGGGGTATCCGTTTCTGTGTGGATTATAGGAAAATTAATCAAATAACCCACAAAGATGCATACCCACTGCCCCGCATTGAGGAGTCACTAACTGCTCTGGGCTCCTCTGACTATTTCTCCACCTTGGACTTGACCAGTGGCTACTGGCAAGTACCCATGGCCCCTGCAGATAGGGAAAAGACTGCTTTCACCACTCCCATGGGTCTATTCGAATTCAATTGTATGCCATTCGGGTTATGTAATGCCCCAGGAACTTTCCAGAGATTAATGGAGCGGTGTTTGGGTCACAAAAACTTCGAAACAGTGCTGCTGTATCTAGATGACGTCATTGTGTACTCAAAAACATATGAAGACCATCTGAAACATTTGGCAGAAGTATTTGAAATCCTTATCAAATATGGCTTGAAGGTAAAGCCATCCAAGTGTCACCTGCTCAAACCTGCAGTAAGATACCTGGGGCATGTGGTCAGCGGAGAGGGCGTGCAACCTGACCCTGATAAGCTAGCGGCTGTCCGTAATTGGCCGGTTCCTACTACCGTCAAGGAAGTGAGGGGTTTCCTTGGTTTTGCCGGCTACTATAGACGTTTTATCCCCCATTTTGCTCAAATAGCTGATCCTATCCAGGAGCTCTTGAGGGGGCAACCCAAGAAAAGCCCTAGAACTCCGGTGCCCATTGAGTGGAATGAGGAAAGAGAGATAGCGTTCCAATTGCTAAAAAAGAAACTGACCGAGCCTCCTGTGTTAGGTTATCCAGACTACAGCAAGCCCTTCCATCTGTATACTGATGCTAGCAAGCGAGGCCTGGGAGCTGTGTTAGCCCAGATTCAAGAGGGAAAAGAAAGAGTGATAGCTTATGCGAGCCGCTCCCTGAAAGGAGCTGAGAAAAATGACCAGAATTATAGTTCCTTCAAACTAGAGTTCCTGGCATTAGTGTGGGCAGTGACAGAAAAATTCAAGGATTATCTAGCCGCCACCCCGTTCATTGCATTCACTGACAATAACCCTCTGGCACATCTAAATACAGCTAAATTAGGGGCCTTGGAGCAGAGATGGGCCTCTCGCCTCGCCAACTATGATTTCTCTGTAAAATATCGTGCTGGACGTACTAATGATAATGCTGATGCTTTATCCAGGCTTCCCACAGAGACAGCTCCTGATGATGTGCGAGATGCTTGGGAAGATGTAGAGATGCCGGCTTTCTATAACAAATTTGCTCAACAGGATCAGGCTCGAGCTACCAATGACAGAGCTGCAGTTCCTTCACCCTCCAGTAGGCCTGATCCTAAGGAAGAAAGGTGGGTGAAACTACAGTCTGAAAGTAGAGTGCTGGGTGAGTTGTTGGACTTCATTACTAGTGGCAGAGCCCCTGAGAGGATTCGGCGTAAGAGTGCAGATCCTGAGCTCATCAAACTGTGGAGACAGCGCCATCAACTCTTCATACAAAAGGGCCTATTGCTACGGAGAAGCCTAGACCCAGTGTCCAACGAAAGAGTACACCAGATTCTCATACCCCGACGAGATGCAGGTATGGTGTTGGAGATGTACCACAATCAATCCGGTCACTTTGGGGTCCAAAAGACTGAGGCTACTATCCGCCAGCGGTTTTACTGGGTGGGCATGAGAGAAGACATGGAGAAGTGGTGTCGGGAGTGTGTAGCCAGTGCCTTAAAACGAAGTGAGCACCATGATCAGAGGGCACCACTGAGACCCATTGTAAGTACTCGTCCTCTTGAACTGGTCGCCATCGACCATGTGAAACTGGAGCCTAGTCGCTCAGGGTATACTTATGCCATGACTATTATTGACCATTTCACTAAGTTTGTTGTAGCGGTGCCTGTGAGAGACCAGACAGCCAAGACTACAGCCGAACTGTTCTGGAAGCACTTCCTCCTGCCCTACGGATGTCCAGAAAAGATCCTCACCGATCAAGGACCTGCTTTTGAGTCCCATCTGTTCCATGAACTGTGCCGCTTACACAACTGTAAGAAGATCCGGACAACGGCCTACCATCCTCAAGGTAATGGATTATGTGAAAAAATGAATCAGACCTTGATAGAGATGCTGAGGGCCGTACCTCCTGAAAACAGAGGAGATTGGCCTAATCTGTTGCCACAGCTCATGTTCACATACAATCATACCATACATTGTTCCACCGGGTATACCCCTTTTTACTTGATGTTTGGGCGCCAAGGGACATTGCCTGCTGATCATTCATTGGACATACACGTACCTGATTGCATTAACCCATTACCTAACACCGACTGGGTTGCTGAACATCAAAGGCGATTGAATACAGCCAAAGCCATTGTTCAGGAACGTATGGACTATGCTAGGGACCGACAGCAGAGAGACTATGATCAAGCAGCCCATGCAGAACCCTTGACAATAGGGGCTGTGGTATGGTTAAAAAATAACCGCCGTACCAGTAAACTGGACAGTAAATGGGAGCGAAGTCCCTATGTTGTCACTGCAATCCCAAATGTTGGAACTCACACTTATGAGATCACCCGGGAAGGCAAGGGATCCCAAATTGTACACCGAAACCGGTTAAAGCTCTGCCTGACACCAGAACCCAGTGCCGAGAGTTCTGGATCTGAATATCCTGTGTCAGAGTCAGCAATACAGCCCGAGGATCCTATGCAGGCTGTCAGTAATCTAAGATATGACGCTGATCCCATGCATTGGCTTCTGACACCGTGGCTGAACTTGTTGGTGCCCGCTCCAGCACCTACTGTATCTTCACCTCCAGAAGAGCCGGTTCAAGATGCCCCGGATCCAGTTCCCCCTCTAGTGGATCTAGTTGTTCCTGTTGTTCCTGACCAAGGTCTCACTGATGGAGACCCTCCTGTTGCTCATCTCTCTTCTACCTCGTTGCTAAGGGAAGGGGAGACCCCTGTATTGAGAAGGTCTACCCGGATGACCAGGGGACGCCCGCCAGTCCGTTTAGGAGACTTTGACTATTCTGGTGGTGTCTCCTCCCAAACAGTTGCTACTGGTAATACTTTACTTGACATTTGTGCGCAAGAATGGACTCCTCCACGTGAGCCCTTGCCTGTGATACACCCACAGGATACTCCTGGGTAGTTCCGTTAATATACTGCCACCAAAGAAGAATGGACTAACCTGGTTCACCCTAAGTCCGCTGTGCCAGGTCAGCGGCCGTGCCTAAGAAGCAAGAAGACGCCCCTTTTCCTTACGTCATTTGTTCATGAAGTTACCAATGTTATGTTTTCTGTGTGAAATAATTATTTATTGTATTTATAATGGAATGCTTATGTTATGTACCATGTTATGCCGGTTCAGGAAGATGTGTGTGAGTACGAGGCCTTACTCACGTTAAAGTCTGGGGGTGTGCAGCATACGGGTAGGTTACCCGACACTGCTATATCATAATGTATGTTTCCCTTTAAGCCAGTTAGGCCTGGTGCAGGCAATCTTTATTCCAGCCAGCAGAGGGAGCCCCCAGTTCAGTATAAATAGGCTAGGGCCTAGCCAGGAAGTCAGTTCAGAAGTTTCTAGAGCCTGAGGAAGCTGAGAGAGAGACAGAGGCAAAGCTCAGAAAAGCAAGAGGTACTCAAGACAACAGAGGAGGTACTTGATAAAGATAAAACCAAGGATATACGCCAGAGCTAGGGTATTGGGCCTTGGAGAAGATTTTCTATGTTCCAGGATCAGTCAGGAATAGAGTGCAAGCTGCCTGTACTGCAAGTCCTGTGTTTAACACTCTGAAGTCACCTTGCTATACATATATTGCCTGCATCAACTGTATTGAAAATCAACTGTCTGCAAAGGAACTGCGTTTCCGTTAATGTCCCTATATGATGACTACTAAAGTTTGAGTTCTGCTTTAACATCACGTGGTTCCTCAGTTATTCCTGCTATCAGCAAACGGCGTGCCACCGTTTAATTGGCACTGGCGTCACGAACATTTTTCATCATCACCTGCCCTTGCAGAGAGTCAGCCGTCTCAGGTTAGTGTCTATTGCACTACAACACCCAGGAACATTTCTAAACCTAACTTGAGTACGCTGCATAAAGCAGAACATGAGATTCCAGGTAACACATAGTCTATTGTATGTGGAGAAGAGGAGTGGAGCAGGGAGACCTCTCTGTACCTGAGACTGCAGAGCGGCAGAGAGATGACACAGGAATGGGCAGTCTCTGGCCTCCAGGAGTATCTGCCTCTCTCGCTGTAGGGCTTCCGCATTGTCATCTATGGGGATGATTTTGATGGCCTTGTAGATGTTTCGGCCACGGACGGAAGCCAGGACCACTTTGCCGAAGCTGCCCCGACCCAGCACCTGATGGAATCTGAACCCGCTGATGGAAAGTCGGGTGTTGGCTCTGGGTGTTATAGCCGTGCTGGGTCCTGGAGGCAAAAATAAGGAATAGAATATTATCAGAGAACATGAGATCAGTCGATAAGCCGATAAACGTATATTCACTGTATATAATGATTTTTCTACATGCTGCATCCATACTATCATAGGACGTGTTCATACCTGGCATCACATAATTGAAAAAGGCTAAACTTACTAATACATCGGCCAACAAAATAATATATAGTAATGTATAGACAGTGGTGCTCTCACCATGGAGGCAGACCACACTACTGCTGAGCTCCTTTCCAAGATAAAACAAATATATTTTCCTGCAGCCACCACTAGGGGGAGCTCAATGCATAGAGATTGTTATAGGTTCAATGGTAACTGTATAAATTCCTGTGCAGTGAGCTCCCCCTAGTGGTGGCTGCAGGCAGCAGTTTTGCAATATACTATGTGATGAGAAACAGAAGATGTAGAAGAGTAAATCAATGGATTGATGCTAGTAGACTGGTGTAAATACATTGTGAAATATGGAGCAGATTTACTACTGCTGTTTAATAGTTATACAGGGTGAACTTACCCTACACAGATTTATCACAGTGGCTGATGCTGGATGATAAGTCTGTCTGATCTTTCTTTTTTTTTCAAAACCGTATGGGTGTATTTCATGGAATTGAAAACTAAACATGGAACTGTCTTGAATATTTCCCATATTTCAGACATTACCCTTCTACCTGATGTCCTAACTGTAACCTGTCACTTTGCAGCCGTCCTGTTACTGATACAGCTTTACTGTACATAAAGACCATCCGTTCCCTGAGGTAACGTACCGCCCCCGAAGAACCCCCCCCTCACTGCAATGTATGACCGGGGCATAGTGCTGATAATACAATGACATTAATATCTGCAGTCCCATATAAATGTAGTGACATCTAATACATGGCTCCTGTACAGATCTCCTCATCTTGTCTATATGGGAACATGTACTGCAAATAAATCTCCATCCACATTGTGGAAGAGACGTGTGGAGATGAAATAGTGCCCCATATGAAGACAGTGCCCCCATTACCTGCTCTTGGCTCCTCATCCTCCAACACTCTGGCATTGGGTGCAATCCTCTTCTTCTTGGTGTCTTTCTGTCGGCTGTCATCTTCCCTCTTCCTCTTCTCTTCTCCTCCACTCATCTTCTTCTCCTCTTCTTCGCTCCTCTTCTCCTCGTCTTCTTCTCCACTGGACGTCATCTCGCACAAATCTCGCAGGGCAATCCAACTCTCTTCCACTCGCGGCAGTTGACAGTTGGAAAGTGAACGGCAGTTAAGCGTGCGCCAGTCACATGACCTCAGGACAGGCAGTAGAACCTTCAGCTGGCACCTGCCATGTAGGTGCCCCATGTGCCCGCTCTGCCACATACATTGTACTGTCATGTAGGTGCCCCATGTGCCCGCTCTGCCACATACATTGTACTGTGGACACCATGAGCGGTAGAAATAGAAATTCCTAGAAATTTTATATGATTTGATATAAAACATACAAGATGGAGCTCATGTGACGGGTATATCTGGGGTGGAGGTGGCGCTCATATTTTATTTCAGGCCTTTATAGGGTTTGATAATCAGTAAATTTGCTGGAAATGAAGACGGTTTGGGAAATAAAGGAATGAAATAATCCTTGTGAGGGGCAGTTGTGTCCAGTAGTCAGGACAGTGTGTTGTCAGTGATTGTGTATTTCCTGCTCTTATTACTCCCATTATCACTGGGGGTCCTGAGAGAGTGGCGGTGTGGGGTACTCCAGGTGTACCCCTGTATTAAGGCCTGTTATACTATATCTGTACATAACTTTACACATCGCTGATATCTGTGGGTGACATTTGGACCAGGTGTACAGGATGGCTTTCCACATTTTCATCTCCTGACATGAAGCAGAGATCTTCACATGAGATGTAAGGATCCTAAAAATTTAGTTTAATAAAAACTTGCAGAACCTTTTATTACATAACGATTAAGCTTTCTCTGCATTAGACTGAACAATCCCACAATGACATTTACACTGTACTGATCAGATCTACAGTCATGGCCTGATCAGTGGGGATTGATCGCTGGGACCCGACCGATGCCCACAATGAAGGGTCTGTGATGCTCCATAAGGGACAATGGCTCTTTGGCTTTTTCCTGAGATGGCACCGCTCCTGATCTATCACTGTGTGCAACTTGTAACCTCCTTGAATGTAAATGTGCTGCGTGTTATATCACGGTGCTTGGTGGCGAGTGGCCCTGTATGGTGACAGAAACCAAAGGGGCCAATGTGCTTCTCCAAGGACCATGAAGTCCTCTCATTCTTGGGATTGGTGGGATCCCAGTTGTCGTAGCCTCCACAGATGAGACCCGATGTCGTATCTAATCAGTATTAGATATTGTTATTGGTTATTTTAGGCCGCTGGAGAAATCTTCATGGAGTAGTGGTCGTGCAGTGTCTCACTCCGTATCAGTAGTGGGCCCTGTGTGTATATATATATATATCTGCAGTATGTCATTTCATGATCTGTATGGACAATTCCTGTAATTCTTGCAGAGTCAGACAAAATAAGCAACCAACCAAAGCTAGGATTGGACCTGCTGAACCCGGAAGACAGCTACTTTCACACTCGCGTTTTTTGCGGATTCGTCCTGGATCTACAAAGACACTTCCGTTACAATAATACAACCGCATGCATCCGTCATGAACGGATCCGGTTGTATTATGATCCATCATGAACACCATTGAAAGTCAATGGGGATGGTTCAGTTTTCTATTGTGTCAGAGAAAACAGATCCTTCCCCATTGACTTACATTGTGTGCCAGAACAGATCCGTCTTGCTCCGCACCACATCGCTGCTTGCATGTGGACGCAACTAAACGGAACAGAATGCATATTGGTGCACCACGTTTCGTTCAGTTTTGTCCCCATTGACAATAAATGGGGACAAAACTGAAGCGTTTTCTTCCGCTATTGAGATCTTATGACGGATCTCAATAGCGGAATGGAAAACGCTGGTGTGAAAGTAGCCTAAGTTGACAAGTAGCTACCCCTCTGAATTGTGCGCAGGCCAAGGGTAGGCCTCAAGACAGGAATAACAGAAACCCAGAGTGTTGTAGAGTATAAGGAGAGACTAGTGGAGGTGAGAGGGCTACCTCAGCCTATAGACTCCATTAGCACTCACTGTGAGACAGGAGTTGGCCTACGGTGCCTGTTCACACTCTGCAGTGAAGTACAAGCTGCATTTGGAGCCACATTCCTCCATGGACGGTGTGGACGTGTTATTAGAAATTGTGAGTAAGCCTGGAAGGTGTATATGTACCGGCCATGTGAAACAGAGAAGTTTATGGATGTATACGCCACACCTGGAAGATCGGCCAAAAGTGACAATAGCCTGAGTGTGAGCAGAGTCAATACCTCCCCAAGAGCCTGTTATTAGGATTACAGCCATAGCTAACTTGTGATGTCCTTTGAATGAATTACAACTTCTGCTTTGCATTGCAATAATCTGTACATCTACCTCAAGGCGAGTGATTCTCAGTAAATGTTCCAGTCATTTATTCAAACGGGCTCCTCTTTATTTTACCACCTCTTTTGCACCCAAGGGTGCTGGCATCACGCACCTCAGGGACCCTGCCTTCCCTACACCTTAAACCCTATACAGTGGCGCACCTACAGGGGGGGGGTCCAGCGGGTCTGGACCTCCCCTAGAACAACCAGACATTTATTTTTTTTTATCCCTCAGGGCCGCACCGCCGATCACCATAGGTGGCGCGGCCCTGGATGTAATTGCGGCAGCGGTGGGGGGGCCGGGCGGGCAGTAGGAGATGAGCGCTTCCATTGTGGAAGCGCTCATCTCCATATCCATCCTGTGCTGCGGCAGGGGAGGGAGAGGTGTGTCCCTCCCCTGTTCTTCTGATAGGCCGCAGGCACTAATGCCTGCAGCCTATCAGAGGCCGGCTCAGGCGGCGCGATGACGTCATCATCGCGCCGCCTGAGCCAGGCAGCACACATCAGGGACACAGGCCGGAAGAGCCTGCATCACATCGCTGCTGATGGAGGTAAGTATTAGTGTTTTCTATTTTTTTTTATTTATTTTTTTGGAGGGGGGGGGGAACTGGCACTATGGGGGCATCTGACAATTCTTACAGCCCAATTTTTTTTGGGGGTGGCACTCTGGCGGCATTTCTTACTGGCACATTATGGGGGGGCCACCATGGGGGAGAGGAGCACTATGGGGGGCATCTGGGGGCTCTAAAGGGGCTTTTTTTTTATTGACACATTATGGGAGGCACTATAGGAGAAAACAGCACTATGGGGCATCTGGTGGCACTATGGGGCATCTGGTGGCACTATAGGGGCATTATTTGGGGGCACTATGGGGGAAGTGGGGGTTCTAAAGGGGACTTTTTTTCTTATTGGCACATTATGGGGGGCATTATGGCATCTGGTGGCACTAAGGGGGCATTTTTTACTGGCACATTATGGGGGGGCACCATGGGGGAAAGGAGCACTATGGGGGCATCTGGGGGGTCTAAAGGGCCTTTTTTTTAATTATTGACACATTATGGGGGCACTATAGGGGAGAACGGCACTATGGGGCATCTTGTGGCACTATAGGGGCATTATTTGGGGGCACTATGGGGGCATTATTTGGGGGCACTATGGGGAAGTGGGGGCTCTAAAGGGGCCTTTTTTCTTATTGCCACATTATGGGGGGCATTATGGCATCTGGTGGCACTAAGGGGGCATTTTTTACTGGCACTATAGGGGAGAGCGGCACAATGGGGCATTATTTGGGGGCACTATGGGGGAGTGGAGCACTATTGGGGCATATGGTGACACTTAGAAGCGGCATTTTTTACTGGCATATTATGGGGGACACTATGGGGAAGGGGGAGAGGAGCACTATAAGGGCATTTACTGGGGCACTATATAGGGGTATTTTATACTGGCATACATTATGGGGACATTAGCTCAACTGCGGGCACTAAGCGGGGGTATTTCATGTACTGTCACATTATAGGGAGAATTATTACTACTAGGGGTATTAGCTTTACTACTACTGGGGGTCTATGAGGAACATGATTACTAGTATGGGTACTATAGGGGCATTATTACTACTAAGTGTGCTCTGGCAGAGAATTAATTCTATTGGTGGGATTTTAGGGAACACTGTTACTTTGGGGGGCACCCTGGCACAGTATCAGCTTAGCACAATAATTTTTTGGGGACATTATCTTTATACTATTAGTGTCTTGGCGCAGTTATTTTTTAGAGCACTGTGTGCCAATAATTGTTGAAGGGGGCACTATCTGTGTGGTAGCAGTATTTCCAGGGGGACTTTTTCTGCAGTATAGTATTGGGGGTGGCAGGAAAGGGTGTTCAGAAGATGATGGAAATGTGGGAAACTAATGTCTGTTTGTCAATCTTTGCAGAGACGGGAGATGGCTGAAAAATCATCATGGCGGTCTGGTCTGAATGGAGAAGATAAAGAAAGAGAACGTCTACAACAAAGGTGACATCACTGGATGTAAGAGGTATGGGGCGCTATGTAGGAGAGGAGATGCTCCGGCTCCTCCCCCTGCCATTTGCAGAAGGAGGATTCGGTGCTGGGTGAGGACGGCCAAGGGGGGCAGCAGGCCAAGGGCGGGTGACAGATGGTGGGGGGAACCACAGGCCTTGAGCAGGATCTGGGGAGGGAGGAGAGCGGAGGAGCTTCCTGGCTGTAGCCGGCTGTTTATTGTATAATGTGAAGCAGGCAGTGCAGCCAGGACAGGCCCCCCCCTCTCCGTATGATATGTAGAGACAGGCCTCAACTATAGAATTTCAGCTGTACAGTGTTTGTTGGGTGTGGCCTATTATATGTAGGAGGGGCTTTTAATAATGGGCGGGGCTTAAAAAATTTGCCGGCGCGCTGCTAGACAAAATTCCTGGGTGCTCCCCTGACCATATACCATCAAGAGAACCTGAACCAACATCTGGCAGGAAACCCCTCAACACCAGAGTGTGCCCCGAAGGAATCCAGTGCCTTTCTTCACGTCACTGCACGCCAGCCCACGGAGCTGCAGAAACGTGAGTACCAACTACTACCCCCATCAGACCATCCACACTCACACATTGTCCCGGCGGTCCCAGTCGCTGCACTTGTCTTGCTTGTCTCCTACCATCTCTGCTCATAGCTGGGACAAGCAGTCATGACCACTGGAAACCTCTGGATACGGCACAGTAAAATGGTCAGACCCTTCAGACCCATGTAGATTTCTTGGGCATTGCACTTAGCCTTCATGCACACATCAGGCCATACAGAGGCATACTGAGTCACTCTACACCATAGTACAGAGCCCTAGGCAACTCCCTGGACCACCATATAGTTCCCTGTGCAGCACCATGTTACACATTAGACGGTTAGAAGCTTTGCTCCATCATATCGCATCTGATGGAGCATGTCATGATCTGCCTGAACCTCAGTAACTTTTGATAGACATTTTAACACTGGAAATAAAACTTCTCAGATGATGGTTTTAGAATTTCATTTAATTGACATTAAATGGTCAGAATCTTTCTCCAGTGTTGACCATCAGATGACCATAATCATGATGCATGATAGATGACTCCGCACCTGAGAAGAAGTGATGCTGAAATTAAGAAGAACACTATTACACAATTAACAAGAAATATTCTACTATAGATTTATGATATATTTCTATAGAAACCTCCTATAATATATTGTACCTCTGTGTACTGAGTATTAGAGATGCTGTTGGCACCGGAACTACACAGCGCCATCTATTATGTGGCGGACAGAGCTGGTAACTGCAGGGCTGCTCAGGCTGAAGTGAGTTCGGTCAATTCTGCAAGGTAAGAGCTGATCGGCGAGGGTGCAGGGTGTCGGACCCTGCACCTGATGGCTTAATTTGAGGATATGCCATCTATATCAAAATCCCGGACAACCCCTTTAGTGGTGTTCGCCAGGATAGGATAGATGCTTTCTTCCAAGATTGGTGCCACGCCTCCACAGGTTGTATGTGGTATTGCAGCTTATTCATTTCAATGGGGCTGAACTGCAATACCAGAAGCAACCCATGGACAAGAGCGGCACAGATTGTGGAAGAAAGCGACCATGTTCATTGAATACTGCCCAACTCCATTCACCATGGTATAACGGAATGGTACCTATGTAAGAAACAGTCATGCAATGTCTCTAAGTTTCATTATCCTGGTAAACTGTGTTAAAATTTAATGTAAAATGTCTGCAGTATTCGTTTGGTCAGTTGATAGCAGCATAGGACCAATTTGCATTGGAGTTTACCATAGAGAAAGTGTATTACTGTGATACTGGTTCTTTAAGGCAGCAGCTAAGTGTTGAAGTGACACGCCCCTTATGATGTCACCCTGCCTCAGTGTGAGCAGGAAGACGGAGGAAGAGAGACTTGAACTGCAGCTGCCGCCATATTGGCAAGATAGAAAACAAGTTCTGTGTTGTGTAAGACGTGTGTGGAGATACTAAAGGACTTCCCTGTACAGCCAAGCTGTGTGAACTTCGGTCTAGAGACGGATGGAGTACAAAGAAACCGTGCATTTAGTGAAGCCAAGTTAAAAAGGATTGTGTGCAGCAACTGACCTGTGGAGCCGACATTGGGCTGAGTGGATTGCCCCAAACAGTAAAGAGACTCACAGTGCTGTCGAGGTACCGGACAGTAACTGTAAAATTCTGGATTATATTCAACTGGTTTTCCGGCCTGCTGAGGAGGACTTCTTTGTTGCGGATCCTGCGCTGGTTAAAGGAAAAGGACGACATCGGGCCCCACCGTGCACTTCCACAAACTGTAAGCGGTCCACCTGGACCACTGGAATAAGGGGGGTGCGCACCCGCTTGAAAGTTAGGGCTAGTTAGGGACAGTTTCTGGGACTATTATTTCAGCAAAGGTGAAAATTGTTGCCGTGTTTAACTTGTATTGTTTATACTGTTTTAAATATTTTGCTTGTCTTTACCTCTGTAACTTCACTGTTAACCTGCTTTTATTAATTTATAGTAAATGCAATTTTCTTAATCTTGACTGGTGGCGGAGTTAAAATCACCTGCCTTGCTCTCGGTTCACACCTCTACACTGGACAATGCAAAGCAAGGCCAGAAATATCGGAGAAAACCCCTTTGAGGCTAGGACTACACGGAGACATTTTTTGTAATAGTCAATGGTGTCGTGCTGCGACATGCCACAACAGCAATGTCACAGTCGCACAGAAATCCAACTTGGATGCATTTCTTGCGACTGTTGTGTCGCGGTGCGACACCATTGACTATCGTTCTGAAAAAAAAATTGTGCAACTTAGAGTCGCGCAGCCCTGAATGCTAATTAACTTCTGGGAGCCCACATTTTTCAAGCATCGCCAGCAGACCAATGGAATAGTGGGGTTTATGGAGTGTAGGAGTGCAGGGGTATGGTACCAGTGCATTAGCAGTTTATACGGCGTCTCCTTATACATGGTGCAGATGGATGATTGAGCCGCTCTATTCCATATGATCTGCCAGGCCCCACGAGAAAGAGGTGATCCAAGGGCAGTAGCCCATTTATCCATGTATGTGTGATGGGGGGTCTCTCCCTCTGCGGATACGGCCAAAAGACGGTAAATGAGAGAGATCAGGCCCCTTGCAGAACCTTTTATTACATAACGATTAAGCTTTCTCTGCATGAGTAGGGTTATTGGCTAAGCTCGGGCACCCAACCACCCATTAACTAACCCATCCAACCCTTTCACCATCCCCAATAACCACACACAGCCACTGTTCGGATTAAATCGGCCACAGCAGCCGTTTTTTATTAAATAATATAAATAACATAAACAACATAAATAATTACAATGATAATATCATAACCCTTCTGACTTAGAACTGACGAGGGAGGTTGTAGAAGCCGCGTAATGCACCTTAACCGACCAAAAACCACCACGGCAATTCCATCTTGCCCCCAGCCGCATACCACAAGCTCGGGGACACCCACTGATGGACGCCACACTAAGCCAACTCTGAGAGTCCAGCCCCACCATTGAGGCCCTCTCATTCACCTGTACCATCCAGTAGCCCCAGCTTCTATGACCTCCCCCACCACGACTGCCGCGACAAACAAACACCCTACAGTCAGTCGTCCAAAACCTTAACCCTGTAAAACCCATGGACACCTGACCCAGAATGAAGCAAATAAGCCACACGCTATTACCATTTAGGTTCCCTGTTTTATTTTTATTTTTTAATAAATGTAGCGCCTATCTACCCATGCAACAACACCAAACAAAGGGTGGAAGGGGGGGTGATGCCATCTCCTGCTCTCCTAAAATGGCGCCCGTTCCACTGCCCTCCTTCCTGATCAACGGCCCGGACGCCCGCCCCCTCTCTGGCCACTCCCCGCCTCACATCCAGCTTAACCCTATCCTAGCCCAGCCCTCGCTCCACCAAACCCCTCATGCCGGCCTCCCCTGATCCTGCGGCTCCGTCTGACCTCACTTGAGTAGGGTTATTGGCTAAGCTCGGGCACCCAACCACCCGTTAACTAACCCATCCAACCCTTTCACCATCCCCAATAACCACGCACAGCCACTGTTCGGATTAAATCGGCCATAACATAAACAACATAAATAATTACAATGATAATAACATAACCCTTCTGACTTAGAACTGACGAGGGAGGTCGTAGAAGCCGCGTAATGCACCTTAACCGACCAAAAACCACCACGGCAATTCCATCTTGCCCCCAGCCGCATACCACAAGCTCGGGGACACCCACTGATGGACGCCACACTAAGCCAACCAGGCGCCCCAACTCTGAGAGTCCAGCCCCACCATTGAGGCCCTCTCATTCACCTGTACTATCTAGTAGCCCCAGCTTCTATGACCTACCCCCGCCAACACGCAGCTTGACTTTAACCTTAAGCTCGCACGTTCCGCCACACACGGAGAGCTCTCTCCACTCCTCCTTGTAAATCCAGCGACCACAGATCAATGCCCACAGCATTAAGGTGGACCCCATCATCTCTCCAGAAGCCTCTGGTCCCTGATTCCAACTCAGGGTGCCGCACCGACACTGCCCCATGCCTGGCACATAATCGCCCAATCACTCAATTTAACTTAATCCTGGCCATATTCAACCTGTCAACAGATCCAGCCTCCCTCCATATAGATTTCCTTGGCACAATGTCCGACCACACAGTGACCATGGACGGGAAAAGGGACCACAAACGTAAAAAATCGAACCGAATGTCCCTAATCAACTCCCTGCAAGGACGAACACCAAGGTCATTGCCCCCCACGTGCAACACTAGCACGTCCGGGACCCTATCAAATCCGGCATACCTCCTGCAGGATACTACCCCACAACATACCTCGACGCCCAATCCACCGTACCACAGCCACCTCACGGTCAAACCCTAACTGACGCCCATTACGCCGAACATCCGCCCGCAAGGCCCCCCAGAAAACGAATGAATGTCCCAAAATCCACACTAACAACGGGGCGGCACCTGCAAGACAGCAAAAGTAAAACAATGATTAGAAAGATTCCCACACCCTCAAACCGATCTTAACCGCACATACAAACGAAAACGCTCCGATCCCCACCTCCCAATGCGCTTAATCACCTCGTCCCGGACGCCCATCCGCGCGGCCTTCGTGGCAGCCCCAATCCTGAAGGAATGACCCGTGAATTTACCAGAGTCCATTCCCAGGCGACGCAAACACTTCTTAAACACCGCCAGAAATTGAAACCTTGACAAGAAGGACCCATCCGCATGTCTGAGAAGCGGGCCGGTACTAACCCCAGACTCCTTCCGGAAGTCCCGCAAACACTGAACTGGACACAACAAACATCCTGGTACCTCAAACAATGTTATATACTGACCTTTTCCCCCTGATCCGTTTTGGAAAAACAAAGATAAATTACCACCCTGTCGGCATACAAAACTACGTCCTCCCCGCTCAAACCACCTTCACGACTCACACTACTACATACTAACTCCCCTAACCGAAACGCCCCGAAAAAGGCCAGAGCAAACGCTAATCTAAATAACCTCACTTCCGAAACCGAATGGCAGACCAAGGCAACTTGTTCGCCCAACTGAAGCAACAGAGAAAAAGACACCAGCAGACGAGTGTCACATACCCGCGGAAATCTCTTATACCCTTTTAACACCTGTCGCACCAAAAAGGACTTAGTGACATCTGGGGAATTACGCAAATTGAACCAAAAGGCCAATCCCACAATTGGAAAGAGCTCCAACAACGCCACATTTTTCACCCAGCCATTTAATACCCAGGATTCTGGCCACTCGCCCGCGCACCACTGTTCATTGCAGTACACCCCAAAACCAACCCCGCCTGCAGCATCAGTAAACAAATCGAAATCAAAACTATCAACAACCCCACCCATAACTAGTGCCCTGCCGTTAAAATGCTGCAGAAACGAATCCCACACCCTGAGATCCCCTATCAGCTCCCCGCCCAGCCTGATAAAATGGTGCGGAGCCACAATACCCCCGGTCGCGGAAGCCAACCTCCTACTAAAGATGCGGCCCATGGGAAGAATGCGACAGGCAAAATTCAATTTGCCCAGCAAAGACTGTAAATTCCGCAGGCGAATCTTCTTCGCCCTCAATGCGGCCGCTACCCCTGCCCTCAAATCCAACACCTTGTCCTCCGGCAGTCTACATTCCATGCGCAGGGTGTCGATGACTATCCCCAGAAAACTTAACTCCGTTGTAGGCCCCACTGTTTTTTCCACAGCCAATGGAACCCCAAACCACTCAAAAACGGATTGCAACGTAGATAAGAGCAAGGCACAAACTCTGGACCCTCCCGGCTCTAAACACAGAAAATCATCTAGGTAGTGAATAATAGATGAGCAACCCGATTCCTGAACAACTACCCACTCCAAAAACGAACTGAAACGCTCAAAATATGCACAAGACACAGAACAGCCCTGTCCACAAAATAACCGTCATTCCAAAAACAACCCAGCAGATATAAACTATCCGGGTGAACCGGTAACAGCCGGAATGCAGATTCGATGTCAGATTTTGCCAATAGGGTACCCGGTCCTAACCTTCTCCCCCACTCAACAGCCGCGTCAAAGGAAGCATAAACCACGGAACAGAGCTCGGGGTCTATGCCCTCGTTGACCGACGCGCTGTGGCGAAACCAACCTCGCCACTGGGTTTTGGAGAGGACTGGCTGCTGGCCTCTTGCCCCAGGATTATGGGCCATATACTAACTTTTAAACCCCTGAACCGATTCAAGTGAATTTTGGATAGGTTTGTCCCCACGTTATACTGTTTGAATTAATGTAAGTTATATGTATGGCCAATTTAAACTCACAAAGTTGTAACAATCTATAATAATTGTAACTTGTCAGCTTGGGAGGAAAATGCTGGGTGTGTTTCTATTGTGCCATTGTCCCATTGTGTGTTTAAATGGTGATGTCTGTCCTGTTGTATCTACATGTGTATTGGCGATCTCCCTTTGTTCTGAGAGATAATTGGATTGCTCCTCAGGTTGTCTCTAGACAGAGGGGAGGAGACCATGATGCATTGTGGGGATATGTTGTCCTATGTCCCAGTCTTCATTCTGGTCCTCTGGGGGCGTGAACGATTGGTTGCTGTAGTTGCATTGTATGTGTTGTTAATTACTGATTGGTTGTATTTCAAACCCCTGTGGGCAGTACTATGTTTTTGGTTTGTGAATAAAAGAGGCTGTACGTGAAGTACAGTCAGTTCCTGTTTCACCTTCAACATAGAGCCTCGTCTCGTGTGTGGGGATTGCTATACGTGTATACTCCCCTGGCTATAACTACTAGCTCTTTTAAGGGCTGTTCCTGATCTCTGGTTTTAGGAGAGGTCCACCCACTGGAGCCTGGAGCCTTGTCGTAGGTCCAGGGTAGGTAGGAGACGGTGAGACCTCAACCAAGCTTCGGCGGTTCGTGGGGTCTGCAGTGCGTACGGTGTCAAGTGGAGTGCTTGGAGTCCTCGGAAAGCACTAGGAGCATTCATTCAACGGAGGTACCCGGTCGGTGTACCAGGTGATCCGTTACATTGGTGGCAAGCAGTGGGATGGCGTCCTAGTGTGAGGAGAAGCAGCTCGGAGACACCGTTCGTGGATTTACTAAATTGAGGGTAACGCTAGTATCCGTACAGCGCCCCTGGCTACAGCAGGATGGAATCGGCTAGTCTTCAAACAGCGTTCCACTACGAGGATGAGGATGACCCGGACTGGAGGGATGCAGTCCGGAAAGGCGTCTGGTATGATGCCCTGGAAAATGCCCAGCGGCGGCGGGGCGAGTGTCTCCCCAGTGAGGAACAGCAGTTGCGGATGCGAGTGACCCTGCGAATGCCCCTTCTGGGAGAGAAGCCCCTGAATGAGTGGGTGACAGAACTGGAGAGCCTGGTATGGAAGGAGCTTTGGCTAGATGACGCCTACCAGGCACTCTGGTGGTATGTGATTCGGCACTCCCCCTGGATGGCTGAGCACGACAGACCCGAGGGTGAGAATTCTGATGGCCCTGGCCTGTTGTTTGAGGCCTTCGCAGAACCGGAGTTCGGAGATGCTGGAGGGTCCCGGTTCTGGGATATCTATGACTACAGGGAGACTATGCATGATTGGGCTACAGCGAGAGAGGTGAGACAAGACCTGGCATCTCTAGTGACAAAGGAGTGGGAGCTGGAGCAGGACTACCAATACTTCTTCAGCTCAATTCGGTCCCAATATACACTGCCAGAGAGCTGGGTGGCAGTCCCAGACCTACAACCCTACAGCTGGGAAGACCCGACTGAAGTATCCCCTGCTTCAGTACCAGCTACAGAGGTAGAAGTCCTCATAAACTGGTCCTGTGAGGAACCACAACAGGCAGGGGGAGACGGGACCGAGGTCTCTCCACCGGGATGCTGGGCAGCTGGCCCAGACCCTCAACAGCAGCCGGAGTTGCCAGGTGTGGACGCAGGTGGTCCTTACTCGCAAATGTTGAGGGACCTCACAGACTGGTCCTGGGAGGACCCACAGATGGCAGGTGGAGATGGGACCGAGGTCTCTCTACCAGTCCTACAGAGATGCTGGACGGTCGGTCCAGATCTCCAGCCATCTCCGCAGGGATACCAGGAGGAGGAGGGGGACAGCACCCCTAACTCTGATGGTGCAGATGGGACCGCGGTCTCTGCACCAGGCCTACCGGGATGCTGGACGGCCGGTTCAGATCCCCCACCAACCCTGCAGGAATGCCAGGAGGAGGAGGTAAGCGATTCCTCCTCTCCACAGCCGATCTGCAACAAGGTCCTGGGGATAGGATTCCCTGACCACATCCCAGCGGAAGAGCTGGCATCTGGGCAGAGCGCAGTCGGCCTCTGCCCTCCCCTATCCTCTTCTCCAGAGGCTGACTTTCCACAGGCTACCCCAGTGGAAGCGCTGGCATCTGGGCAGAGCGCAGTCGGCCTCTGCCCTCCCCTATCCTCTTCTCCAGAGCCGGACTTCCCACAGGCTACCCCAGCGGAAGAGCTGGCATCTGGGCAGAGCGCAGTCCGCCTCTGCCCACCAAGTACCTACAGTTCCAAGCTGGAGAACCACAAGGAAGCGAGGAGTAGCAGATGCCCACTCAACAGCTGGGGACATACAGAACAGAGCCAGGCCCCAAGATTCAACAGGTCCAGTATTGGGTTGTGGTTGGACTGCCAGACTAACTCAGGTACTGACCGTGAGGTCAGGTATCTGGTTAGTCTTCCCTGGGAGGGGGAGATGTGTGGCGAAACCAACCTCGCCACTGGGTTTTGGAGAGGACTGGCTGCTGGCCTCTTGCCCCAGGATTATGGGCCATATACTAACTTTTAAACCCCTGAACCGATTCAAGTGAATTTTGGATAGGTTTGTCCCCACGTTATACTGTTTGAATTAATGTAAGTTATATGTATGGCCAATTTAAACTCACAAAGTTGTAACAATCTATAATAATTGTAACTTGTCAGCTTGGGAGGAAAATGCTGGGTGTGTTTCTATTGTGCCATTGTCCCATTGTGTGTTTAAATGGTGATGTCTGTCCTGTTGTATCTACATGTGTATTGGCGATCTCCCTTTGTTCTGAGAGATAATTGGATTGCTCCTCAGGTTGTCTCTAGACAGAGGGGAGGAGACCATGATGCATTGTGGGGATATGTTGTCCTATGTCCCAGTCTTCATTCTGGTCCTCTGGGGGCGTGAACGATTGGTTGCTGTAGTTGCATTGTATGTGTTGTTAATTACTGATTGGTTGTATTTCAAACCCCTGTGGGCAGTACTATGTTTTTGGTTTGTGAATAAAAGAGGCTGTACGTGAAGTACAGTCAGTTCCTGTTTCACCTTCAACATAGAGCCTCGACTCATGTGTGTGGGGATTGCTATACGTGTATACTCCCCTGGCTATAACTACTAGCTCTTTTAAGGGCTGTTCCTGATCTCTGGTTTTAGGAGAGGTCCACCCACTGGAGCCTTGTCGTAGGTCCAGGGTGGGTAGGAGACGGTGAGACCTCAACCAAGCTTCGGCGGTTCGTGGGGTCTGCAGTGCGTACGGTGTCAAGTGGAGTGCTTGGAGTCCTCGGAAAGCACTAGGAGCATTCATTCAACGGAGGTACCCGGTCGGTGTACCAGGTGATCCGTTACACGCGCCCTTAGGGAAGGATAAATGATGTATAAGCCCAAATTTATTAGGCTCCTTTTTAGGGACCAGACCCAGAGGGGAGATACGCAAATTACTCATGGGCGGCGTAACGAACGGACCATCCATTCTATCCTAGCCCAGCCCTCGCTCCACCAAACCCCTCATGCCGGCCTCCCCTGATCCTGCGGCTCCGTCCGGCCTCACTTTAGACTGAACAATCCCACAATGACATTTACACTGTACTGATCAGATCTACAGTCATGGCCTGATCAGTGGGGATTGATCGCTGGGACCCGACCGATGCCCACAATGAAGGGTCTGTGATGCTCCATAAGGGACAATGGCTCTTTGGCTTTTTTCCTGAGACGGCACCGCTCCTGATCTATCACTGTGTGCGACTTGTAACCTCCTTGAATGTAAATGTGCTGCGTGTTATATCACGGTCAGGGCCGGACTGGGACAAAAAAAGGCCCGGGCATTTTTGACTGAGCAGCCCAATCACATGACCCCCAACAGGCCCCACCCACTTGCAGTCTAGGGGCGGAGCCAAAACCGGAAGCACAATTGAGAGGCAGGGCCAGCCACCAGTAAGATAGGAAGGCTTCAGCCAACACACAAGCTTCTTTGGGGGTCCCCAGGTGACATTAGGGGTCTTAGTACGATCCGGCCACCTAATCCGGCAGAAAATGCAAGGAATCGACTGGACACAAAGCACAGCATGCAGCGGTTTATGTCCCGCTGATTCTCTTCATTTTTCCCAGATTGTGGCCGGATCTCTGCCGTACCCCATTATAGTTAATGGGGCTGGCGGGCATTCTGTCTGCATCCAGCAGTGCCGGATCCAGTGAATTCTCAGCTGGAACAGCCTGCCAGGATCACGAACGCAGATGTGAAAGTAGCCTAATACACTGGGTAACACTGACATGGAAAAGGACCTAGGAGTTTTAGCGGACAGCTTTCCGTTTCTGAGTTCCATCATGGGCTCTCAGAAGCGGTCCAAATCGGATCAGTTTTGCCCTAATGCATTCTGCATGGAAAATAGTCCGCTCAGAATGCACGAGTTCGCCTCCGTTCAGTCACCATTCCACTCTAGAGGCGGACACCAAAACACTAACTTTTTCTGTCCGCCGTGTGGTGTGGAGCGAGATGGATCATGACACACAATGCAAGTCAATGGGGACGGATCCGTTTTCTCTGACACAATTGACATTCAATGGTGTTCAAGACGGATCCCTCATGGCTAGAGTTGAGTGAACCCGAACTGCAAAGTTCGGGTTCGTACCGAACTTTGCGAGTTCAGGTATCCAAACCTGAACCCGGACTTTTTCACGGAAGTTCGAGTTCGGTGTTTGGGTGATTTTATTATTTTCCGTTATAACATGGTTATAACGGAAAATAATAGCATTTTTAAAACAGAATGCTAAATAAAATGTCTACTGAGGGGTTAAAAATAAAAAAAAACTCACATCATCCACTTGATCACGCAGCCGGTATCTTCTTTTCTTCAGGACCTGCAAAAAAACCTGCGGTGACATCACCGCGCTCACCAGGTGACGTCACCGCAGGTCCTGCTGAATGAAGATAGACGTACCTGCGGTGATGTCACCGCGCTCAACATGGGAAAATAATAAAGTGAAGTTTGGGTCCCCATTGACTTAAATAAGGTCCGGGTTTGGGGTGAAGTTCAGGTCCCGAACCCGAAATTTGACCTGAAGTTCGACCGAACCCGGCAAACCCGAACTTCCACGGGTTCGCTCAACCCTAGTCATGGCTATAGAAGACATAATAAACTGGATCCATTCATGACGGATGCATGCGGTTGTATTATTGTAACGGAAGAGTTTTTGCAGATCCGTGACGGATCCGCAAAAAATGCTAATGTAAAAGTAGCGCTATTCAGTTTAAAAATAGATGACTGAGGGGAGATCTAATAACTATGTATAAATATATCAGGGGTCAGTACAGAGATCTATCCCATCATCTATTTATCCCCAGGACTGTGACTGTGACGAGGGGACATCCTCTGCGTCTGGAGGAAAGAAGGTTTGTACACAGACATAGAAGAGGAATTTCCCCCCTAAAATAAGGAAAATTGGCTTTCACCTTGTAGGTTTTTTTTGTATTTCTGTGGATCAACTTGCAGGATAACAGGCTGAACTAGATGGACGTATGTAGCACATGGCCGTTGCCAGGCGTGACCCCTTATCGCGGCCCACAAACAGCAGGTCCGCAATATGCGGGCACCGGCCATGTGCTCACCGCATCACGGATGCAGACTCATTCACTTAAATGGGTCCGCAATCCGGAAGGTGTGGTGCGTAACGGAGGCACAGAACCCCATGGAAGCACTATGGGTTTTCTGTCCGTGCCTCTGCGCCGCATAAAAATACTTGTTCTATGTTTTTATGGTGTGGACGGATCACGGACCCAATTAAGTTGAATGGGTCTGAATCCATCTCGGGAGTCTCACGGATAGTGCCCATGTCTTGGGGACCTCAAATTGCGGTCCCCAATGCATGGAACGGCCGTGTGCATGAGGCCTTAGGCCTCTTTCACACTACAGTATGTCCATTTCAGTGTTTTGCATTCCGTTTTTCACGGATCCATTTTTCCGTTTTTTTGTTTCTGTTGTGTTTCCGTTTCCGTTCCGTTTTTCCGTATGGCATATACAGTATACAGTAATTACATAGAGAAAATTGGGCTGGGCATAACATTTTCAATAGATGGTTCAGAAAAAAACGGAACGGAAACGGAAGACATACGGATGCATTTCGTTTTTTTTGCGGACCCATTGACTTTAATGGAGCCACGGAACGTGATTTGCTGCCAAATATAGGACATGTTCTATCTTTCAACGGAAATACGGAAACGGAATGCATACGGAACACATTCCGTTTTTTTTGCGGAACCATTGAAATGAATGGTTCCGTATACGGACCGTATACGGAACGCAAAAAACGGACCGCAAAACGGAAAAAAAAAACGGTAGTGTGAAAGAGGCCTTAGGCTGTGGCTACACTGCAACTTTTTGTTGCGCGACTAATTGATTTTCACTATTGAACTACAGCTGCAATCCAAATGAATGCATTCAGTTGAATACAATCTTGTGGACTGCAGCTGTCATTCAATAGTTAAAATCAATCAGTTGCGCTACAAAAAGTCGCAGTCGTAGCCCTAGCCGTACACACTATATTACTATGTTATTAATGTATGGGGGTAATACTGATCTTCCTACAGTGGTCTGTTAGTAACAGTACGGTGGTAATATTCAGTCACTATTTAGCTGTATTACTAGTAGTCATGGTGCGGCATTATCTAGATTGGGGGCCACTCAGGTGACGGGTGCTGACCCCCAATCTATGCCCCGCAGTCATGCCACTGATTATGACACTCAGACTCTCTAGCCGATGACATCACAGATAGTGTTTCTAAGGAAAAAAGAAGCGTTATCGTGCCAGGATTCTAACGGTGACATCACAAAACCTGTGTAACCATGCCAGGATTCTAATGATGACATCACAAAGGGTGGCTTAGCATCAGAGCGGCCATCTTGAATGTAATGGGCTCACACTTTATTAACATACCCTTAATGGAGATAAAACTAGTGGATGGAGTATTACTTGGGGGATCATTTATTTTGAGATTTGTACTAGTTTTCCAGCTATAATAAAAGTCACAAACTTTAGCACATGCAGATTGTGTGCAAAAATGTGTGACTTTAAATATAACGCTTTTAAAAATTGGTAGCTCGCCTCTTCAGGATCCAGCTCTGAGCTTACTTACTATACCCTCAGGATACCCATAGAAAGTAGGGGCTGAGTACGATTTATGCAATTTGATAATTAAGAGAAATAAAACACAATTTTTTCTTTAAAAAAAACACTTTTTATTTGTAAAAGGTTTTAGGTTTTAAATTATTCTTTTGCAGCTCAGGCTCCGTCTTCAGGATTGGCTGGATTCAGGTCCGCTAACTTGTTGAGAGGAGGTCGGGGGTCGCACCTCTGGCAGATTTTCAGGGACAGAATATTGTCACCAGAGGTTCCTGATGTTATTTTGTAGTCTGATTCTAGAAGAGAAAATACCCAAATAAAAAAACTGTTTACAAAAACAAAAGGAGAAGACGGAGCGAAGCGGCTAAACTTACCGGACCTGGTGGTGCTCTGCTCATCTTCACTGGAATTTCAGATGGTTTGGATGGTAAAACCATCTATAGATGGTAAGTGGGCCCCAAGGGGTAGATGGTAAGTGGGCCCCAAGGGGTAGATGGTAAGTGGGCCCCAAGGGGTAGATGGTAAGTGGGCCCCAAGGGGTAGATGGTAAGTGGGCCCCAAGGGGTAGATGGTAAATGGGCCCAAAGGGGTAGATGGTAAGAAGGCCCCAAGGGGTAGATGGTAAGTGGGCCCCAAGCTGCAGATGGTAAATGTCCCCAAGCCGCAGATGGTAAATGGCCCCAGGCGGCAGATGGTAAGTGGGGCCAAGCAGCAGATGTTATATGGTGGCCACGGGGCAGATGGTATACTAAGGGCCTATCGGCAGATGTTACAGCCGGCGGCAGATGTTACAGGATGGCCGCTTTCTCTTCCGGGTACTTTTGGCCCTGATGTTAGTGGTGTTCCCCGGAAGGTCCTCCATCTCCACGTCGTCCGGATACTGGCGAGGGCCGACATCCATTTTGTCATCATCGCTGTGATCGGACTTCATGTCGACGTCATCGGCATATTGTCGAGGGCCGACATCCATTTTCTCTACTGCATTCATCACAGGAAAAGTCTTCGGCATCAACCTCCTCTTCTTCCCCATGATGAGAGCCAGCTAGAGATACTGACACTGCTGTCAGGGCGTGACCCCAATTTATAGGATTAGACCACACCCCCTGATTATTATGTCATAAGTAAATGAGTCATGCCCATTATGACATCACAAGTAAAAAGGTCATGCCAGAGGAGGGGGGGCCAGGGGGACAAGCATCTATTGATGACATCACAAGAAGTGCCTTAGCATGAGAGCGGCCATATTGGATGTACTGGACTCACACTTTTTTAATATCATATCATGTACATACATGTTCTTGTCTAAAATTTTCTTCATGTTTTTTCATTCTTTTCACATAGAATTTGGGATGAGGGGTGGGATATATGACTCCAGAGGACTTTGGTCCCTGTAGCAGCCAATCACAGTGCAGATTTCATTTTGTATTCTGCTCTTGGAAAATAAAAGCTGCGCTGTGATTGGTCGCTATGGGCAACAATAACTGTTTTTCTTATTGACCATTTCACCATATCTGTCCCATCTCCATCTAAATCTCTCAACCTCTCAGTTTTCACTAATAAAATTGCTTTGGACAAATGAAAGCAGCGCTGTGATTGGTTGCTAGGGACTGTTTTACTGTTAATCTGACCCGATTTGTGAGATGATGGGAGTGATATATTGTGTATGAGAAATAGATGACGGGAATGATACATTGTGAGATGGTGGGAGTGATAAATTACATACAAGATGATGGGTGTGACATACATTGTGTGTGAGATGATTACAGATATTTAACTATAATGTAACATTTTTACAATAAAACATTTTAAAGATATACAGTGGATTATTGCGTAATACAGTATACATAACTACACATGGGGTGCAGTATAATATACAGGACTATACATGGGGTGCAGTATAATATACAGGACTATACATGGGGTGCAGTGTAATATACAGGACTATACATGGGGTGCAGTATAATATACAGGACTATACATGAGGTGCAGTGTAAGATACAGGACTATATATGGGGTGCAGTGTAATATACATGACTATACATGGGGTGCAGTGTAATATACAGGACTATACATGGGGTGCAGTATAATATACATGACTATACATGGGGTGCAGTGTAAGATACAGGACTATATATGGGGTGCAGTGTAATATACATGACTATACATGGGGTGCAGTGTAATATACAGGACTATACATGGGGTGCAGTGTAATATACAGGACTATACATGGGGTGCAGTGTAAGATACAGGACTATACATGGGGTGCAGTGTAATATACAGGACTATACATGGGGTGCAGTGTAATATACAGGACTATACATGGGGTGCAGTATAATATACAGGACTATACATGGGGTGCAGTATAATATACAGGACTATACATGGGGCGCAGTGTAATATACAGGATTATACATGGGGTGCAGTGTAATATACAGGACTATACATGGGGTGCAGTATAATATACAGGACTATACATGGGGTGCAGTATAATATACAGGACTATACATAGGGTGTAGTGTAATATACAGGACTATACATGGGGTGCAGTATAATATACAGGACTATACATGAGGTGCAGTGTAATATACAGGACTGTACATGCGGTGCAGTGTAATATACAGGACTATACATGGGGTGCAGTATAATATACAGGACTATACATGGGGTGCAGTGTAATATACAGGACTATACATGGGGTGCAGTATAATATACAGGACTATACATGGGGTGCAGTGTAATATACAGGACTATACATGGGGTGCAGTGTAATATACAGGACTATACATGGGGTGCAGTATAATATACAGGACTATACATGGGGTGCAGTGTAATATACAGGACTATACATGGGGTGCAGTGTAAGATACAGGACTCTACATGGGGTGCAGTATAATATACAGGATTATACATGAGGTGCAGTGTAATATACAGGACTATACATGGTGTTCAGTGTAATATACAGGACTATACATGGGGTGCAGTGTAATATACAGAACTATACATGGGGTGCAGTATAATATACAGGACTGTACATGGGGTGCAGTATAATATACAGGACTATACATGGGGCGCAGTGTAATATACAGGATTATACATGGGATGCAGTGTAATATACAGGACTATACATGGGGTGCAGTATAATATACAGGACTATACATGGGGTGCAGTGTAATATACAGGACTATACATGGGGTGCAGTGTAAGATACAGGACTCTACATGGGGTGCAGTATAATATACAGGATTATACATGAGGTGCAGTGTAATATACAGGACTATACATGGGGTGCAGTGTAATATACAGGACTATACATGGGGTGCAGTGTAATATACAGGACTATACATGGGGTGCAGTGTAATATACAGGACTATACATGGGGTGCAGTGTAATATACAGGACTATACATGGGGTGCAGTGTAAGATACAGGACTATACATGGGGTGCAGTGTAATATACAGGACTATGCATGGGGTGCAGTGTAAGATAGTAGAAAATTGGTACCTGGAATTTTACTTTCCTTGAGTCCGAAGGCAGCACAGAATGGGGTTAACGTTGACCTCTTTAGTTTCATAGGACCGCCCACCTAGATTTAAACAATCAAACAATTAGTTAATCACATAATCAATACGCCTATAAGGTCTGGTGAATTGCAACTGCCCCTTGTATTAAAAAATAGATCCACACAGTTGCAGAACAAAAAATATAATTTATTTAGGGAGGGTAAGCCTGTGCTGCCTTCGGACTCAAGGAAAGTAAAATTCCAGGTACCAATTTTCTACTTTCCCTTATCGTCCTCGGCAGCACAGAATGGGATTTTTATAGATTCCAAAGGGGGGGATTATACTGAAGCTGAACTTAGAATGCCTGTGCCAAAGGCTGAGCTCCTGGACTCGATGTCAAGGCGATAATGCTTTGCGAAGGTGGAAGGAGTGGACCAGGAGGCTGCGCTGCAGATTTCTTGTATAGACACCTGCCCATATTCCGCCCAAGAGGCTGCTGTCGACCTCGTGGAATGAGCCTTGATGGAAAGTGGTGGAGTTTCCCCCTCTAACAAGTAGGTTTCTGTGATTGGTGTTCTTTATCCACCGGGCGAGTGAATCCTTGGATGGCGTTCGCCCTCTTCTAGGTCCAGAATAAAGCAAAAAAAGACTTTCGTCTAAACGGAACTCTTCCGTTCTTCGCAAATATGTTTCTACTGCTCTTTTCACATCCAGCATATGTAATTTCTCCTGTTCTTCATCCGCCGGATTTGGGAAGAATGTAGGCAAGAAGGTTACCCTATTAATATTCATAGTGGAAGGAACCTTTGGTTGAAAGGAAGGTATGGTTCTAATCAATATCCCATCAGGAAGGATTCGTATATATGGATGTCTGGAAGATAACGCTCGTAGTTCCCCCAATCTTTTCGCCGAAGTAATGGCTACAAGAAACAGGACTTTGCAGGAGAGATATCTGATGTCCACCTGTTCTAATGGTTCAAAGGGTGGTTTTGTGAGTCCCCTTAGTACTAGGGATAAGTCCCACACAGGAAAGGGTTCGTGAATCACCGGTCTTAGCCTCTTCAAGGCCTTGAAGAATCTGACTATCAGAGGATGGAACAGATATTTATTCTCTGTCAAGATATTAATGGCAGTCATCTGGGATTTTAAGGTATTCGGCTTCAAGCCCATATCAAATCCTTCTTGAAGGAACTGAAGAATACTGGAGATGTTTATTTCCGTATATCCCTTTCCCGACAACCAAGACCGGAATTTTCCTAATACTTTGGCATATTTCACATTGGTAGAACGCTTGCGGGAATTCATTAATGTGTCAATGACCGAAGCTGGTAGGCCCTCTTCCTCTAATCTGCTTCTCTCAACATCCAGGCCGTGAGGTGCAACCTGTCTAGGTTCTGATGGAATAGACCCTGCTGGAGGAGAAGGTCGGGGGCACATGGAAGCTTCCAATAGTTCCCTTCGGACAGTTGGAGAAGAAGAGGAAACCATGACCTCCGGGGCCAAAATGGTGCTATTAGTATTACTTTGGGTCTTTCTACCGCAATCTTCTGTAGAACCCTCGGTATGAGGGGTACTGGTGGAAATAGGTAGACAAATAGGCGACTCCAAGACATCGAAAAGGCATCTACCACTGTTGGCCCGTCGTGTTTGCTCAGGGAACAGAACTTCTGGAGTTTCCGATTTTGTCTGGAGGCCATCAGATCCCAGGTTGGACAACCCCATCTGGCTATGATTTGCTTGAAGTAAATCGGATTCAAACCTCACTCGCTCGGACTGACTGTCATCCGACTCAGACGATCTGCTTGTATATTGTAACAGCCTCTTATATGAATCGCTCTTAATTGCGAAAGATGTGATTCTGCCCAGGTGAAAATCCGTTTGCATAATTTCATCAAGGACGGGCTCCTCGTTCCTCCTTGTTTGTTCAGATAGAACACCGTGGAGAGGTTGTCTGAGCGAACCAGCACCGATTTTCCTTCCAGGAGGGTTTGAAAATGGACTAGTGATTCCAGAACAGCCTTCATTTCCTTGAAGTTCGAGGACTGTCGCATATCCTAGGGAGACCATTTCCCTTGGATCCATCTGTTCTGCACGTGAGCTCACCAGCCTCTGGCTGAGGCATCCGTGGTCATTATTATCGGTGACAGATACTGAAATGATTTCCCTTCTGTGAGCTTCTCCGTCTGTAACCACCAGTTCAGACTCTGAATAACGGAAGGCCTCAGGCTGATTCTTCTTTCCAAATCGCAATGACTGGTGCGTCTTGCCTGTATCATATTCCATTGAAGGTCTCGCATATGGATCTTCGCCCAGGGGACCGCATCTATGGTAGAAGTCAGATGACCCAAGGTCTTCATCACTCTGCGTACGGATGGCTTGTGAATGGATCTCAAGGTTCTCACTTCCTCTCTGATCTTCTGACCCTTGTCTGAAGGAAGGAACACTTTCATGCAGCGGGTGTCTATCACCATCCCCAAGAATCTTTTCGACGTCGTTGGGGAGAGCTGAGATTTCTTCCAACTCATTATGAAACCGAGGGACTGGAGAAGCGAGATGACTGTACGGAGATGAAGTTGTAACTGTTCCTCCGTTGCTGCTGCCACTAGCCAGTCGTCGAGGTAAGGATAGACTTGAATGGCCTGTAAGCGTAGATGCACTGCTGCCACCACTGATATTTTGGTAAAAATCCTGGGTGCGGACGTCAGCCCGAAGGGCAACGCTCTGAATTGAAAGTGCAGGATTCTCCCTGCTCTTCTGACGGCCACTCTTAGGAACTTCCTTGAGGAAGATCTTATGGGCACATGCAGGTAGGCGTCCTCCAAGTCCAGGGAGGCCATGAACTGATCTCGCTGAAGAGTGGACACCACCGATCTTAATGTTTCCATCTTGAAATGGATTTTTCTCAGAAAATGATTTAAGTATCTGAGGTCTATAACGAGACGCCAATCCCCGCTTGCTTTTGGGACTAAAAACAACCTGGAGTAGACTCCCTTTTTTTCTTGACCTCTTGGTACCCGTTCTAAAGCTCCTTTCTTTAGAAATTGGTCCACCAGGTGATCTATATGAGGGTCTTCTCTTTGAAACAGAAATCTGCTTCTTGGCTGATGAAGAAACTCTAGCGAGTATCCGTCCCTTATTAGATCCAGAACCCATTTGTCTGTAGTGATTCTCTCCCAGTTGTTGTAGAAGTGGGATAAGCGACCTCCTACAGACTGGCTTTCGACGTCAGAAATCAGCCTTGGAGTTTTTACTGATGTCTTCCTTTCCTCTTGCTTTTTCAGCAGAACTGGGAAGGACTCTTCTGTCTGACCGGCCTCTGCTAGATCGCCCACGATAGCCTGTTCTGCGGTAAGGCTGCCTACCAAAGGGACGAAAATTCCTGGGACGGTTCTTGGTTTTAAACTGAGGGAACTTCAGAGATTTTTCATCCGAATTGGCTTCTAACAGCTTGTCTAGCTGAGAGCCGAACAGTCTCCCAGGCTCAAAGGGTAGAGCGCAGAGGTTGGTCTTTGAGGCAACATCTCCTGCCCATAGCTTGAGCCACAAGGTCCTTCTTATTGAATTTGAGAGGGCCATATCTTTAGCCAGGAATCTCAGCGAATCCACTGGAAAGTCGCACAAAAACTCAGCGGCCATTTTAAGGGACGGCAGTTGAAGGAGCAGGTCTTCTCTGGAGACTCCGTCCTCGATGTCCCTTCCTAGGTGACTTAGCCAGATTCTGAGGGCTCGAGCCACTGGTACTGCTGCCATGGCTGCCTTACTTAACGTGGCCAAGTAAGAATGCAGTCTCTTTAGAAAGTTATCTGCCTTTCTGTCCATCGGGTCCCTCAGCAGCGCGGAGTCATCTGCGGGAAAGAAGGACCTTTTAGCCAGCCTTGTTACCGCAGGATCAACTCTAGCGGGGACTTCCCAGCTTGAGGACTCAGCGGAGTCAATCTTATAAATGGAACGGAATCTTGAGCCCGGATCTATTTTCCTCAGGGGACATTTACATTCCTTCTGGAATATGGAGTCCAGAACTGGATGGCTTGGAAGGACTGAAGCTTTTTTCTTTGGGAAATAGAAGAGACTCTCCTTGTCCTGTGCGGCAACAGGGTCTTCCTTAGTCTCCATTATTCCCTTTACGTCCTTGATTAAGCGATTCGCATTTTTCCTATCAAAAAGGAAATTCTCCTCCATATTAGAGACTTCCCAATCCGAGCCTGAGTCTTCGCTCTCAGACGTCAGAGACTCGTCAGAGGATGAGGAGATAGGATCGCGCTTTCTCTTTTTGGCTTTCTGTTTCTGCTTTGTCAGAAAGGACTTAAAGAGGCTCATTAGTTTTCTGGACTCTGCGTCAGACTCATCTTCAGGCTGAGTGCAGGAAGCGCAGATATTGGAGTGTGAATCCTCCGGTAAGGGCTGAATACAGGAGATGCAGCGGGATTGCTTCTTCCTAGACTTTTTTGAACCAGCAGAAGATCTATGAGAATGGACAGAATCCGCTGCCATACAGTTGTCACAGTAGTCCTCTCGCTGTTCATCAGGTAGGGGCTGCTCACATGACAGGCAATATCTGTGTCTGTGCTTCTTAGACCTCTTTCTCACTGAACCAGGAAGCCCAGACATCTGGAACAGAGAAAAAAGACATACAATGAGCAAAACCAGCAAGGTGATCTTAGTCAGAAGGAACCCCAGCTGACACAATACCTTAAATTCACAGGAGCTCGGCTGCCAGGCACTTATGGCAGCTTGCTCCAGCCTGCATCCACCTTAAATATTTGAATTTGGCGCCCTGGACGCCGCCTGGTGACGTCAGCCGCTCCTGAGGCTTCCTATTGGCACCAGAGGGCGCGCTGACTGATGACGTCAGACGCTGCCCGAACCCGGAAGTGCGGCGGCCTCCGATCCTAGGAGAGGCATGCTGGGGATGTTAAATGCCGGGAGCGTCGGGCGCACACTGCGCGAACCATCGGCAGGGCAGCGGCTATCAGACCGCAATGGATCCCTCCTGCCGGTGCGCACATCGTGGATGCGGCATAGTGCCAGCGCCAAGGACACACCCGTGGCACTGCTGGACACTTGGCCTGGAGCCTGGGACACACCCCACGGCATAGGTGGCCGATCTTCACCACACCAGACAGGTGGGCAGATTCCTCAGAAATGAGGACATAAAAAAAATACAAGGGGCAGTTGCAATTCACCAGACCTTATAGGCGTATTGATTATGTGATTAACTAATTGTTTGATTGTTTAAATCTAGGTGGGCGGTCCTATGAAACTAAAGAGGTCAACGTTAACCCCATTCTGTGCTGCCGAGGACGATAAGGGAAACAGGACTATACATGGGGTGCAGTGTAATATACAGGACTATACATGGGGTGCAGTGTAATATACAGGACTATACATGGGGTGCAGTATAATATACAGGACTATACATGGGGTGCAGTGTAATATACAGGACTATACATGGGGTGCAGTGTAATATACAGGACTATACATGGGGTGCAGTGTAATATACAGGACTATACATGGGGTGCAGTGTAATATACAGGACTATGCATGGGGTGCAGTGTAAGATACAGGACTATACATGGTGTTCAGTGTAATATACAGGACTATACATGGGGTGCAGTATAATATACAGGACTGTACATGGGGTGCAGTGTAATATACAGGACTATACATGGGGTGCAGTGTAATATACAGGACTATACATGGGGTGCAGTATAATATACAGGACTATACATGAGGTGCAGTATAATATACAGGACTATACATGGGGTGCAGTATAATATACAGGACCATACATGGGGTGCAGTGTAATATACAGGACTATACATGGGGTGCAGTGTAATATACAGGACTATACATGGGGTGCAGTATAATATACAGGACTATACATGGGGTGCAGTATAATATACAGGACTATACATGGGGTGCAGTGTAATATACAGGACTATACATGAGGTGCAGTGTAATATACAGGACTATACATGGGGTGCAGTATAATATACAGGACTATACATGGGGTGCAGTATAATATACAGGACTATACATTGGGAGCAGTGTAATATACAGGACTATACATAAAGGGGGAGTGTAATATACAGGACTATACATGGGGTGCAGTGTAATATACAGGACTATACATGGGGTGCAGTATAATATACAGGACTATACATGGGGTGCAGTGTAATATACAGGACTATACATGGGGTGCAGTATAATATACAGGACTATACATGGGGTGCAGTATAATATACAGGACTATACATGGGGTGCATTGTAATATACAGGACTATACATGGGGTTCAGTATAATATACAGGACTGTACATGGGGTGCAGTGTAATATACAGGACTATACATGGGGTGCAGTATAACATACAGGACTATACATGGGGTGCAGTGTAATGTACAGGACTATACATGGGGTACAGTGTAATATACAGGACTATACATGGGGTGCAGTGTAATATACAGGACTATACATGGGGTGCAGTATAATATACAGGACTATACATGGGGTGCAGTGTAATATACAGGACTATACATGGGGTGCAGTATAATATACAGGACTATACATGGGGTAAAGTGTAATATACAGGACTATACATGGGCTGCAGTGTAATATACAGGACTATACATGGGGTGCAGTATAATATACAGGACTATACATGGGGTGCAATGTAATATACAGGACTATACATGGGGTGCATTGTAATATACAGGACTATACATGGGGTTCAGTATAATATACAGGACTGTACATGGGGTGCAGTGTAATATACAGGACTATACATGGGGTGCAGTATAACATACAGGACTATACATGGGGTGCAGTGTAATGTACAGGACTATACATGGGGTACAGTGTAATATACAGGACTATACATGGGGTGCAGTGTAATATACAGGACTATACATGGGGTGCAGTATAATATACAGGACTATACATGGGGTGCAGTGTAATATACAGGACTATACATGGGGTGCAGTATAATATACAGGACTATACATGGGGTAAAGTGTAATATACAGGACTATACATGGGCTGCAGTGTAATATACAGGACTATACATGGGGTGCAGTATAATATACAGGACTATACATGGGGTGCAATGTAATATACAGGACTATACATGGGGTGCATTGTAATATACAGGACTATACATGGGGTTCAGTATAATATACAGGACTGTACATGGGGTGCAGTGTAATATACAGGACTATACATGGGGTGCAGTATAACATACAGGACTATACATGGGGTGCAGTGTAATGTACAGGACTATACATGGGGTACAGTGTAATATACAGGACTATACATGGGGTGCAGTGTAATATACAGGACTATACATGGGGTGCAGTGTAATATACAGGACTATACATGAGGTGCAGTATAATATACAGGAATATACATGGGGTGCAGTGTAATATACAGGCTATACATGGGGCGCAGTGTAATATACAGGACTATACATGGGGTGCAGTGTAATATACAGGCTATACATGGGGCGCAGTGTAATATACAGGCTATACATGGGGTGCAGTGTAATATACAGGACTATACATGGGGTGCAGTATAATATACAGGACTATACATGGGGTACAGTACAATATACAGGACTATACATGGGGTGCAGTACAATATACAGGACTATACATGGGGTGCAGTGTAATGTACAGGACTATACATGGGGCGCAGTATACTGGACTATACATGGGGTGCAGTATAATATACAGGACTATACATGGGGTGCAGTATAATATACAGGACTATACATGGGGTGCAGTATAATATACAGGACTATACATGGGGTGCAGTGTAATATACAGGACTATACATGGGGTGCAGTGTAATATACAGGACTATACATGGGCTGCAGTGTAATATACAGGACTATACATGGGGTGCAGTATAATATACAGGACTATACATGGGGTGCAGTATAATATACAGGACTATACATGGGGTGCATTGTAATATACAGGACTATACATGGGGTGCAGTATAATATACAGGACTGTACATGGGGTGCAGTGTAATATACAGGACTCTACATGGGGTGCAGTGTAATATACAGGACTATACATGGGGTACAGTATAATATACAGGACTATACATGGGGTACAGTGTAATATACAGGACTATACATGGGATGCAGTGTAATATACAGGACTATACATGGGGTGCAGTATAATATACAGGACTATACATGGGGTGCAGTATAATATACAGGACTATACATGGGGTGCAGTATAATATACAGGACTATACATGGGGTGCAGTGTAATATACAGGACTATACATGGGGTGCAGTGTAATATACAGGACTATACATGGGGTGCAGTGTAATATACAGGACTATACATGGGGTGCAGTGTAATATACAGGACTATACATGGGGTGCAGTGTAATATACAGGACTATACATGGGCTGCAGTGTAATATACAGGACTATACATGGGGTGCAGTGTAATATACAGGACTATACATGGGGGGCAGTGTAAGATACAGGACTATACATGGGGTGCAGTGTAATGTACAGGACTATACATGGGGTGCAGTATAATATACAGGACTATACATGGGGTGCAGTATAATATACAGGACTATACATGGGGTGCAGTATAATATACAGGACTATACATGGGATGCAGTGTAATATACAGGACTATACATGGGGTTCAGTATAATATACAGGACTGTACATGGGGTGCAGTATAATATACAGGACTATACATGAGGTGCAGTGTAATATACAGGACTATACATGAGGTGCAGTGTAATATACAGGACTATACATGGGGTGCAGTATAATACACAGGACTATACATGGGGTGCAGTATAATATACAGGACTATACATGGGGTGCAGTGTAATATACAGGACTATACATGGGGTGCAGTGTAATATACAGGACTATACATGGGGTTCAGTATAATATACAGGACTGTACATGGGGTGCAGTGTAATATACAGGACTATACATGGGGTGCCAGGGCCGGACTGGGACAAAAAATTGGCCCGGGCATTTTTGACTGAGCAGCCCAATCACATGACCCCCAACAGGCCCTACCCCCTTGCAGTCTAGGGGCGGAGCCAAAACCGGAAGCACAATTGAGAGGCAGGGCCAGCCACCAGTAAGATAGGAAGGCTTCAGCCAACACACAAGCTTCTTTGGGGGTCCCCAGGTGACATTAGGGGTCTTAGTACGATCCGGCCACCTAATCCGGCAGAAAATGCAAGGAATCGACTGGACACAAAGCACAGCATGCAGCGGTTTTTGTTGCATTAAATAAATTCCTGACACCCATACGAACATTTTAAGTGGTGGAAGGGTACTGTTTAGCAAACGGGTGTCTTACAGAAGGCAGAATTACTTGAGAGAAGCATTACAAAGCACACATTTGTAAAAATAAAAAATTACTAGCAGACCCCAATTTTTTACTTTCACAAGGGGTTGAAGGAGAAAATGCACCCCAGTATATGTTCCCCATTTTCTCCCCATTTTGCGAACACCCCATATGTGCTCGTAGCCTGCTGTTTTGGCGCACAGGCTACGTGAGGGAGAAGAGGATGACACTTTCCTCTACTCCTCTACCCCCTCATCATCATCATCATCCGCTGATGAGGGACCCTCTAGAAGGCGCCCCAGGGTAGCAGCGGAGGCAGCCCCCCAGTGACCCCATATGGACTCCACCCCCTGACGATTATCAGCCCCAAATTCCAGATATTGTGGGCAACTCCGGAATACTCTGAAGATTTTGTAAATTTAATGGTGGTCCAAACCAATTCGTATGCCCAACAATTTATAGCTCAGAACCCTGTGCATGCAGGAGTGCTTCAGAATCTACCACTCACCCATGGAGTATTAATTTAATTTCATCCTTTATGCTCCCTGTAATACTTCCAATTTATATCTCTGATTTAGTACGCATAGCTTACATATCCATTTTTCACCAACCACTACATATTCATTTCTATGAAACACCTGTTAGATCAAAAGTGCCCTTTCCACCCCTTAAAATGTTCGTACGGGGGTCCACTTTCCAAATTTTTTTTAATGCGACATGGCAGCTAAAATCCATGTCTGCCAATTCAGAAATGGAGCACCAAATGGCTTCTGGAAGGCAGATTTCTCCAGAATAATTGACAGGCGCCATCTTGCAATTGAACACACCCTGAGGTGGCCCGGAAACTACACCCCTCACTGAATATTTCAAGGTGAAACCATATTTTGCACTTTGCCTCTAGAGACCTGCTGTGCGCCAAAACAGCAGGCTACGAGCACATATGGGGTGTTCGCAAAATGGGGAGAAAATGGGGAACATATACTGGGGTGCATTTTCTCCTTCAACCCCATGTGAAAGTAAAAAATTGGGGTATGGTAGTAATTTTTTATTTTTACAAATGTGTGCTTTGTAATGCTTCTCTCAAGTAATTCTGCCTTCTGTAAGACACCCGTTTGCTAAACAGTACCCTTCCACCACTTAAAATGTTCGTATGGGTGTCAGGAATTTATTTAATGCGACATGGCACCTAAAATCCATCTCTGCCGATTCAGGTCAGCAAAATCCATATTTAGCTGTTTGTATCTAGAGCCCTGCCACACATTATACATAATTTTTTTTAGCACATATGGGGTGTTGGCGTATTCAGGCATTTTGTCCTGTTACCATTTGTGAAAGTGTAAAATGTGGGTGTAAAGCAACTTTTTATTTTTTTATTTTCACAGCCAAGCGTTTCCTAACTCTGTGAAACGCCTGATGGGTCTAAGTGCTCACTACACACCTTGAAATATTCCTTGAGGGGTGTAGTTTCCGGAATGGGGTCACTTTTTGGGGGTTTCCACTGTAGGGACACCTCAGGGTGTCTTCATATGCGACATAGCTCCCAATTACCATTCCAGCTAAATCCTTTCTTCTAACCGCCATATGGTGCTCCTTCCACTCTGAATCCTGCCGTGCGGCTATACATCAGTTTTTGAGCACATATGGGGTGTTGGCGTATTCGGGGGGAAATGGGGAACAAAATGTGGGGTGCATTTTGTCCTGTTACCCCTTGTGAAAGTGAAAAATGTGGGTGTAAAACAATTTTTTCTGGAAAAAATTTAAATTTTTTATTTTCACAGCCAAGCGTTTCCTAATTCTGTGAAACGCCTGATGGGTCAAAGTGCTCACTACACACCTTGAAATATTCAGTGAGGGGTGTAGTTTCCGGGCCACCTCAGGGTGTGTTCAATTGCAAGATGGCGCCTGTCAATTATTCTGGAGAAATCTGCCTTCCAGAAGCCATTTGGTGCTCCATTTCTTCTGACCCCTGTGGTACGCCCATATAGCAGTATACAAGCACATATGGGGTATTGCTGTAATCAGGAGAAAATGGGCAATAAATTAGGTTATGCATTTTCTCCAGTTCCCCCTTGTGAAAGTGAAATTCCATGAATTCCAATTCCACCTTTTGAGGAAAAAGTGGCATTTTGAAATTTCATTGCCTTTTTCATTTAATTCCCGTGGGGCACCTAAAGGGTTAACAAAGTTTGTGAAATCAGTTTTGAATAGCTTGAGGGGTGTAGTTTCTAAAATGGGGTGATTTATGGGTGGTTTCTAATATGTAAGCCCCAGAAAGTGACTTCATAACAGAACATGGTCATGAAAAAATTGGGGTTTGGAAATGTTCTTAAACATTTTAAGATTTGCTTCTAAACTTCTAACGTCCCCAAAAAATAAAATGTAATTTTCAAAATAATCCAAACATGAAGTAGACATATGGGGAATGTAAAGTAATAACTATTTTTGGAGGCATTACTTTCTATCATAAAAATAGAGAAATTGAAATTTGGAAATTTGCTAATTTTTCAATTTTTGGGGTAAATTTGGTATTTTTTTTATAAATAAAAATTACATTTTTTTACTCAAATTTACCACTGTCATGAAGTACAATATGTGACAAAAAAACAGTCTCAGAATGGCCTGGATAAGCAAAAGCGTTTTAAAGTTATCACCACATAAAGTGACACATGTCAGATTTGCTAAAAATCGCCTGAAGGGGTTAAAGTGGTTATCCAAGACCTATAATGCCCCCCCATATGCCCGGGCCCCTCACAGAGGTTCTACTTACCTTGCTCCCCAGCACCCGCCTTGCTTCTGATGCCGCCACTGCCGCCACTTCATCTCCCCATCGGCGCGACGAGGAGATGCAGCAGCGGCTGTGCCAGCATCAGAAGAGACTTTAGGGCGCATTCACAGATGCAGAGAATTTGTAGGGACTGATTTTCAGAGACAGTCCCGGCAAATTTGGGCTAATGATAACCCTGCCCATAAGTGGGCAGTCCCAGACAGAGTTGGGGCGTTTCCAGGGGCGTGGTTTTTGGATGCCCAGATTTTACGCTGGCAAGTATGCATTTACCACTAGTTTTATACCTCTTTTTGGCGTACAATTGTCGCACTGATCTGTTTTCGCAACTTTTTAAACGCCAATGTGACAATATTTTTACACTGGTTTCAACACAAAGGAGTGGCACTCCGGCCTCGGCAAATTTACTAATGGTACATAAAACCTGCCGAAAACCTACGCCAGCCGGGGGCTGCTGTAGATTTGCTGGCAGCCGCAAAGAATACCAAAGATGCCCGTAGCCAATAGCAACTGATTCCGCCTTTCATTCTTAAGCGCTCCTTTGGAAAGTGAAAGGTAGAATCTGATTGGTCACTGGGGGCTATTTCCATTACTAGCTTTGGCACAAGAAATTACCACAAAAACTGCCACATGAAGCTGTGTGACACCGGCCTAAACATGGGCAAAGATTCTAGATGACAAGGAACCCTGGGTCCAGATGTTAGAGGGGTGGAAGTATGGAAAAGTTTTGATGAATGTATATGTAACACCCCAGAGTGGTGTTACCACTACTGCACCCTGCTACTGTCTCTAATGGGCTAATATAATGTCCTCACATGTATGTATTTCCAGGTCCTCCACAATGTGCATTCATAAATCTTGTTATGTAACTGTTTATTACATGTAATGTGCCTGATTCACCAGCAGCTGACAGCATAAATGGCAGCACTATCCTTAGATAGAATGAAACTCTCCATTCCATTCTAACCCCCCTCTGCAGAGAAGTGGGGCAGTTCTGGTTTGTTCGGTTTAAGACTCCATGTTGGAACTGCAAGGATTCTAACATACTTTTTGGCTGAACAAAAGTCAGACTACAAGAGTGAAGTGCAGTATAAAGAGGAAACAAAGACACCAAGTGAGCTTGTCAGTACAGCAGAGTGACAAAGATATAGTAGAGTTGAGTTTGCCTGCCAGTTTAATGCTAAAGCCTGCTGGAACCAAGACAAAGCCTGAAACTGTTTGGAGAAACGTTTAGGGCTCTTTCACACCTGCGTTCTTGTCTTCCGGCATAGAGTTCCGTCGTCGGGGCTCTATGCCGGAAGAATCCTGATCAGGATTATCCTAATGCATTCTGAATGGAGAGAAATCCGTTCAGGATGCATCAGGATGCATCAGGATGTCTTCAGTTCCGGAACGGAACGTTTTTTGGCCGGAGAAAATACCGCAGCATGCTGCGCTTTTTGCTCCGGCCAAAAATCCGGAACACTTGCCGCAAGGCCGGATCCGGAATTAATGCCCATTGAAAGGCATTGATCCGGATCCGGCCTTAAGCTAAACGTCGTTTCGGCGCATTGCCGGAGCCGACATTTAGCTTTTTCAGAGTGGTTACCATGGCTGCCGGGACGCTAAAGTCCTGACAGCCATGGTAAGTGTAGTGGGGAGCGGGGGAGCAGTGTACTTACCGTCCGTGCGGCTCCCCGGGCGCTTCAGAGTGACGTCAGGGCGCCCCAAGCGCATGGATCATGTGATCACATGGATCACGTCATCCATGCGCATGGGGCGCTCTGACGTCATTCTGGAGCGCCCGGGGAGCCGCACGGACTGTAAGTATACTGCTCCCCCGCTCCCCGCTCCTACTATGGCAACCAGGACTTTAATAGCGTCCTGGGTGCCATAGTAACACTGAACGCATTTGGAAGACGGTTCCGTCTTCAAATGCTTTCAGTACACTTGCGTTTTTCCGGATCCGGCGTGTAATTCCGGCAAGTGGAGTACACGCCGGATCCGGACAACGCAAGTGTGAAAGAGGCCTTATTCAAGTAAAGCCACCATTGAACTTCATCTCAAGGTCTGGACTCAAGTTATTTCTTCATATCCCTCAATTATTCCCCTTATTTATTGCTTCGGAGCCAAAGCCTGGAGTCCAGCCGTATCCAGGTAGGAGCACCGTGATACACATAAAGAGACATTTAGGCCGCACTACACCACTCGGCATTCCTACCAAACCTGGGAGGCGATATAGAGGGCCCTGGGGGGAGGCCGCCCATTGCATATAGAGCGTTGTACCGATTTAACGTCCCAGTTTCGTCCGGCCCCAAATGTCATGCGCCAATGGCAGATTTCTGCCATGGAGTTCGTCTATGCCCTAATATCAGGGGCAGATCAGGCGTGGCCGGAGGAGTCAGAAAGCTGGTCTGGGTCAGAGGGACTTCATTGGGGGAGATTTATCCAAACTGATGTAAAGTAGAACTGGCTTAGTTGACCATAGCAACCAATCAGATTCCACCTTTCATTTTCCAATGGAGCTGTGAAAAATGAAAGCTGGAATCTGATTGGTTGCTATGGGCAACTAAGCCAGTTCTACTTTACACCAGTTTGGATAAATCGCCCCCATTATGTTTTCTGTTAGGTGGAACCAATCTGTCAGGTGAAGTTCCTGAGGGGAAGAGTATGAGCAGCCCACAAATAAGGAGGCACTGCGCCGAGAATAGGTTCCCTGCTTAGAAAACATAGCAGGAACCCCCTCTACACTTTACCTTTTCTGGGGGTCCTAACAATAGAGGATTCCTGGCCCCTTCCCTCACACAGCACCCTAGGGAGCCAGTAGCCTTCTGCACCTAATGGTTCCTGACACCACAGTCAGGTCTAAGGACCACTCACCTCCTGAACAAGTAGGTAGGTTGTAATGTATACGTACAGTATGTGTCACTATATTTGTGTATGTGGCGGTACGTTTGGATACACTATGTACGGTATACCGAAGGCTTCGTTCACATCTGTGTATTTATTTCAGTCGTTCTGCATCGTTAAATGCCGGGACCCTTGCAATATGGATACAAATGGGCCCCATGGAGTATAATGGGGTCTATTAGTTTCCTGACGGTATATAAACGGTGAAAATAGCGCCTCATGAACGAATCTGCAATGGAGGATCCTGCTGGGATACAATGTGTCGTATTATTTGGGTACATTATGGCATGTTATATTGGTACGGTAGTATTTGGGTACGTTATACATATTATTTTGCCCAGTATGTTGTATAATTTCACCACTGTATGGTCACATCATTTGGGCGCTGGGGTAGTATATGGTGTATTAGTTAAAAACTACCCCCTTCCCTATATAAGTGCACATTTTTAATTTTAATGCAAAAAAAGTAAATAAAAACTGCTTCTTTAGCAAGAAATGTAGGGAAAGTGATGGCGGTATTATATATATTATCACGTACTTGATGTGTTTTTTGAGTTCCGCTGTTTAATGGGGCTTGACCACAAAAACATTTATCACCTATGTATTCAATGGCTGGGACCCCCACCCGATCACCGGTATTGGAGGGGGGGGGGGAGTCTGTTTCACTCCCCCTTAAATGGAGCCGTAGTTACTGCTCCATTCAGTCTCTATGGGACTGACAGAAGTAGTAGTGCAGCACTCCGCTATCTCAGTCAGTCCTGTAGACTTTGAATGGAGCAGTGGCGCACATGTCTGACCACCTCTCTGTTCAAATGGGGGTCACGGAATGCTCATTCTTGTGATTGGTGGAAGTCCGAGTGGTCGGACCCCCAGAAGTTATGCTTTTATTACGAGTCCTGTGGAGAGGTGATGAATGTTTTTTTTCATGGGCCAAACGGTAAGTCTCTGGCAAAGATGACTTCATTGCTCAGCATAGGTGGTCGTGATGATGTCATCGCTTTGTGACCGTCTGCCCTATTGTACTGCCACATAGGCTTCAGGCCTAGTAAGCTAGGTCTAAGGCCTATGAGGGTGAAGGGTGGGGAGGGGGACATCGGATCCCATGCTCCGCTATTGTATCGCCGTCCAGAGGAGAAGGAGGGTCATAATGTTATGTACCCGGCCGGCGACCATGAGGAGGGTTTGGGCGGCTCTACGGGAATCTGTCCACCGGGGATCTTGTGTACATGTTATAATTACGCTGTCATTTTATGTGGTAATAACTTTAAAACGCTTTAACTTATACAGGCCATTCTGAGATTGTTTTCTCGTCACATATCGTATGGTTGGCATGGTTGTTGGTGCCAGACGGGCCGGTCTGAGTATTTCACAATCTGCTCAGTTACTGGGATTTTCACGCACAACCATTTCTAGGGTTTACAAAGAATGGTGTGAAAGGGGAAAAACATCCAGTATGCAGCAGTCCTGTGGGCAAAAATGCCTTGTGGATGCTAGAGGTCAGAGGAGAATGGGCCGACTGATTCAAGCTGATAGAAGAGCAACGTTGACTGAAATAACCACTCGTTACAACCGAGGTATGCAGCAAAGCATTTGTGAAGCCACAACACGCACAACCTTGAGGCGGATGGGCTACAACAGCAGAAGACCACACCGGGTACCACTCATCTCCACTACAAATAGGAAAAAGAGGCTACAATTTGCACGAGCTCACCAAAATTGGACTGTTGAAGACTGGAAAAATGTTGCCTGGTCTGATGAGTCTCGATTTCTGTTGAGACATTCAAATGGTAGAGTCCGAATTTGGCGTAAACAGAATGAGAACATGTATCCATCCTCTGATGGCTACTTCCAGCAGGATAATGCACCATGTCACAAAGCTCGAATCATTTCAAATTGGTTTCTTGAACATGACAATGAGTTCACTGTACTAAAATGGCCCCCACAGTCACCAGATCTCAACCCAATAGAGCATCTTTGGGATGTGGTGGAACGGGAGCTTCATGCCCTGGATGTGCATCCCTCAAATCTCCATCAACTGCAAGATGCTATCCTATCAATATGGGCCAACATTTCTAAAGAATGCTATCAGCACCTTGTTTAATCAATGCCACGTAGAATTAAGGCAGTTCTGAAGGCAAAAGGGGGTCCAACACCGTATTAGTATGGTGTTCATAATAATTCTTTAGGTGAGTGTATACGGCATTTTTGTACCACACCTTAGTTTTACGCATGGCACTGTAGGGCCTCAGAACTTGATCGGACAGATCAACCCCTCCCATGTGCCTGTTGTAATCAAGGATGTAGTCTGGCTTGTTTACAGGGGTAGTGGTACCTCGCACTTGGGCAGGAGAACTGGTGTTGGTGTGAATGGTGGTTAGTACAAGGACATCCCTCTTGTCCTTGTACCTAACCACCAGCATGTTCTCATGGCGGAGAGCCTTACTGTCACCTTTTCGGAGTAGTTGCCCTACCAGGGATCTAGGAAGCCCTCTTTGATTTTTTCGCACTGTGCCGCAAGCCACAGTACCTCGGGCTTTTAGGGACATAAATAGGGGTATGCTGGTGTAATAGTTATCTGCATAGAGGTGATAACCATTATCCAGCAGTGGGTGCAGTAAGTCCCACACAATCTTGACAGTAACTCCTAGGACGGGGGGGGGGGGGGGCATTCAGGGGGTTGTATCCGGGAATCTTTCCCCTCATAAACCCGGAACCTGTAGGTGTACCCGGAGGTACTTTCTTACAGCTTGTACACTTTTATTCCGTACCATGCCCGATATTGTCTCGTTTCGTGTCCAATATTGTCTCATTTCTTTTTTTTTTTTTTTACCAGGCCCATATGCAGCAACAGCCCCCAAAACTTCATAATGTCTGCTGCATTTACAGGGGTCCAACCTAGGGGTCTAGCATATGAGGATGTCGGGTTTTGAGCAATAAACTGCTGGGCGTACAAATTTGTTTGGGTCACCATCAAATTTATGAGATCGTCAGAGAAATAGATTTTGAAAAAATCTATTTATGTGAAGCCCGTGCAGTCAATCTGGATTCCAGAGCTTCCCACAAACTCTGGAATTTGGGGCTCATAATCCCCAGGCGGTGTGGTCCATAGGGGATCACTGGGGGGGGGGCTACTTCATCTCTCCTGGGGCGTCTCCTTCAGGGTCCCTCATCACCGGATGACGATGATGATGAAGGAGTAAAGGAGTAGAGGAATGTGGCATCCTCTTATCCCTCAGTTGCAGACTCCGTTTAAGAGGCAAGGATGGCGTATGCCTCCTCAGCGGAGTACATTCTCTGGGATGAATTGGACATTTTTATTTTTATTGGTGTATGTAAAGTGAAAAGTGTCAGGGGGGTGTGTGTAGTGATTTAACACGTGAGGGGGCTTGTAATGAATGAATTAAAATAAAATTTATGATAAAGAAAAAAAGAGAAAGAAAGAAAAGAGAAAAAGATAAGTGAAAGATGGTCAATGATGCACGGCGAGTAGTGTCGGTGATAGGTCCATGGACACGGCGGTGCGCGCTGGACGCACCGACACTACACGGACACCTGATGTCGCGGCAGTTTGGTTTCCACCTCTGGTGGAGGGAGGGATAAGGGTTGACACATGCGTATTGGATAGGGGTAGACGCGCTGAATGAGCGTGAACCACCACGAGTTAAGAAGCAAGTTTCATTCTCCTTCCTCGCTATGTACAGCTTCAATCTCCCAGCAAGGTACATTTTAATGCATATGTTTTTAATGCACTGAGCACTCTAACACACGCACTATAATTATGTGAAGTCTGTAACTAAAATCACTGTTATTATACATGGATTGTTATGGAATATGTGTGGGGCGGTTTTTCGTCCCTGTTCACATTGAGATGTGGTATGGAAATGAATGAACTGTAACATTCCTTTAAAGGGGAGTGCACGTTTTTTATAGGTTGATCAATTAATTGATAATGACTATACTATGTATATATATTAGCACTATTGCACTTTATGCTTCACTTGACTTGAAAAAGGTTCTGTGAGAGAACCGAAACGTTGTCACTAGACGTGTGTGAATAAATAGCACATTCTTTCATCTTTCAAGGAGTGCTGCGGACTTTTATTGTTTATTCACCGTCCTGAGTCGAGGGATCACCGCGGGCACCCTTCTCTTCAACTTTCAAGGGAGTGCTGCCAGACCTTTTGTATAGATATATATATATATAGCTAGCAGGCACAAAAAAAACACAAGTGCTCAGCACTTGCCATTCACAGCTCGCACACAGAAAAAGTGGTAGGGAATGGGGATCTGAAACAGCTGCATCCTAGCCACCAGCAGCACCACAGCTAGGGCAATAGAAGTATAGCGCTGCCATAGGCTGGAGCGTTGCTCCAGCCAATCGCAGCGCTGGGAAGGGACACCTGTGTCTGGTGTCTCCTCCCTGACCTAGAAGGAGACATGGGCTGATGTCATCAGCCCCCTCCCACCTCCAGCCGAGCCCCCCTGCAGCTCCATACATTGCCGACGCTGCGATGGGTCGGTCTTAACTAGCCAGCCAATCGCAGCGATCGGGGCTCCAATGGGGCGGAAAAACTCCTTGTCTCCCTCAGCTAAGATGGTTGACTGCCGATTAGTGCAGTCAGCTTACTCCGGGCGCCGCGCGATTCGGCTCGGTGACCGGAGTTATCCATGACATACTATTACGTAAAGATGCGGTAAGTCACCGACTTTCATGACATCGTAGTACGTCATGTGTCGTGAAGGGGTTAATGCATAGTATGAAAAAATATACTGATTCCTGCTGTGTTGTCCCCACTGTTTAGAATGCTGAGCAGCTCAATGTGAGTTTACCAGTAGAATGATTGACAGCCCTTCCTGATCAGGTCAGGTGATCCCTCTTAGCCAATCAGAAAAGCTGGTACAGTCATTATCCCCTTCCTTACTGCTGCCTGATCAGGATCAAGACCTTGGGCAGTCAGGATTTCTGAACCTTGTACCTCAGGCCTCGTTCTCCTGCACTGGCCAGATAGCAACCAACAGACTAATGTTCTCATAAGGATTTTCTTAAAAATATGTTAATTAGATATAAACTGATAATATGCAGTGTGCGCTCTGGAATTATGGATATGCAGAGTTTTCTCTGTGCATTATGAATGTTACAGAGCTTATAATACACAGTAAGTGTGCACTTGCGTATCCCTACCCATAATTCTCATGCATTTGGGTTAGTGCTGGCCTTATGCCTTTACAAAAAAAATGTAATGACCAATTCTATCCACTGGGAGGCAGCAATACACACTGAGAAGCGGATTTAAACTCCTCTTCCCCCCCCCCAAAAATTTAAATTGCCATTACTCCTCAGTTGGGACATCGATGTGTTTTTATTATATTTTTTTACCTAGGAAATGGACTTGTCTGACAACCACTCGTCTACCGCCTGCCTAGAGGTTACATGCGTGTTAATGGAGTAATCAGGGTTAACCGCAGGCCGCAGCAATATTCAGCCGGCAGTTATCTACCGTGTATGGCCAGCGTGGCACCGCTCAGGGGATTAACACATTTTTACGTGGATATGTACATAATGGACGGTTTCTACGACACAGTTGGGCATGTTGATAATTAGCATTTGGTAAGAGTTTGCAAATCTGGGGCTTCACCCAGGACTCAATGTGAATTAATGTCCGGGTCTCATGTTCGGAGCAGATTACAAGCCGGTTACATGGAGAAAATATATGCACACAGGGGCCAGTCTACCCAGTGGCGGATCCTCAACGGGGCAATTGCCCCCCCCGAGCTGGCGGCGGCGGGGCACAGGGAGATGAGCGCTTCATCTCCATAGTCACCTGTATCGCCGTCCTCAGGACAGCGATACAGATGACTGTGCTGAGGCAGGGGAGGGAGAGGCGTTTCCCTTTCCCTTCCTCTGATAGGCTGCAGGCACTAGGCCGGCAGCCTATCAGAGGCCGGTGCGATGACGTCATCGCGCCGCCTGAGCTGTACAGCGCGGGACACAGGCCAGAAGAGGAGGTAAGTATGTGTTTTTTGTTTTTTTTTAAATATATACAATACTTTTACTGGCACATGGGGGCTGTTATTACTGGCACAGGGGGGGGCTTTTATTACTGGCACGGGGGGGGCTGTTATTACTGGCACAGGGGGGGCTGTTATTACTGGCACGGGGGGTGGCTGTTATTACTGCCACGGGGGGTGGCTGTTATTACTGGCACAGGTGGGGGCTGTTATTACTGGCATGGGGGGGCTGTTATTACTGGCACGGGGGGGGCTGTTATTACTGGCACAGGGGGGGGGCTGTTATTACTGGCACAGGGGGGGGGGGGCTGTTATTACTGGCACAGGGGGGGGCTGTTATTACTGGCACGGGGGGTGGCTGTTATTACTGGCACAGGTGGGGGCTGTTATTACTGGCATGGTGGGCTGTTATTACTGGCACAGGGGGGCTGTTATTACTGGCACGGGGGGGCTGTTATTACTGGCACAGGGGGGGGCTGTTAATACTGGCACAGGGGGGGGCTGTTATTACTGGCACAGGGGGGGCTGTTATTACTGGCACAGGGGGGGCTGTTATTACTGGCACAGGGGGGGGCTGTTATTACTGGCACGGGGGGCTGTTATTACTGGCACAGGGGGGGCTGTTATTACTGGCACAGGGGGGGCTGTTATTGCTGGCACATGGGGGGCTGTTATTAATACTGGCACATGGGGGCTGTTATTACTGGCACAGGGGAGGGGCTGTTATTGCTGGCCCGGGGGGGCTGTTATTACTGGCACAGGGGGGGCTGTTATTACTGGCACAGGGGGGGGCTGTTATTACTGGCACAGGGGGGGGGGCTGTTATTGCTAGAATATGGGGGGCTGTTATTAATACTGGCATGAGGGGGGCTGTTATTAATACTGGCACATGATTGGGGGCACTATAGGGGCATCTACTGAGGCCACAAAGAAGGAGTATTTTATATGGGGCGCTCTGTACAGTACAATTTTATACTGGGACACATTATGGTGGGTACTATGGGGAAGGGGGGAGAGGAGTACTATGGGGTCATCTACGGGGGCACTAAGAAGGGGTATTTTATACTTCCAAATAATGGGGGACACTGAGGGCATCTACTGGAGCATTTTATACTGGTACATTATCGGGGGCACTAGGAGGAAGGAGGGTGTGGAGCACTATGGAGGCATTTACTGGGGGCACTATATAGGGGTATTTTATACTGGCACATTATGGGGGCACTATGGGGACATTAGCTCACCTGGGGGCATTACAAGGGGGTATTTTTTGCACTGTCAAATTATAAGGAGAATTATTTCTACTGGGGGGGCATTATGGTGGGCTTTATTACTCCCCCATGGTATGACCCCCTAGTAGCAGCACCAGCCTCTCCCTGCTCTGCTATCCCTCTGCCCCTTCTCCAAATCCTTATTATGAAATCTTTCTCATTAGGATAAAACACAACATCAGCTCCGCCGAGCCCCCGGCCAAAGTGTGGAAGTGGTGTCCGAGATCCCCAAGGGCCAAGCCAAGTAATTGTAAGTTTTCATGTGAAATATGTTTGTTATACACATATAGCCTACACCGTGCCACACAATATACAGTATACCGCTACACTGTGCCACACAATATACAGTATACCTCTACACTGTGCCACACAATATACAGTATACCTCTACACTGTGCCACACAATATACAGTATACCGCTACACTGTGCCACACAATATACAGTATACCTCTACACTGTGCCACACAATATACAGTATACCGCTACACTGTGTAGTCTGTTCTATAAGCGCCATTGTTTTGTGGCGGCGGACAGAAAATAATCTGAAAGTGCCCCTCCCGAGACCAGGCTCTGGATCCGCCACTGGTCTACCCTTGTAGGCCAGGATACAGATCAGAGAATAGTATTAGTCTTTCCCCACTAGGGGGCGGCAGCTGTCATTAGCTGAGCCTCTAGCTCTAGAACCAGTCACAGTTCTACTAGCGCTAGTAGTAATAATCTAGTTGCGTTGGTCTCTATGTTGTCAGTGACATATAGAGATTGTACAGCTGGATGCTAAGCCGTCTGGTTGAAAGTACGGTCTTAAAGGAGTCTGGTGGTAGACTTGTCCCTTTAAAAACCATCTATACCCTCTCCTGCCATGTTTTATTTTATTAACTACTTGTATTCCCCCATGTAATAACATTTCTGGAGCATCTATTTATATAAGGCCCCTTTCACACGGGCGAGATTTCCGCGCGGGTGCAATGTGTGAGGTGAACACATTGCACCCGCACTGAATCCGAACCCATTCATTTCTATAGGGCTGTGCAGATGGGCGGTGATTTTCATGCATCACTTGTGCGTTGCGTGAAAATCGCAGCATGCTCCTCTTTGTGCGTTTTCCACGCACTGCAGGCCACATAGAAGTGAATGGGGCTCCGTGAAAATCGCAAGCATCCGCAAGCAAGTGCGGATGCGGTGCGATTTTCACGCACGGTTGCTAGGAGACGATCGGGATGGGGACCCGATCATTATTATTTTCCCTTATAACATGGTTATAAGGGAAAATAATAGCATTCCTAATACAGAATGCATAGTACAATAGGGCTGGAGGGGTTAAAAAAATAATAATAATTTAACTCACCTTAATCCACTTGTTCGCACAGACCGGCTTCTCTTCTGTCTTCTTCTTTGAGGAATTGGACCTTTGATGACGTCACTACGCTCATCACATGGTCCGTCACATGATTCATCACCATTATAAAAAACATGTGATGGACCATGTGATGAGCGCAGTGACGTCATCAAAGGTCCTATTCCTCAAAGATGAAGACAGAAGAGATGCCGGTCTGTGCGAACAAGTGGATTAAGGTGAGTTAAATTATTATTATTTTTTTAACCCCTCCAGCCCTATTGTACTATGCATTCTGTATTAGGAATGCTATTATTTTCCCTTATAACCATGTTATCAGGGAAAATAATACAATCTACACAACACCTAACCCAAACCTGAACTTCTGTGAAGAAGTTTGGGTTTGGGTACCAAACATGCCGATTTTTCTCACATGCGTGCAAAACGCATTACAATGTTTTGCACTCTCGCGGAAAAATCGTGCATTTTCCCGCGACGCACCCGCATCTTATCTGGGCCAAAAACATGACGCCCGTGTGAAAGAGGCCTAACTCTATGATGTGCCATTCCTCTATTATTCCTTCTAGAATTTAATAAATGAATTACTAGCAGCCTGCAGTAAAGGTCCATTTGACAGATGCCAGTTGAGGGGTGTCCCTGCACAGTCTGCAGGGGGCACACCCTCAACTGGTGACACCCATCCAAACCTTTATTGCAAACTGCTGACAATTCATTTTAAAACTTCTAGAGAGAATAATAGAGGAATAGCACAACACACAGTGATATGAATAGACGCCCGGACTCTATGGGGCACTGTGTATAGGGGATAAATGTTCATGGGCCGACCTGTGTAATAGCTCATATTGTAAGTCTCTGACAGTGAGACAGATACCAATACAATTTGTTGTGGAGGGGGGGGGGGGGGATAGCCATTTCCGCACAGGGATCCATATAAGCTAATTCCAGCCCTCCTTACCGTCTTCTTGAAGTGATGCATCTTCAATATACAGAAAATATCTCTGGTGTCCACTGTGACAAGATGGCGGTACATGAGGCCTTTCCCTAGCTGTGCTGTGATCAGGTAATTCCGCACACTGACAGTAGGGGGTGGTGTGTCAACATTAGTCCATGTCCCCTCAGTAGCTGGGTGAACTACAACTCTCAGCAGTCACCCCTGATCAGTCAAGCTGGGACATGTAGTACTAGGCTGGTAGTGTGACTGCAAGGTACCTGCTTCTTGTGGTGCACGGCTGTGTGTGATTTGTAGGTCTGCACAGAATTATGCTGGGAGTTGTAGTTCCACAACGAGGCCCTAGTGTGTTCACTGCATGCGCCCTAAGTGGCATGTGTTCTACGGGTGTAATGTGTGTACCATTTGCCTTATGTCTAAGTAGCATGTGTGCAACATGTGTCCTATGTGTGAGTGGCATGTGCACATACATGTGAGTGGCTTCTGTGCAGTGTCTTCCAATGTGTGTGACGTGTATGTTTCTACGTATCTTCGTCTAGCTTTGTTCTCCTTGAAGACATAGGGGCCCAGACACTCTTCCTGCACAGGGCCCCATAGCCGTCAGTCTCTGCCCCTGTCCTGATCAGCACACGAAGGGTCAATGGAAATAAAACCAGGTACACAAAGATATAGGGGTGGAAAAAATAATTTTATTTCAGGTATATTTGTATTAATGAGGGGACAGATGCTGTGATGTATATTCCAAGTCAAGGATATGTTACATCCATTGACTTTCATTGATTTCAAGGGAAGGCGAAAAAACCCCCAGGAGGGGGAAAAATTCCTTCCCGACTCCACTTTGGGCAGTCAGACTATTTCCCTGGATCAGATCCTATGAATCCAGAGGAAGGCGAAAAAACCCCCAGGAGGGGGAAAAATTCCTTCCCGACTCCACGTATGGCAGTCAGATTAGTCCCTGAAACAATGACCGAATAATTTGTCCCCAAAAAGGCTAGCCGAATTGTATTTTCAATTTGGGGAGGGCAGCTTTGTGATCCAAAGGAAGGCGAGAAAAAAACCCTTTCTGACGATGCCAATTTGTCCTAATGTAAGGGAAAAAACACTCCTTACTGACTGCAAATATGGCAGTGGGACAATAGTCCCTGGATCAGATGCCCATATACATACTCACATGTCTGGTGTAGAGATGGAAATCTGTGAGTTCTTGACACGCCGTCTTGAAGAGATGTTAGGCCAGAGTTCAGAGGATTCGGAGCCAAGAGCCCGGGGCAGCATTATGGTGACATTGACGGCAGTGTATCAGCAGAGAGAGGCATAGTCCAGAGCAAGCCAAGGTCAGCTACACAGGCAGCGGGCAGAGGAGGCGCAGGGTTCTGGAGAGGCCGGCTTCATCCTACTTTGTCCAGCTAGGTGACAGGAATGAAAAGCTGGACATGGGGTGAAGAGGTGGTTCATCGTCCGGCCACTCCAGATGGCTCCTCTCTAGAGCGTGCTGCAAGAGAAGGAAGTGCACAGAGATATCTGTCATTTCACTTTCTAACTGTGGTTCTAGTTCTAGTTTATAACTAGTCATCACTTACCTGGAAAGGTCTAAAGGGAGGCTGCGCTCTCCTCATCTCCAGTTCCTCCCAACAGATGGTTCCGAAAAATGGGTGGTCTCTGATGTTTCCTGACACACCTAGGCGCCTCTCTGGATCTTTCCGTAGCAGCTTCTTGATGAGATGTTTCAGGTCTACCTCCAGCCATGTTGGAAATCTTGGCTTTGCTTTGGTGATTGCCAGGTAGACCAATTGCATCTGGTGGCTGTCCTTAAATGGGAAATGTCCAGTTGACATTTTGGACACGACAACCCCCAGGCTCCACCAGTCTGCTGCTACGGTGTATGGTTGATCCAGGTGCACCTCTGGGGCCGTGTAGCGGTATGTTCCCGCCCGTCCATAGATCTTAGTGGACGCGGTCAAACCGTCTTGCGCAAGCCCCAGGTCTATAATTCGGATGTGACCATCTGTGTCCAGCATGATGTTGGCTGGTTTGATGTCTCTGCAAATAAATAAAAAGATTTCTGGCTTTGATGTCACACAAGACACATGTAGTAGGTGAGACTGAGCACCAGAAGAGACTGGCAGAAGGTCAGAAATGCAGACAGATGTTATATTGGAGTAGCAGATTTGTTGCAGGGATTTCTTTGATTGTCCCATTTATCTGAATGTGGTTTGCAGAAACAGCCCTATTCAGATAGATGGAACTGATATTCAGTCATAGAGATTTCTCTCATCTTCTGTATGTGACTTGTCCTCTAGACAATATGATTACTGCTCCTCTTACCGATGGGCGATGCCATGGCCGTGGAGGAACTGGAGGCCGCAGATCAATTCTGCCGTGTAGAACCTGATGGAGAAAGGGGAGGATTTAGTATTGGGGGCCTGAAACCATCTGTATAACTGCTGTAAAGGAAGATGTCACCTCATCTGTTGACTGTAGAGTAATCCTGGATCACCACAGACTACCAGGTACCAGGTATTAACCACTACACTACCCAAGACCATCAGGAGCAGGACATGAGTGTTATCCCCCATGATGGACCTTCTTCAGGACATTTTCTTTCCCATATCTCGCCATTAGTCACTCACCGGACATTTTCGATGTTCAGCTTGCCGCTCATGTCGATCAGTGACTCAAGGCTGCCGCCGGACAAGTACTCCATGATGAAATAGGCATGGGCCTGTACAAGAAAGGAGCAGTAACATCACTGGTATAAAGCAGAACATGAGATTCCAGGTAACACATAGTCTATTGTATGTGGAGAAGAGGAGTGGAGCAGGGAGACCTCTCTGTACCTGAGACTGCAGAGCGGCAGAGAGATGACATAGGAATGGGCAGTCTCTGGCCTCCAGGAGTATCTGCCTCTCTCGCTGTAGGGCTTCCGCATTGTCCTCTATGGGGATGATCTTGATGGCCTTGTAGATGTTTCGGCCACGGACGGAAGCCAGGACCACTTTGCCGAAGCTGCCCCGGCCCAGCACCTGATGGAACCTGAACCCGCTGATGGAAAGTCGGGTGTTGGCTCTGGGTGTTATAGCCGTGCTGGGTCCTGGAGGCAAAAATAAGGAACAGAATATTATCAGAGAACATGAGATCAGTCTCTATTAGACTGCAGAAGTCATCATCTGAAGTGCGGCTGATAAACGTATATTCACTGTATATAATGATTTTTCTACATGCTGCATCCATATTATCATAGGACGTGTTCATACCTGGCATCACATAATTGAAAAAGGCTAAACTTACTAATACATTGGCCAAAAAATTATATATAGTAATGTATAGACAGTGGTGCACTCACCATGGAGGCAGACCACACCACTGCTGAGCTCCTTTCCAAGATAAAACAAATATATTTTCCTGCAGTCACCACTAGGGGGAGCTCAATGCATAGAAATTGTTATAGGTTCAATGGTAACTGTATAAATTCCTGTGCAGTGAGCTCCCCCTAGTGGTGGCTGCAGGCAGCAGTTTTACAATATATTATGTGATGAGAAACAGAAGATGTAGAAGAGTAAATCAATGGATTGATGCTAGTAGACTGGTGTAAATACATTGTGAAATATGGAGCAGATTTACTACTGCTGTTTAATAGTTATACAGTGTGAACTTACCCTAGACAGATTTATTACAGTGGCTGATGCTGGATGATAAGTCTGCCTGATCTTTCTTTTTTTTGCAAAACCGTATGGGTGTATTTCATGGAATTGAAAACTAAACATGGAACTGTCTTGAATATTTCCCATATTTCAGACATTACCCTTCTACCTGATGTCCTAAACTGTAACCTGTCACTTTGCAGCCGTCCTGTTACTGATACAGCTTTACTGTACATAAGGACCATCCGTCCCCTGAGGTAACGTACCGCCCCCGAAGAACCCCCTCCCCCCTCACTGCAATGTATGACCGGGGCTTAGTGCTGATAATACAATGACATTAATATCTGCAGTCCCATATAAATGTAGTGACATCTAATACATGGCTCCTGTACAGATCTCCTCATCTTGTCTATATGGGAACATGTACTACAAATAAATCTCCATCCACATTGTGGAAGAAACGTGTGGAGATGAAATAGTGCCCCATATGAAGACAGTGCCCCCATTACCTGCTCTTGGCTCCTCATCCTCCAACACTCTGGCATTGGGTGCAATCCTCTTCTTCTTGGTGTCTTTCTGTCGGCTGTCATCTTCCCTCTTCCTCTTCTCTTCTCCTCCACTCATCTTCTTCTCTTCTTCGCTCCTCTTCTCCTCGTCTTCTTCTCCACTGTACGTCATCTCGCACAAATCTCGTAGGGCAATCCAACTCTCTTCCACTCGCGGCAGTTGACAGTTGGAAAGTGAACGGCAGTTGAGCGTGCGCCAGTCACATGACCTCAGGACAGGCAATAGAACCTTCAGCTGGCACCTGCCATGTAGGTGCCCCGTGTGCCCGCTCTGCCACATACATTGTACTGTGGACACCATGAGCGGTAGAGATAGAAATTCCTAGAAATTTTATATGATTTGATATAAAACATACAAGATGGAGCTGATGTGACGGGTATATCTGGGGTGGAGGTGGCGCTCATATTTCATTTCAGGCCTTTATAGGGTTTGATAATCAGTAATTTGCTGGAAATGAAGACGGTTTGGGAAATAAAGGAATGAAATAATCCTTGTGAGGGGCAGTTGTGTCCAGTAGTCAGGACAGTGTGTTGTCAGTGATTGTGTATTTCCTGCTCTTTTTACTCCCATTATCACTGGGGGTCCTGAGAGAGTGGCGGTGTGGGGTACCCCAGGTGTACCCCTGTATTAAGGCCTGTTATACTATATCTGTACATAACTTTACACATCGCTGATATCTGTGGGTGACATTTGGACCAGGTGTACAGGATGGCGTTCCACATTTTCATCTCCTGACATGAAGCAGAGATCTTCACATGAGATTTAAGGATCCTAAAAATTGAGTTTAATAAAAACCTGCAGAACCTTTTATTACATAACGATTAAGCTTTCTCTGCATTAGGCCTCATGCACATGACAGTATTTTTTCACGGTCCGCAAAACGGGGTTCCGTTGGTCCGTGATCCGTGACCGTTTTTTCATCCGTGGGTCTTCCTTGATTTTTGGAGGATCCACGGACATGAAAAAAAAGTCGTTTTGGTGTCCGCCTGGCCGTGCGGAGCCAAACGGATCCGTCCTGAATTACAATGCAAGTCAAGCCGCACCTAAAGGGTTAATTGTACGTATCATAGCCCCCTGTAAGAGATCAGGTGCTGCCAGGCAGGAGGGGGCAGACCCCCTCCCTCCCAAATATTATATTCATTGGTGGCCAGTGCGGCCTCACCTCTCCCCCCCCTAGTTAAAATCACGTTCCGAATCCCCCATCATTGGTGGCCAGTGCGGCCTCACATCCCCCCCCCCCTAATTAAAATCACGTTCCGAATCCCCCATCATTGGTGGCCAGTGCGGCCTCACCTCTCCCCCCTCCTAGTTAAAATCATGTTCCGAATCCCCCATCATTGGTGGCCAGTGCGGCTTCACATCCCCCCCCCCCTAGTTAAAATCACGTTCCCCCATCATTGGTGGCAGTGGAGAGTTCCGATCGGAGTCCCAGTTTAATCGCTGGGGCTCCAATCGGTAACCATGGCATCCAGGACGCTACTGCAGTCCTGGTTGCCATGGTTACTTAGCAATTTTTAGAAGCATTATACTTACCTGCGAGCTGCGATGTCTGTGACCGGCCGGGCGCTCCTCCTACTGGTAAGTGAAAGGTCTGTGCGGCGCATTGCTTATATTGCATTGCAGTAGCGTCCTGGTTGCCATGGTTACCGATCGGAGCCCCAGCGATTAAACTGGGACTCCGATCGGAACTCTCCACTGCCACCAATGATGGGGGAGCGTGATTTTAACTAGGGGGGGGGGGATGTGAGGCCGCACTGGCCACCAATGATGGGGGATTCGGAACGTGATTTTAACTAGGGGGGGGGAGGGGAGGCCGCACTGGCCACCAATGATGGGGGATTCGGAACGTGATTTTAACTGGGGGGGGGAGATGTGAGGCCGCACTGGCCACCAATGAATATAATATTGGGGAGGGAGGGTCAATGGGGGATGGATCCGTTTTCTATTGTGTCAGAGAAAACGGATCCTTCCCCATTGACTTACATTGTGTGCCAGGACAGATCCGTCTTGCTCCGCACCACATCGCGGACAGAAAAACGCTGCTTGCATGGGGACGCAACTAAACGGAACAGAATGCATATTGGTGCATTCCATTTCATTGAGTTCAGTTTTGTCCCCATTGACAATAAATGGGGGATAAACTGAAGCGTTTTCTTCCGCTATTGAGATCTTATGACGGATCTCAATAGCGGAATTGAAAACGCTGGTGTGAAAGTAGCCTAAGTTGACAAGTAGCTACCCCTCTGAATTGTGCGTAGGCCAAGGGTAGGCCTCAAGACAGGAATAACAGAAGCCCAGAGTGTTGTAGAGTATAAGGAGAGACTAGTGGAGGTGAGAGGGTTACCTCAGCCTATAGACTCCATTAGCACTCACTGTGAGACAGGAGTTGGCCTATGGTGCCTGTTCACACTCTGCAGTGAAGTACAAGCTGCATTTGGAGCCACATTCCTCCATGGACGGTGTGGACGTGTTATTAGAAATTGTGAGTAAGCCTGGAAGGTGTATATGTACCGGCCATGTGAAACAGAGAAGTTTATGGAAGTATACGCCACACCTGGAAGATCGGCCAAAAGTGGCAATAGCCTAAGTGTGAGCAGAGTCAATACCTCCCCAAGAGCCTGTTATTAGGATTACAGCCATAGCTAACTTGTGATGTCCTTTGAATGAATTACAACTTCTGCTTTGCATTGCAATAATCTGTACATCTACCTCAAGGCAAGTGATTCTCAGTAAATGTTCCAGTTATTTATTTTACCACCTCTTTTGCACCCAAGGGTGCTGGCATCACACACCTCAGGGACCCTGCCTTCCCTGCACCTTAAACCCTATACCATCAAGGGAACCTGAACCAACATCTGGCAGGAGACCCCTCAACACCAGAGTGTGCCCCGAAGGAATCCAGTGCCTTTCTTCCCGTCACTGCACGCCAGCCCACGGAGCTGCAGAAACGTGAGTACCAACTACTACCCCCATCAAGGCACCAACACTCCCACATTGTCCCGGCGGTCCCATTCGCTGCAGGTGTCTTGCTTGTCTCCTACCATCTCTGCTCATAGCTGGCACAAGCAGTCATGACCACTGGAAACCTCTTGGTACGGCACAGTAAAATGGTCAGACCCTTCAGACCCATGTAGATTTCTTGGGCATTGCACTTAGCCTTCATGCACACATCAGGCCATACAGAGGCATACTGAGTCACTCTACACCATAGTACAGAGCCCTAGGCAACTCCCTGGACCACCATATAGTTCCCTGTGCAGCACCATGTTACACATTAGAAGGTTAGAAGCTTTGCTCCATCATATCGCATCTGATGGAGCATGTCATGATCTGCCTGAACCTCAGTAACTTTTGATGGACATTTTAACACTGGAAATAAAACTTCTCAGATGATGGTTTTAGAATTTCCTTTCTGACATTATTTTAAAGACCACAAATGGTCAGAATCTTTCTCCAGTGTTGACCATCAGATGACCATAATCATGATGCATGATAGATGACTCCGCTCCTGAGAAGAAGTGATGCTGAAATTAAGAAGAACACTATTACACAATTAACAAGAAATATTCTACTATAGATTTATGATATATTTCTATAGAAACCTCCTATAAAATATTGTACCTCTGTGTACTGAGTATTAGAGATGCTGTTGGCACCGGAACTACACAGCGCCATCTATTATGTGGCGGACAGAGCTGGTAACTGCAGGGCTGCTCAGGCTGAAGTGAGTTCTGTTAGTTCTGCAAGGTAAGAGCTGATCAGCGAGGGTGCAGGGTGTCGGACCACCGACCATATTATATTGATGGCTTAATTTGAGGATATTCTATCGATATCAAAATCCCAGACAACCCCTTTAGTGGTGTTAGCCAGGATAGGATAGATGCTTTCTTCCAAGATTGGTGCCACGCCTCCACAGGTTGTATGTGGTATTGCAGCTTATTTATTATTTCAATGGGGCTGAACTGCAATACCAGAAGCAACCCATGGACAAGAGCGGCACAGATTGTGGAAGAAAGCGACCATGCTCATTGAATACTGCCCAACTCCATTCACCATGGTATAACGGAATGGTACCTCTACACTGGACAATGCAAAGCAAGGCCAGAAATATCGGAGAAAACCCCTTTGAGACTAGGACTACACAGAGACATTTTTTGTAATAGTCAATGGTGTCGTGCTGCGACATGCCACAACAGGAATGTCACAGTCTCACAGAAATCCAACTTGGATGCTTTTCTTGCGACTGTTGTGTCGCGGTGCGACACCATTGACTATCGTTCTGAAAACATTTCATGCAACTTAGAGTCGCGCAGCCCTGGCCTGAATGCTAATTAACTTCTGGGTACTTTAATATAAGGGCTCATGCACACCAAGATTTTTTTTTCCCCGTGTTTATCTTTGCGGTCCATATGCGGAACCATTGGGGCCAAAAAAATATGGTAAAGACTCTGTGTGCTTTCGGTGTCCGTATGTCCGCATGACTGTTTCACAAAAAAGTACAACATTTCCTATTATTGTCAGCATTATGGATAAGGAAAAGGACTGTTCTATTTGGAGCCGATCCTTCTGTTCTGCAAAATGCCGGTATCCGTTTTCTGCGGATCAGTAATTTGTGGACCGCAAAACATCCAATGGTCGGGTGCATGAGCCCTAAGTCTCATCAGCAGCTTCCTATAATGACCTGTACTCTTATTATATGCTGCATCACATTGTATTACATATTGGAGAACTTTTCTGGTTAAAGGAACTGGCAGATCTTTTCCCAAAATACTTCTATATCTGGTTTTAATGTTAAAAAAAATAATTGTAATTAGAATGGTTATAGTTTACAAATATATATTCCACATATTTTTGTCAGCTCTCCTGTGCGGTGTAGTATAGAGGATCTGTCAGCTCTCCTGTGCGGTGTAGTATAGAGGATCTGTCAGCTCTCCTGTATAGTGTAGTATAGAGGATCTGTCGGCTCTCCTGTGTGGTGTAGTATAGAGGATCTGTCGGCTCTCCTGTGTGGTGTAGTATAGAGGATCTGTAGGCTCTACCGTGTGGTGTAGTATAGAGGATCTGTCAGCTCTCCTGTGTGGTGTAGTATAGAGGATCTGTCAGCTCTCCTGTGTGGTGTAGTATAGAGGATCTGTCAGCTCTCCTGTGTGGTGTAGTATAGACGATCTGTAGGCTCTTCTGTGTGGTGTAGTATAGAGGATCTGTCGGCTCTCCTGTGTGGTGTAGTATAGAGGATCTGTCAGCTCTCCTGTGTGGTGTAGTATAGAGGATCTGTCAGCTCTCCTGTGTGGTGTAGTATAGAGGATCTGTAGGCTCTACCGTGTGGTGTAGTATAGAGGATCTGTCATCTCTCCTGTGTGGTGTAGTATAGAGGATCTGTCAGCTCTCCTGTGTGGTGTAGTATAGAGGATCTGTCAGCTCTGTGTGGTGTAGTATAGAGGATCTGTCAGCTCTGTGTGGTGTAGTATAGAGGATCTGTCAGCTCTCCTGTGTGATGTAGTATAGAGGATCTGTCGTCTCTCCTGTGTGGTGTAGTATAGAGGATCTGTCAGCTCTCCTGTGTGATGTAGTATAGAGGATCTGTCAGCTCTCCTGTGTGATGTAGTATAGAGGATCTGTCAGCTCTCCTGTGTGGTGTAGTATAGAGGATCTGTCAGCTCTGTGTGGTGTAGTATAGAGGATCTGTCGGCTCTCCTGTGTGGTGTAGTATAGAGGATCTGTCAGCTCTCCTGTGTGGTGTAGTATAGAGGATCTGTTGGCTCTCCTGTGTGGTGTAGTATAGAGGATCTGTCAGCTCTCCTGTGTGGTGTAGTATAGAGGATCTGTTGGCTCTCCTGTGTGGTGTAGTATAGAGGATCTGTCGGCTCTCCTGTGTGGTGTAGTATAGAGGATCTGTCGGCTCTCCTGTGTGGTGTAGTATAGAGGATCTGTCGGCTCTCCTGTGTGGTGTAGTATAGAGGATCTATCACCCCCTCTGTGTGGTGTAGTATAGAGGATCTGTCAGCTCTCCTGTTTGGTGTAGTATAGAGGATCTGTCAGCTCTCCTGTGTGATTTAGTATAGAGGATCTGTCAGCTCTCCTGTGTGGTGTAGTATAGAGGATCTGTCGGCTCTCCTGTGTGGTGTAGTATAAAGGATCTGTCAGCTCTCCTGTGTGATGTAGTATAGAGGATCTGTCAGCTCTCCTGTGTGGTGTAGTATAGAGGATCTGTCGGCTCTCCTGTGTGGTGTAGTATAGAGGATCTGTCGGATCTCCTGTGTGGTGTAGTATAGAGGATCTGTCAGCTCTCCTGTGTGATGTAGTATAGAGGATCTGTCAGCTCTCCTGTGTGGTGTAGTATAGAGGATCTGTCATCTCTCCTGTGTGGTGTAGTATAGAGGATCTGTCGGCTCTCCTGTGTGGTGTAGTATAGAGGATCTATCAGCCCTTCTGTGTGGTGTAGTATAGAGGATCTGTCAGCTCTCCTGTGTGGTGTAGTATAGAGGATCTGTCAGCTCTCCTGTGTGATTTAGTATAGAGGATCTGTCAGCTCTCCTGTGTGGTGTAGTATAGAGGATCTGTCAGCTCTGCTGTGTGGTGTAGTATAGACGATCTGTAGTCTCTACCGTGTGGTGTAGTATAAAGGATCTGTCGGCTCTCCTGTGTGGTGTAGTGTGGTGTAGTATAGAGGATCTGTCGGCTCTCCTGTGTGATTTAGTATAGAGGATCTGTCAGCTCTCCTGTGTGGTGTAGTATAGAGGATCTGTCAGCTCTCCTGTGTGGTGTAGTATAGAGGATCCGTCAGCTCTCCTGTGTGGTGTAGTATAGAGGATCTGTCAGCTCTCCTGTGTGGTGTAGTATAGAGGATCTGTCAGCTCTCCTGTGTGGTGTAGTATAGAGGATCTGTAGGCTCTACCGTGTGGTGTAGTATAAAGGATCTGTCAGCTCTCCTGTGTGGTGTAGTATAGAGGATCTGTCGGCTCTCCTGTGTGGTGTAGTATAGAGGATCTGTCGGCTCTCCTGTGTGGTGTAGTATAGAGGATCTGTCGGCTCTCCTGTAAGGTGTAGTATAGAGGATCTGTCAGCTCTCCTGTGTGGTGTAGTATAGAGGATCTGTCAGCTCTCCTGTGTGGTGTAGTATAGACGATCTGTAGGCTCTTCTGTGTGGTGTAGTATAGAGGATCTGTCAGCTCTCCTGTGTGGTGTAGTATAGACGATCTGTAGGCTCTACCGTGTGGTGTAGTATAGAGGATCTGTCAGCTCTCCTGTGGGGTGTAGTATAAATGATCTGTCAGCTCTCCTGTGTGATGTAGTATAGAGGATCTGTCGGCTCTCCTGTGTGGTGTAGTATAGAGGATCTGTCAGCTCTCCTGTGTGATGTAGTATAGAGGATCTGTCAGCTCCCCTGTGTGGTGTAGTATAGAGGATCTGTCAGCTCTTCTGTGCGATGTAGTATAGAGGATCTGTCAGCTCTCCTGTGCGGTGTAGTATAGAGGATCTGTCAGCTCTCCTGTGTGCTGTAGTATAGAGGATCTGTCAGCTCTCCTGTGCTGTGTAGTATAGAGGATCTGTCAGCTCTCCTGTGTGATGTAGTATAGAGGATCTGTCAGCTCTCCTGTGTGATGTAGTATAGAGGATCTGTCAGCTCTCCTGTGTGGTGTAGTATAGAGGATCTGTCAGCTCTTCTGTGCGATGTAGTATAGAGGATCTGTCAGCTCTCCTGTGCGGTGTAGTATAGAGGATCTGTCGGCTCTCCTGTGCTGTGTAGTATAGAGGATCTGTCAGCTTTCCTGTGTGATGTAGTATAGATGATCTGTCAGCTCTCCTGTCACCGCCACTTCTGTGAGAAGGTCTGACAGACGTCCTTTTCTACCTCTTGCATGATGTTCTTTGTTTTGGTTTCACTTTGTCATCTCATTTCCTTCTCCCAGGTGTCACCTATTTAGACTAATCCTCTTTCCTTTATATTCCCTCCCATACTGCCTCACTTTGCGGTTTATACACCTTCCTGGATTTAAGTGTTCACTGCTGGAGACTTCTGTTGCTGCTTGTTCAGATAAGTCCTTTCATGTTTTGTGTTTCCATGCTGGCTTGATTCTAGGTGACCCTGACTCCCTCCGTATTAAGTGCAGGGAGCCGGTGGTCGTGTCCCCTCACTATTATAGGGTTTTCAGGTGTCACACAGTCTAGGTACGAGTGCATGCAATCGTCTACCCCGAGACCCTTGTATGTGCTTAGCAGTCAGGGTGAGCTCTTAGGGTTTTATAGGGGTCACCTTTATGCTCCTTAGTTTGGGATCAAGCCAGTCGGATGTTTATCCATAACTTCCAGCTAACTGCAACATCATCCGTGACATTATAAACCGCCATTACCGTCTTAAGCATGGATCCGGTTTCAGCCTTGATTGACCGCATGCAAGGTCTTTCACTGGAGGTAGCAGATCTCCGTAAAACTGTGTCTCAGTTTCAGGTGACCGGTGCTGCTTGCGTTCATGGAGTTTGTTCCGAGCCTAAGATCTCGCTTCTGGATACGTTCTCCGGGGGTAGTGAGAATTTTGTTCGCTTTAGAGAGGCTTGCAAACTCCATTTTCGCCTACTTCCCCATTCCTCTGGTGATGAGGAGCAGAGGGTGGGGATCATCATCTCGCTGCTCAGGGATAACGCTCAGTCTTGGGCCTTTTTTCGCTGCCGGTGGGGGCATGGCCCCTCCGATCGGTGGATGAATTTTTTGGAGCAGATATATGATGACCCGGATCGTATTGCTCTGGTTGAATCTGAACTGCGTCTTTTATGCCAGGGTAAACAGTCCGCAGAGATATATTGTTCTGAATTTCGGAGATGGGCAGCTGATACTGGTTGAAACGATGCTGCACTCTGAAGTCAATTTTGCCATGGTCTTTCGGAGGGATTGAAAGATGCATTTGCTTTTCATGAGAGACCTGCCTCGTTGGAGTCTGCCATGTCTCTAGCTGTTCGTATTGACAGGCGTCTTAGAGAGAGAGGAGACCACTCCTTCCTGTCATATTCAGTCCAAGGACAGTGGGGCGGTCTCATTCAGTGCGCAGGGGCCTCAGTCTCTCTCAATCACCTCTGAGCAGGAGGCCATGCGGCTGGGTTTGCTCGCCTCTGATAGTAGAGGATTCAGCTCTCAGAGGAGGGTTTGTTTCTGTTGTGGGGGTATAAATCATGTGGCTAATGTTTGCCCCTCTAGGAGATTCAGGGAGTTTTCTGAGGGTAATAAAGAAACAAAAGGAAAAAAAAACCCTCTAAAAACTTTCCATTTGCTACTATTGGCAAGGTTGATGCGGAAATTGAAGGTTTGCCGTTTGCTTGTAGTTCCCGTTTTCTCCTACCTGCCAGGGTGGCGCTAGATAGCAAGAACATTATTTGTGAGATTTTTGTAGATAGTGGAGCAGCTGTCAATCTCATTGATAATCAATTTGCTATAACGCATGGTTTCCAGGTATGCACTTTGGAAAAGGATATACCTGTTTTTGCTATCGATTCCGCTCCACTTTCTCAAAAATCGTTAAAGGGCATAGTTCACAATATCCGTTTAACTGTAGGTGATGCTCATGTTGAGGATGTGTCATGTTTCGTCCTAAGCGGATTGCCTACTCCTCTAGTGTTGGGGCTACCCTGGCTCACTAAACATAACCCCACCATTGATTGGCAAGCAAGTCAAATAAATGGTTGGAGTGACTTTTGCAGAGAGAATTGCCTCACGGCATCTCTTTCAGAGGTTTCTACCAAGACTGTACCATCTTTTCTCTCTGAATTTTCAGATGTGTTTTCCGAGAGTGGTGTCCAGGAGCTGCCCCCTCACAGGGAGTACGATTGCCCTATTAATCTCATCCCAGGCGCCAAGCTGCCAAAATCACGTTTATACAATCTCTCCCAACCTGAAAGAGTCGCTATGCGTACTTATATCTCTGAGAGCCTGAGAAAGGGACACATCCGACCCTCGAAGTCACCTGTTGCCGCTGGGTTTTTTTTGTTAAGAAAAAAGATGGTTCTTTAAGACCTTGTCTGGATTTCAGGGAGCTGAACAGTATCACAATTCGTGACCCATATCTGCTTCCTCTGATCCCGGACCTGTTTAACCAGATTGTTGGGGCTAAAGTTTTTTCTAAGTTGGATTTAAGAGGGGCATACAACCTAGTCAGGGTCACGGAAGGGGACGAATGGAAGACGGCCTTCAATACCCCTGAGGGTCATTTCGAGAATTTGGTTATGCCCTTTGGTTTGATGAATGCTCTGGCCGTCTTCCAACATTTTGTGAACAGCATTTTTATCATTTAATGGGGAAATTTGTACTCGTGTATCTAGATGACATTTAGATTTTTTCTCCTGATTTCAAAACTCATAGGGACCACCTACGTCAGGTCTTGCTCATTCTGCGGGAGAATAAATTGTACGCTAAACTGGAAAAATGTGTGTTTGCGGTTCCGGAGATTCAATTTCTTGGTTTTCTTCTCTCCGCTTCTGGTTTTCGCATGGACCCTGAGAAGGTCCACGCTGTGCTTGATTGGGAGCTTCCTGAGAATCAGAAGGCGCTGATGCGGTTTTTGGGTTTTGCCAATTATTACAGAAAGTTCATTTTGAATTATTCCTCTGTTGTTAAGCCACTCACTGATATGGCTAAAAAGGGGGTAGATTTTTCCTCCTGGTCGGTAGATGCGCTTAAGGCCTTTTTTAGTATTAAAGGAAATCTGTCACTAGCATATTAGCAATTTTTTTTTTTATGAATCCATGTGTAATAAAGTACATTATATTCATATGTCTTGTTCTTTTTATTGTGAGTCTTGTCATTTCTTCCAAAAAACGCTTCTTATGATATGCAAATGAAGCTGTAAGGAGCCCAGAGGGGCGTTATTCTTTCTCCACGGTGCCCAGGAACGCCCCTCTGAAGTGCCATGCCCGCCTAAATTTAAAAACTAATAACTCCTCCAAGTTCAGCTAAATCGCCTCCCAGAGGCGAGGCTAAGTTCTCCCCCCCCCCCAGCGCCGCGCTCAGCGGCAAACACCCCGATCCTCCTCTCGCCTGCAACCGAAATCCCGCGCAGGCGCAGTGCCGGCGATTTAGCTGGCTGAGGAAACAGCGAACACGTCACTGGGATCGGCGCATGCCCAGTGACACTGTTGAAGCTGTTGCCCTCAGTCGTCTTATCAGCGCAGGCGCAGGAAATTGCCAAACACTGCGCCTGCGCGGGATTTCGGTTGCAGGCGAGAGGAGGATCGGGGGTGTTTGCCGCTGAGCGCGGCGCTGGGGGGGGGGGGGGGGGGGGCACTTAGCCTCGCCTCTGGGAGGCGATTTAGTTGAACTTGGAGGAGTTATTAGTTTTTAAATTTAGGCGGGCACGGCACTTCAGAGGGGCGTTCCTGGGCACCGTGGAGAAAGAATAACGCCCCTCTGGGCTCCTTACAGCTTCATTTGCATATCATAAGAAGCGTTTTTTGGAAGAAATGACAAGACTCACAATAAAAAGAACAAGACATATGGATATAAGGTACTTTATTACACATGGATTCATTAAAAAAAAATTTGCTAATATGCTAGTGACAGATTCCCTTTAAAGAGAGTTTTGCTTCCGCTCCCATTTTGGTACAACCTGATGTCTCTCTACCTTTTATTGTTGAGGTTCTATTGCTTCTGAGGTGGCTGTGGGTGTGGTCTTATCTCAGGGTCCCTCTCCTGCCAAATGGCGACCGTGTGCCTTTTTCTCAAGGAAACTCTCCTCCGCAGAGAGAAATTACGATGTGGGAGATAGGGAGTTGTTGGCCATCAAATTAGCTTTTGAGGAATAACGCCATTGGCTAGAGGAAGCCAGACACCCTATTACCGTGTTTACCAACCATAAGAATCTGGCCTACTTGGAATCAGCCAAGCGTCTGAACCCGAGACAGGCCAGATGGTCTTTATTCTTTTCTAAGTTTAATTTTGTTGTCACGTTCCGCCCTGGGGTTAAAAATGTGAAGGCGGATGCCCTGTCACGTTGTTTTCCGGGAGGGGGGAACTTTGAAGACCCGGGTCCCATTTTGGCTGAAGGGGTGGTCGTCTCTGCTCTTTATCCTGATTTGGAGGCAGAGGCTCAGGCAGCCCAGGCAGAGGCTCCTGATCTTTGTCCTCCTGGGAGGTTGTTTGTGCCTCTCGCTTTACGACACAAGGTTTTTAAGGAGCACCACGATACTGTCCTTGCTGGGCACCCGGGGAGTAGAGCCACAGTAGATCTCATTGCTCGGAGATTCTGGTGGCCGGCTCTTCGTAAGACGGTTGAGGGTTTTGTGGCAGCCTGCGAGACCTGCGCTCGTGCAAAGGACCCTCATTCACGGCCATTGGGTTCTCTCCTCCCGTTACCCATTCCTTCCTGTCCTTGGACGCATCTGTCCATAGACTTCATTACGGACCTACCTCGTTCATCGGGGAAGACTGTGATTCTGGTGGTCGACCGTTTTAGCAAAATGGCGCATTTCATTCCCTTTCCTGGGTTACCCAATGCTAAGACGTTTGGGCAATCGTTTGTTGATCACATTGTTCAATTGCATGGGATTCCTTCAGACATTGTTTCTGATAGGGGCACACAATTTGTTTCCAGATTCTGGAAGGCCTTCTGTTCTCACTTGGGGATTCAGTTGTCATTTTCTTCTGCTTTTCACCCGCAGTCGAATGGTCAGACCAAATGCGTCAATCAGAATCTGGAGACATATCTGCGCTGTTTTGTGGTGGAGAATCAGGAGGATTGGTATTCTTTTTTTGTCCCTTGCTGAGTTTGCTTTAAATAACCGTCGACATTTTTTGGTGCATATGGGTTTCATCCACAGTTTGGGACATTCTCTGGAGAGGGGTCTTCTGGTTTACCTGATGAGGAGAGATTTTCCTTGTCTTTGTCATTTATTCAAGGTAATCTGAAGAAGATGAGTGAGAGATATAAGCGTGTGGCGGATAAGAGACGTGTGCCTGGTCCGGACCTGAATGTGGGTGATCTGGTGTGGTTGTCTACAAACAATATCAAACTGAAGGTTCCCTTCTGGAAGTTGGGTCCTAAGTTTATTGGGCCTTACAAGATCTTGTCCGTCATCAATCCCGTTGCCTTCCGTCCTGATCTTCCTCAGACTTGGAAGATCCATAATGTTTTTCATAGGTCACTATTAAAACCTTATGTCCAACCCACTGTACCCTCCTCTTTGCCTCCTCCTCCGATTGTTGTAGATGGTAATCTTGAATTCCAGGTCTCTAGGATTGTGGATTCTCGCATTATCTGTGGTTCTCTCCAATACCTTGTTCATTGGGAGGGTTATGGTCCTGAGGAGAGGATGTAGGTCCCAGTGGCGGACATTAAGGCCACTCGTCTTATCAAGGCTTTTCATAGGTCTTATCCTGAGAAGGTGGGTTCTGAGTGTCCAGAGTCCACCCGTAGAGGGAGGGGTACTGTCACCGCCACTTCTGTGAGAAGGTCTGACAGACGTCCTTTTCTACCTCTTGCATGATGTTCTTTGTTTTGGTTTCACTTTGTCATCTCATTTCCTTCTCCCAGGTGTCACCTATTTAGACTAATCCTCTTTCCTTTATAGTCCCTCCCATACTGCCTCACTTTGCGGTTTATTCTACTTCCTGGATTTAAGTGTTCACTGCTGGAGACTTCTGTTGCTGCTTGTCCAGATAAGTCCTTTCATGTATTGTGTTTCCTTGCTGGCTTGATTCTAGGTGACCCTGACTCCCTCCTTATTAATTGCAGGGAGCCAGTGGTCGTGTTTCCTCACTATTATAGGGTTTTCAGATGTCACACAGTCTAGGTACGAGGGAATGCAATCGTCTACCCTTGTATGTGCTTAGCAGTCAGGGTGAGCTCTTAGGGTTTTATAGGGGTCACCTTTATGCTCCTTAGTTTGGGATCAAGCCAGTCGGATGTTTATCCATAACTTCCAGCTAACTGCAACATCATCCATGACATCTCCTGTGTGGTGTAGTATAGAGGATCTGTCAGCTCTCCTGTGTGATGTAGTATAGAGGATCTGTCGGCTCTCCTGTGTGGTGTAGTATAGAGGATCTGTCAGCTTTCATCTGTGGTGTAGTATAGAGGATCTGTCAGCTCTCCTGTGCGGTGTAGTATAGAGGATCTGTCAGCTCTCCTGTGTGATGTAGTATAGAGGATCTGTCAGCTCTCCTGTGGGGTGTAGTATAGAGGATCTTCGGCTCTCCTGTGTGCTGTAGTATAGAGGATCTGTCAGCTCTCCTGTGTGGTGTAGTATAGAGGATCTGTGGGCTCTCCTGTGCGGTGTAGTATAGAGGATTTGTCAGCTCTCCTGTGTGGTGTAGTATAGAGGATCTGTCAGCTCTCCTGTGTGATGTAGTATAGAGGATCTGTCAGCTCTCCTGTGCGATGTAGTATAGAGGATCTGTCAGCTCTCCTGTGCGGTGTAGTATAGAGGATCTGTCAGCTCTCCTGTGCGGTGTAGTATAGAGGATCTGTCAGCTCTCCTGTGCGGTATAGTATAGAGGATCTGTCAGCTCTCCTGTGCTGTGTAGTATAGAGGATCTGTGGGCTCTCCTGTACGGTTTAGTATAGAGGATCTGTCAGCTCTCCTGTGCGGTGTAGTATAGAGGATCTATCAGCTCTCCTGTGCGATGTAGTATAGAGGATCTGTCAGCTCTCCTGTGCGGTGTAGTATAGAGGATCTGTCAGCTCTCCTGTGCGGTGTAGTATAGAGGATCTGTCAGCTCTCCTGTGCGGTGTAGTATAGAGGATCTGTCAGCTCTCCTGTGCGGTGTAGTATAGAGGATCTGTAAGCTCTCCTGTGCTGTGTAGTATAGAGGATCTGTCAGATCTCCTGTGCTGTGTAGTATAAAGGATCTGTCAGTTCTCCTGTGTGATGTAGTATAGAGGATCTGTCATCTCTCCTGTACAGTGTAGTATAGAGGATCTGTCAGCTCTCCTGTGCGGTGTAGTATAGAGGATCTGTCAGCTCTCCTGTGCTGTGTAGTATAGAGGATCTGTCAGCTCTCCTGTGGGTTGTAGTATAGAGGATCTGTCAGTTCTCCTGTGGGGTGTAGTATAGAGGATCTGACAGCCCTCCTGTGGGGTGTAGTATAGATGATCTGTCACCACACAGGAGCACTGACCGATTCTGAACTGGAGTGATGAATGGGGAAGGCTCTAGATTAGAGATAAGCGAATTTATGAAAAGTTCGATTCGACTGATTCGCCAAATAAAAAATAAAAAATTTGCTTCAATAACAAATTTTTGTAAGTAAATTTGTAAGGTGCAATGACAGGGAGCTGCGATAGCACCGCCCCGTCATTGTATCCCTCAGATGCCGCATTCATGCATGATCGCGGCATCTGAGTGTAAAAACAGTGTGAAATTAACATAAAAAATCTATTAAATCACACTTACCGCCTCCATTTGCTCGCTACGGGCCGGCCGCCGCCATCTTGCTTGAAGATCTGGAGCAAAATCTCGCTCGGCGCGAGATTACGTCATCACGCCGGCTGGAGTGGTGACGTCATACATCACCACGTACGGGATTTCAGCCGAGATCTTAAATCAAGAGGGAGGCTGGCGGCCCGTCGCAAGCAAATGGAGGTAAGTATGAATTTTTTTGTTTCTTACACTATTTCAGGTTATATCGATTTGCTAACACAAAGCACGAGGAAATTCGGCTTCGAGGCGAATCAAATTTATCCTGAAATTCTGATCGAATTCCACTTTGTGGGATTCGATTAGCTCATCTCTTCTCTAGATATTTGTGAGGTACAGAACAAACCACGGATTTGCAAAATAGCAATACCTTCATTGAGTATTCGATATTTTTCCCACTACCGTCTATAGAAATGGTTATTCTCCACTGCAATACAGACAAGAATAGAATGTGTTCTATAATTTGTGAAATAGTCACCCGGATCTGCAAAAGATATGGATGTGTCCATGACCCCATAGAAATAAGCCATCTGCAAAAAATAAATTGGACCTTTCTTGTGGCGCTCATGATTCATAAAGTCGGATACATCTACTAAAGGTATGTGACTTATTTTAGGCAAAAAAATACATATAAAAAAGTGGTAAGTTGCACCATTATCATGATTCCACAGACACCATTTTATAAATTTCATGCCGTTTTCGCCGATGCGTATATCATGCATTTTATAACACTTTTGTTAAAGAGTTAAACGTTCGCATAATGGCTGTGCGTCACTGTAGAATCATAACTGACGGAATAGGTCTTTTTTGGGCTTGTCTAATGTCTTCCTCAGCCATATTATTTCTTGTTTCATTATTATTCAGTTTTACAGCTAGATGCATTTCTCTAACAAGCAGGGGGGCGTCTCCATCCTCTGGAATCTGCCAGTATTGTGTGCAGTGACCTTACTTCCCACTATATGTGTTAACTTCTGTGGAGCTCAGAAAGCTGACAAGGAGGGAGAGATCACAAAGGAGCTTCTCTGCTCTTCCGAAGCTGTGCTAATTACACCAATCTTTTTTTTTTTTTAATTCTTTATTTAAATAAATACAAAAGTCCAACTGTGCATTAGTAAAGTCATCCAGTACAATCATTGTATCAGAAATATAGCACAACAACGATATCACCTCATACATCAATTCCCATAACAATATCTTATGGCACTTGTGGTATAATGAAAGGAACCTCGCCTGAGCAGGAACCCTTTTCGACTGGCCCATAACCATATCAGGCTAAGAAAAGAAAAACCAAATAAGGACATAATCCTAGCATTAAAACCAAATTACCAGTATGAGTAAAGCGCATAAATGCACACAGACTAGGAAGAGCAACCTTAGACAATAAACAACAGAAGGAGGGAGACAATACATACAAACAATAGACACTAAGGGGGGGGGGATGGGTACTGAATATGGGGTAAACCCAAGAGTATAGAGTAAAATCCGCAGCTTAGGCCAGAAGGTCCTGGAACTCCTGAGACTCCTGAAAAGAAAACCAGGGGGCCCATGAATCAAGAAAGGCTTTATGCTTGGCTCTCAGCTGCGAGGTAAGTTCCTCCATTCTCCGGATCTCCTCCACCTTTTGGATCCAAAAACTGATAGGCGCAGGGAGCTTCCACCTCGCAGGGATACATGACCTAGCCGCTATCACCAGGGAGCACAGACAAGACTTCCGGAGCACACTTATTGGCAGATCCGCGAGAAATAATAAAAAGAAACCAGGGGTGTGTGGTATCGTAAATCGGAAAATTGAAGACAAGGTCTTATGGACCAACTGCCAAAAAGGACGAATTTTTGGGCAGTCCCAGAAAATGTGTAACATGGAGCCTATACCGGAGTCACAGCGCCAGCAAATAGGAGACGCAGATGGGAACATTTTCTGCAATCTGGTTGGAACATAGTACCACCTGGACATTATCTTGTAGCCCGCCTCCTGGAACCTACTCGCTATGGATGACCTGTACAGCAGACTGAAGAGTTTTAACCAGTGGTCGGGAGGGATGTTCACTTCTAGGTCTTGTGACCATTTAGCCACAAACGGTGGAAGATAGTCCTGACGAGGGGCTATCAAGGACTGATAACATTCAGAAAGGGAATGTCTATAGGCGCCTACCCCAACACAAATTTTTTCAAACGAGGTGAGAGCCCTGTCATACCCCGTGGAGGTCGGAATAGAAGAAAGAAAGTGCGTCAATTGCCTAGCTCTCCAGAAGCCCAAAGAGCAGGGATCTGTTATACTTAGAATCTCGTCATAAGTGCGCCATCTGCCTGAGGTTCTGAAGAAGGGAGCTCGGGACCTACCATTAGTTCTCCACTGCAGGAACGGACCGCCCTTGCATCCCGCTGGGAAAGTGGGATTCCCCAAGATGGGAAATAAAGGTGAGGGGGAGATCAGAGGATTATCTCTAATTCTATGGAACTGTGAGATAGTGGGTCCGATTGTGGGATGATTAGCCAGGGCTGAAGGTAGTTTAAAAGCCACCCAGGGCAGGGACGCTAATGGGCAGTTCGAGCATAGTTGTTCAATTGATACCCACTGCTTGAGTTGTGAATGCCTACACCAATCCACTATCCTCTGGAGCAGGGAAGCTGAGTGGTATTTACGTAAGTCAGGTACTCCTAGCCCCCCTTTGTCCCTCGGTATGTGTAAGAGAGATCTGGCAAGTCTCGGGCTACCCTTTGCCCAAATAAACCTAAATATGTCTCCATGAATCTTGTTAAAGAAACTAGCGGGTAGTTTGATGGGAAGGGTCTGAAAGAGGTATAACACTCGTGGGAGAATATTCATTTTGAAAATGGCACATCTTCCAAACCACGTGTGCAGTCCTTTCGACCACTTCTTAAGATCTTCCCTAATCCGTTCCTGGAGAGGGATAAAGTTTCTGTGGTATACCTCTTTCAGATCCGTGGGGATATATGTACCTAAGTATTTCACTGCCCCAGAAGCCCACTTGAAAGGGAAGGAGGCCACTAGGTCGGCCACGAGCATAGCAGGAAGGGAGACATTCAAGGCCTCTGATTTCTGAAAGTTAATCTTTAGATTCGAGAGACCATGAAACGTAGGGTATTCCGCCATCAAATTTGGGAAGGAAGTCTTGGGATTAGTTAAAGTGAACAACAGATCGTCCGCATATGCCGCTATCTTAAATTCTTTACCCTCCACCGATAGTCCCGATATATTCGGGTTCTGTCGGATTGTCCTCAGGAGCGGCTCAAGGGTAAGAACAAAAATCAACGGGGAGAGGGGACAACCCTGGCGGGTCCCATTCCGTATCGCAAAGGACAGGGAAAAAACACCATTCACCTTTGCGGATGCAGAGGGAGACTCATATAAAGCTCTTATCCATGATGCCAAAGGACCGGTGATACCAAGATATCGCAGCACCGTGAACAACCAAGGCCAACCCACTCTGTCAAAGGCCTTTTCCGCATCTGTGGATAGGAGACAGAGTGGGGTATCACGGATCCCGGCATGATGAATCAGATTTAGAACCTTAGAGGTATTATCTCTCGCCTCACGTGACGGAATGAAACCCACCTGATCATTGTGTATAAGATCCGATAGCAGAGGGACCATCCGTGTGCCCAAAATTTTTGCGAACAACTTAAGGTCCACATTTAATAAGGAAATGGGACGATAGTTGCCACAAAGTGTGGGATCCTTCCCTTCCTTATGTATCACTGTGATATGAGCATGTGACATGTCAGCGGGGAGAGAACTAAATACACCAATGTCTATTAAATTAAATTGAGTGAAAGTACAGTGACTCTTTAAATCGTCCCCAAAGTTTTTTTTCAAAAATCTTGGACCTTGAGGATGAGAACTGGTGTCAGGTCTTTATACTAAGCTGGTGTCCATCAGGCATGGGTTAAAACTTATCTAAGGATCGTCTATGGATTTATAGAGTCTAAATAAACATCGCCCTCTCATGGCTGTACCAGGAATAGCCTCAGGGCTGTAGTATAAGGGCAGATAATCCAACACAGCTGAGAAGTCGGGAGGTGCAGTCCCCATATTTATATCATAGTGACAGCTGGGATCGGCATGTCACAGAAAAGTGTCAGAGGGAGGGAGAGAGGGGTTGAAATTGTATCCACACCACCGCTTCAGCAGGACGGAGAGGGGACACCACAGGTTTAGAGGTAATAAAATTGTTAGATACGACAAAATTAATCAATTAATGGGACGGTAGAGTTGAGCTTTGCATCGAGGAACCACATACTCAAGCCAGTCACAGAAAGATTCTCCGAATTTGCATCTTCTGCCTCGCGCCAGGACTACTGCAGCCATGATTCCTGATCAGTATCTGATCGAATGCCCCATGGATCCTGAGAGTGATCAGAAATTTCTACAAAATCCTGCAGTGTACACCGAAGCCCCCGGAAATCTGGATGCACGGGACCCTCGTGGGATCAACAAGCACCTAAAGGTACATACAGTATATAGGACTGTGGATTCCTATAATACATCCTGTCATTTTTGTAAAAAGATAATAAAAATTACTGTGACTTTTGTAGTTTTAAGATCTAGCACAAAGCAAATCTAACTTCACATGTATGTCCTTATAGTCCATATGCCCCTTGTGTCTCAGAGGGCTATGCTATGAAAATGTAACCTAAAGCTTATGTGATTGTGTCATGTAGTTTTTCATATTCCCTGGATATGTTCTATGCATCTCTCGGTATAGAATCTTACGTTTTAGTAAGGCTCAGTTCACATCTGCATGTGCAGTTACATAAGATCATTCCATCAATGGACCAGTGGAGAACCCAACAAAACTATGCACTAGATGCATTGACGGGTTTGTATTTTAAGGGGTAGTCCGGGATTTTAATCTTATATTGATGTCCTATCCTCAGGACAGGCCATCCATATCTAATCGGTGGTGGTCCGACACCCGCACCATACTTGATCAGCTGTTCTGCAGTAGCTCCTGCACCAGAAGTCAGTGGTGGAACTACACAGCTCCATCCATTGTGTTGTGTAGTGAATGACGCTGGTTACCACCCTGGAAAAAAAAGTAAAAGAGTCCCAATGCTTTAGGTGGGTCCACTGGGCAGCACAAGTAGGCAGTGCCAATAATACTGTAGTGCAGCACAAAATACCATCCTAGCAGAACCAAATACCAAAGTGCGGTACAAAATACTGCCCCCCTCTGCAGTATTCAGCTATAGCACCATCCTAAGGATGGCGATACAGTTCAATTCAGGAGGTCACATGCAGTAACTGGCCAGGAGCATAAGTATATGATGCCCCTAGCATTAATTACTACTGGGAGCATCGGATTGGTAGGTATCCAGTTGGTGGCCTCCTGGGCATCAGCCCACTGGGAAGTTTCCCTATGGTCAGTCCTCCCCGTTACTGCAGCGCTGCTCCTGTGAATGGAAGCGGTACACTACAGAATGGATGGAGTCGTGCAGATCTGGAGCTAATCTGAAACTGGGGGGTTTTCCTGCACAAGACACCCCAATATTGAGGCAGAGTAGAGATTTATTCTGTAGAAGCAACCCTAGCTCTGGCGGACTACTGTATGTATTATATGCACAGTGGAATGGGTAACGTGTCCTAGCCAAAACAAGCTGCTTGCCTGGAGCCATACCTATGGCAATTGTCTGATCCCCTCAGTAGCTCGAGGATGGTTTACAATGTACCCATTCCATCCATAACACCCTACCTGGTGAACCCCCAGTTGGCTTACCATGCAGCAAAGGATGCTGTTCAGAAAGTAGAACATCCTTCATGTCCAGACGTGGCATTTGTAAAACTGCCAACAGGGCCTTGTCTCCATCATTCTCCTGTGTGGTGTAGTTCCACGTGTTTGAACCCCCACAATCAGCAAGTGATGACCTGTAATATACAGATAAGCAGTGTTGAACCGACATGCTCCATCACCATCAATGTTGTCGTTGCAGGTAGACTTCTCGGATGTCCTAGCGGAACCGGACTCGTTTCACAGCTTTGACAAAGTCTGGACCTGGAGTGACATCTTGTTTGAATCATCTAAGCTGTGGTGCTACCGAGTCATCTCCCTCCTCTGTGCCGTTCCCGTGTCCCTGGTCTCCGGAATACTGTTTGCTCTGCTGGGTTGTATCCACATCTGGTAATTAACCTACTGGCTATGTATTAGCGGCTATGTATTAGCAGGACTAGCATTAGGAGAGGTCCTGTTATTTTGAATGCATTTGAGATACCAATAACTGGAAGGTTTAGAAAGGTAATAGAAAGGTGTACCTAATGGTATATCCTGCAGTCCTCTCGTTCATTGTTTCACACCCTTAACCCTAATGGGTACCTGCCCAAGTAGTGCCCTCAAGTCAAACAACTCCTTACCTCTTGCAAGTTGTCACTCTTATGAGGCACTGTTTCTAGCTGGCTTCGTTATGGTGGCCCTGGGGACACTTTGAGGTTTGAGGTATTTGCCTTCGACCCCATGCACACGACCATATCCATTTTGCGACCCGCAAATCACAGATGCGGTCTGTATGCAGTCCACATTTTATTTGAAGACCGATTGTTTTCAATAAAGCCAAGAGAAACACAACAGTAACACGGCTCTCACCTGCTCCTTATGAGCACGGAAGATAAACCGCACCTGGTGCGGGTAACTTGAGATCCAAACCAGAAAACGAACATAGTAACACAGTAACATAGTACATAAGGCCGAAAAAAGACATTTGTCCATCCAGTTCGGCCTGTCATCCTGCAAGTTGATCCAGAGGAAGGCAAAAAAAAAACTGTGAGGTAGAAGCCAATTTTCCCCACTTTAGGGGAATAAAAAATTCCTTCCCGACTCCAATCAGGCAATCAGAATAACTCCCTGGATCAACGACCCCTCTCTAGTAGCCATAGCCTGTACTATTATTACACTCTAGAAACACATCCAGGCCCCTCTTGAATTCCTTTATTGTACTCACCATCACCACCTGGTAAGCGCCCGACAGCTTAGGGAGGGTGATAAGAGACTGGGGGTCCTTCCTAATTCCCTTTGCCCCTGGTTAATAGGGGTCATGGCCTTGATTAGGAGTTAGGAGTATGGTGGGAGGAGAAGGAGTGGAAGGGGTAAAATTAAAAGCCTTCCCAGGATTACATCAGGGGAAGGGGCGGTGCTGGGGGGCTATATAAACTCGAACTTGCCCCCGTCACTTCCTCTTGACGGTGGATGAGCTGGTTTCCCTCCCGCCCTCCCTGTGAGATAGTGGTGGTTTGACGGACCGGGTCCGTGTTTTTTCCTCACATGTGGTCATATATTTTTGTTTTAAAAAATAAACTAAAATAAAAAAAAAAGAGAAAAGGAAATAAAAAAAAATAAAAAAAAGATAACATATAAGAAGAGATTAATGAATAAGAATTTGGATTATGATGACATTTGAATGCAAGTCACAGCTGGCGGTATATAATTCAGTTGGAAGTGGTTATGGCACAAGGCAGACTTGCCCGCTGGGAGTCCAGCGGCTGGCATACTGTGCCATTGACAGTTATGGTGTTATTGTTAAATAAAGAAAGCTGTGGCCGATCAACACCCAGCATTAAAAGGAATATGGTTGTCAGTCTCTTATTTAAGGTAGATGGTTTTAATAGGCCTGACTGGGTGCCCCCTTTCCCCAGGGGTTAATCCCTACTTACCAACAGTCTCCTCAGGCAGAGAGTTCCATAGTCTCACTGCTCTTACCGTAAAGAATCCTCTTCTATGTTTGTGTACAAACCTTCTTTCCTCCAGATGCAGAGGATGTCCCCTCGTCACAGTCACAGTCCTGGGGATAAATAGATGATGGGAGAGATCTCTGTACTGACCCCTAATATATTTATACATAGTTATTAGATCTCCCCTCAGTCGTCTTTTTTCTAACGTGAATAACCCTAATTTTGATAATCTTTCAGGGTACTGTAGTTGCCCCATTCCAGTTATTACTTTAGTTGCCCTCCTCTGGACCCTCTCCAGCTCTGCAATGTCTGCCTTGTTCACTGGAGCCCAGAACTGTACACAGTACTCCATGTGTGGTCTGACTAGCAATTTGTAAAGTAGTAGGAATATGTTCTCATCACGGGAATCTATGCCCCTTCTGATGCAACCCATTATCTTATTGGCCTTGGCAGCAGCTGCCTGACACTGGTTTTTGCTGCTTAGTTTGCTGTTTATTAAAATTCCTAGATCCTTTTCCATGTCAGTGTTACCAAGTGTTTTATCATTTAGTATGTACGGGTGACTTGCATTATTCCTTCCCATGTGCATAACTTTACATTTGTCGGTGTTAAACCTCATCTGCCACTTCTCTGCCCAAGCCTCCAATCTATCCAGATCGCTCTGTAGTAGTATATTGTCCTCTTCAGTGTTAATTACTTTACACAGTTTAGTGTCATCTGCAAAAATTTATATTTTACTATGCAAGCCTTCTACAAGATCATTAATAAATATATTGAAGAGAATAGGGCCCAATACTGACCCCTGAGGTACCCCACTAGTGACAGTGACCCAATCTGAGTGTGTACCACTAATAACCACCCTCTGTTTTCTATCCCTCAGCCAGTTACTTACCCACATACAGACATTTTCTCCCAGTCCGAGCATTCTCATTTTATATACTAACCTTTTATGTGGTACAGTGTCAAATGCTTTGGAGAAGTCCAGATATACGTCATCCATTGATTCGTTGCTGTCAAGTCTAGAACTTACCTCCTCATAGAAACTGATTAAATTAGTTTGACATGACCGATCCCTCATGAAGCCATACTGATATGGCGTTATTTGTACTCTAAGATAGCATCTCTCAAAAAACCTTCAAACAGTTTACCCACAACAGATGTTAAACTTACCGGCCTATAGTTTCCAGGCTCTGTTTTTGGACCCTTTTTTGAATATTGGCACCACATTTGCCATGCGCCAATCTTGTGGGACATTCCCTGTCAGTATAGAGTCCGCAAATATCAGAAATAAGGGTCTGGCTATGACATTACTTAATTCCCTTAGGATACGGGGGGGGGGGGGGGATGTCTATTTTAATCTTTTTAAGTCGCTGTTGTACTTCTTCCTGGGTCAGACAGGACACTTTTAATGGGGAATTTATTTTTACATTCAGCATTTCATCTGACAGTTTATTTTCCTCAGTGAATACATTGGAGAAAAAAATATTTAACAGCTTTGCTTTCTCCTCGTCGCTCTCTGCGACTCCCCCCTCATTACTCTTTAAAGGGCCGACGCCTTCAGATTTATACTTTTTAACATTTATATAATTGAAGAACATTTTAGGGTTAGTTTTACTCTCTTTGGCAATTAATCTCTCGGTCTCTAGTTTGGCCGCTTTTATTTGTTTTTTACATGTTCTATTTTTTTCCTTATAGTTTTTCAGTGCTTCCGTGCTACCCTCCTGTTTTAGTGATTTATATGCTTTCTTTTTGTCATTTATTGCTTTCTTTACAGTTCTGTCCCAGTTAGTTAGGCCTATGGCCTCTCTTAGTTGGCTAAATTTAGCTTTTTTAAGAAGTTTGGTATTTTTGTTCCTCCATGTAGAAACGCTCTTTTGAATGATAATTGGAAGGTTATTACTTTATGGTCACTATTTCCCAGGTGTCCCCCAACCTGCACGTCTGTTGTTCTGTCAGGTCTATTGGTTAATACTAAGTCCAGTATTGCCGTCCCTCTAGTCGGGTCCTGAACCAGTTGGGAGAGATAATTGTCTTTGGTTGTTGCTAAGAACCTGTCTCCTTTATGAGATATACAAGATTCAGTTTCCCAGTCTATATCTGGGTAGTTTAAGTCCCCCATAATAACCACCTCATTATGATTTGCCGCCTTGTCTATCTCGTTTAGTAGTAGATTTTCTGTGGACTCTGGTATATTAGGTGGTTTATAATAAACTCTTATTAGTATTTTGTTATTGTTTTTGCCTCCATGTATCTCTACCCACAGTGACTCCACATGTTCATGTCCCTCACTTATATCTTCTCGGACTGTGGGCTTTAGACAGGACTTTACATAAAGGCAGACCCCTCCCCCTCTCCGGTTTTGACGATCCTTTCTAAACAGACTGTTACCCTGTACATTAACTGCCCAGTCACAGCTATCATCCAGCCATGTCTCAGTTATTCCCACTATGTCATGGTCCTCAATAACGCAAAAGTTCAACGTTACTTTATTGATGCGGTTAAAAATTATACATCCAGTGCAACCAGTCTCAGTCTACGCGTTTCGAGCTATCAGGTATGTAAGCCCTTACTCATGACATGACACTCGTTTTCTGGTTTGGATCTATTGTTTTCAATAGGTCCGTGGTCCGAATTTTGCACACGGTATCTTTTTGCAGAATGGACATACAGATGGGGAAAGCATATCCGCAGAGGGATTGAAAATGTCCTATACTTGTCCGCAATATGCAGACCACGAACCCACTGAAGTCAGTGGGTCCGAAAAAATGCGGCTGCAACACGGACCGCATCCGCAATTGGCGGATGACAAAATGAATACGGTTGTGTGCATTAGGCCTTTGATTGACCTTTGATTTAAGTACTTGCATTAGGGTACCTGCACAGGAGCGCAGATTTCAAAACACAAATTTCATGCAGATTTCTATGCGTTTCCCCACCAAATCCACACAAAAAAACACACATATTAGGCTACTTTCACACTAGCGTTTTTGCTGGATCCGGTAGGGTCCAGCAAAAACGCTTCCGTTACTGATAATACAACCGTCTACATCCGTTATGAACGGATCCGGTTGTATTATCTTTAACATTGCCAAGACGGATCCGTCGTTAACTCCACTGAAAGTCAATGGGGGGACGGATCAGTTTTCTATTTTGTCAGAGAAAACGGATCCGTCCCCATTGACTTGCATTGGGGGTCATGACGGATTGTTCAGTTTCCCAGGACGGAAAGCAAACTACACCATTTTGCGGTTTTCTCTCCGGTATGGGAACGCAACTAAACGGAATAGAATACATTTTGGAGCGCTTCATTCTGTTCAGTTCAGTTTTGTCCCCCTTGACAATGAATGGGGACAAAACTGAAGCGTTTTTTTCCCCCGGTATTGAGCCCCTATGACGGATCTCAATACCGGAAAACTTAAACGCTAGTGTGAAAGTAGCCTTACTTGCAAACTGTGAAACCAGAATTAACATGCTGCATATTTCAATTTCTGCATGGAAAACATAAAGGGCACATGAGGTTTGTCTAATCTCGTACCATTTGCTGGTAATGTATTACGCTGTGTTTTTTCCACACTGAAATCTGTTCAGAAAAACTGCACTTAATCCGCATCGCGTGCAGGTAGCCTTAAAGGAGTTTTTTTTCCTGAAGATACGTTTTACAAAAAAAGCAGGGAGAAAGGGTTAAAAGTAAAAATAAAAAAAATAAAAAATTATAATTCCTCGCCTCACTAACCACTGGCTGCTCTTCACTTCCTGGTCCCGACTTGACACATACAGAAGATGGCTTGGAAAGTGAGGTGGGTCACTGCGGAGGCTGGTGATTGGTTGAGCGAGGATTCTAAGCCATTTCCTGTGTGTCAAACCAGGACCAGGAAGTGGAGAGGAGCAGGGACCAGAGGGGGGGGGGGGGGGGGGAGTGAATGAGGTGAGTGATTATTTTTTTATTTTTAACCTTTTCTGTCCATTTTATTATTTTTTATTTTATTTTTTTCATTTTTATCTCCCCAGAAAACCATTTGATTGGGTAACCAAAAACATGCAGGTTATTTTAGTGTATAGAGGTCCTAGAATGGAGATAGCCAAGCAGTCCCATAGAGGTGAATGACGTGGAGCTCTGGGGACCCTGTTCTCATGATCATGGGGTTCACAACAGTCAGACTCCTACCGATCAGATACTTATGTAGATAGGTGATAACTTATGGTGGGAAAACCAATGCAATGCCAGACACAACCCATGACCACGTGTGGCGCTGTTTCTGGATGAAGACAGCCATGTTTTTCATAGTTTGTACAACCCCTTTAAGCCCGAAAACATTACTCTAAACAAACATTCATTTGCATGTCAAATAATTATTTTCATATTGTGAATGTTTTCTCATGTACAGGTGTGCCATGCCATGTATCCAGCTGTGTAACGTCTGTATGCCCCCTATCCGGACGCTGTGGGCCAGTATACTGGACGTATGCCTAGCTCCTCTCTGTACCAGCCTGGGCCGTTGCTGCAGTTTCATCTACGTAAATGTGGCAAAGCAGCGGGTGTAACTGACCGCGAATCAACTGATCGGCACAAGTGGGGATCAAAAGTAACATATGTTTAAAAAAAAAGCAGTTCTAGTGCAAAGCATTCTGGGACCAGAATCGGGGGGGGGGGGGGGGAAAGAGCTCCCAGAATGCACTGCACAGTCGGAACTGACTGAAAAAATTGAATAAAAATAATGTTTTTAAAAAAAAATATATTGTTTGCTCTGTTTTTATTTCTGGTGACGGAAACTGTGATGTTGGCAGTTATTATGATATACAGTCCATGCAGCCCAGTAAATGAGAAGGCTCTTTAGCCCCTTTGGACCTCCACTGTATATGTTCGGTAGGAGTCCAGTCTTTAAAGTTGGAGCGCGATCGCAGCAGGCGCCATAACTGCCGGGTTTCTGCTGTTTTAACCCGTTTGGGGCCTTACTGACCAAGCGTTTATCTTCTTTTTTTTTCATTGTCGCGTTCCAAGAGCTCTAACTTTTTTATTTCTCTGTCTATATAGCTTTATGAGGGCTTGTTTTTTTGTGGGACAAGCTGTAGTTTTTAACGGCGCCATTTTGGGGTACACCTAACTTTCTGATTAACTTTTATTAACTCTTTCTGGGAGAGAGATGGGAAAAACAGCAATACTGCCACAGAATTTTTACGTTATAAATTTTGACGGCGTTCACTTTTCGGTATAAATAACATAATATCTTTATTCTCTGGGTCAGTACGATTACAGTGATACCAAATACATATAGTTATTTTTACGTTTTACTACTTTTTTGCAATAAAACCCCTTTTTTTTTAATGAAAAACATTTTTTTTTTGCATTGTTACTTACCAAGACCCATAACTTTTTTTCTTTTTCTTTATATGGAGTTGTGTGAGGGCTTGATTTTTGGGGGACGACTTGTGTTTTTCATTGGTATCAGTTTGGAGTAAATAGTGCTTTTTGATTGCTTGTTATTAAGTTTTTTCGGTGGCAACTAAGAATAAATTAGCAATTCTGTCTTTTTTTTTTCTTTTTTTTTTTACGGCGTTCACCGTAGAGGATACGGGTCATTACGGAAGCGGCAATACCAAACATATGGGGAAGAATTTTTTGTTTTGCAATTTTTTTCATTGAAAAGAGTATTTTCAATGGAAAAATATGCGTAATTTTTTTAATGGGATTTTTTTATTGAATAAATGATTTTTTTTTTAAACTTTTTTTACCACTTAATAGTCCCACAAGGGGACTATAACAGACAGCTTTTTGATTGCATTTTAATGGCAATGCTATTCTGACATTGACCAGCAGGCTGCACCAGAGAGGCGCAGCCTGCTGGAAATTACTCAAGGCTGGTCTGGGGCCTACATCAGAACCCAGGCAGCCTTCACACACATGGGCACCCTGCAATCTTATTTGCGGGGTGCCGATGGGAGACCGAGGGAGTCTGCTGCCTCTGTCAGCACTTTACATGCGGCGGGCGCCATTGCCCACGGCATGTAAAGTGTTTAAATGGCCTGGATCTGCACTCTTGCCGGTCCAGGCTGTTAAAGTAGGGCCGCGGCTCTCATGTGAGAGCCGGGGACTCGTGCAGCGCTTAGACTGGGCCGCCGTAAGTGACCTCCTTTAGTGACCGCCGTAAAAAGGCGTATGTGTTATCACTAAGGGGTTAAACAGCAGAGGACCAGGGCTATTGTCTGCGATTGGCAGTAATGCCAATCAAAGACATTTAACCTGCAGATGCCGTGGTCAAATGCTAAAGCCGGAAGCCGTGCGCTTCTTGGCCTGGAGATCAGGAAAGGCGCCCCATACTAGTTATAGGCCCGATCCTGTACAGGGATTCCAGGCTGATTACTAGTATATTCCCATGCAGGCCTGCAGGTGGCAGCACTGCATTGGAATATACTGAATATTGTATTCTGTAATGGATAGAGATCTATTACAGAATACAAGTAGCAATCTATTGATTTCTTCTTATAGTCACCTAGGGTGACTTAAAAAAAAAAGTGTTCAAAAAGCCATACACACACAATAAAATCTACAGATCGACACTCAAAAAATAAGCCCACACACAGCCTTATAGACATAAATATGAAAAAGTTATGGGGATCAGTTATGGGGATCCAGATTTTTTATTTTTTATTTTTTCAGTATTAAAAGACAAGAAAAACTGTGGCAGAATTGCAATTTGTTCCAATTCCGCCCCATTTGGATTATTTTTTTCCAGCTTTCCGCTATATTTTATGCAATAGTTAATGGTGCCATTAAAAAAGTTACAACAAACCCTCATACGGGTATGTAAACAGAAAAATAAAAAAAAGTTATGGCTCCAGGAAGACAGAGAGTGAAAAACAAAAATAGAAAATTGCAAGGTACTGAGAGGGTTAAGCGAGTGTCGATCAACGTGCTTTATCATCGATTGCCACTTTTTATAGCCACCCACTGAGCAGATTTTCTAATGCCTGCCTGACTGAAGTAGGAGACCAGCATAAGATAGCAGTATTTGTAGATGATGACCATTGGTGCTGACCAACGATGGACAGTGTAGTCCACAGCACTAACGTAGGTATAGACTAAGTCCAGAAACCTATCAGTCATATTCCAGCCTTCCACTTTTGGTCCGACACTAAGGCTTATCTGTGGTTACGTTGTTCCACCTGTATGACGATTCATACATACGAACACCTTTATAGAATGTCTTAATCCAAAAGGTGACATGTTAATGTAGTCAGAAAAGGTCCAGAGATCCCCCTAACAGGACAGGTCATCAATATCCGATCGGTGGAGGTTTGACTCCCGGCACCCCCACAATCAGCTGTTTGAAAGAGCTGCAGTGCTCGGATGAGTGCTGTGGCCTCTTCACGGCATATCTTGGTATTGGAGCCCAGGCCCATTCTAAATGGGACTGAACTGCGAATAGGCCATGTAACCAATCAATGTGATGTCACTGGCATAGGGAGAGATCAGCCTCTCTAGTTCTCAGTGGTGCTCTCAGGAGTTGGAGCCTCACCAATATGATAGTGATGCCCTATCCTTAAGGTAAACCCCTTTAACCAGAATGACTTGTGCTTCGATGAACTTGCCAATGGTCTACACCAGGGGTCAGCAACCTCCGGCACTCCGGGTGTTGTGAAACTACATCTCCTATCATGCACACTTGCTTGGCTGTTCTCTTACCACAAGTGGAAGGAGCATGCTGGGAGTTGTAGGTGCCGAAGGTTGCTGATCCCTGGGCTAAACCTTTAAGGTTGGCTACCATTGAGACCAATGAGATGGAGAAGGGGTTGCAAGCTACATATTAACAGTAACGTGATAAGAGGAGACTAAGATATTGTGTTAAAGGATAACATGGCTATGACAAATTTCTCACCATCCGCTGCAGAGTTCATCTTCAGGAGTGAAGGAACCACTAATATCCAGAAATAGGGCGGGCGAGTGATTGGTCTTTGGCCAGTGCTTTTCCGCAAAGTTCTGCCCATGCTGTACAGTCACATAGCAAGGCACATGGGTTGTTTAATAGATATTTCTGTCTGTGCCCAGTGTGTCACCTCTGACAGACACTTGGAGAGGTAACTATGGACAGGGTTAATATGTCTTTCATGTCCACTGGGTCAACTTAGTGGTGCCATTGAGTAGCTCTGTTGACTTGTGAGACTGCTGAAGATGGCTGAGAAGGCCACTTTCCACATCTCCTGTTTAATTCTGTGTTTCCCATCCTCTTTGCAGTCAAGTATTCCACCTGGTCCACAACAGCAGTATGGTCACCTTCTGCTGCTTACCCCATCGCCATATCATCCATGTGCTGTCAGGCACTTCCATGCTGTACCATACCATTATCTTCAGGAGAACCACATGAAATGCAAAATGTTAATATTCTTCCAGCAACACGTTAGCTATCCCCACTCTACTGGGCAATGTGGTCAATGACAATGACAAATACATCTTTGCTGCCCTACACTTGAGGAAACTGATGGATATCTCTTCTTCAACCTGGTTTTTCAAAAAATGTATGATCTTGTGGATGCAAAAAGTCTTTGCAGCTTGCAGAACGTTATCCTACTTTAGCATCCTATGGTGCCAAAATGCTCTTCTAAAATGGCCTTCTCCATATACCGTATTTTTCGCCCCATAAGACGCACTCCCCCCCCAAAAAATGCGTCTTATGGGGCGAATGCGAGCGAGCGGGGAGGAGCTGGGGGCCGGCAATAGCGGTGGGGCGGTGCAGTCACTGTACTATAGCCCCACCGCTCCAGTGCTGCACTATACAAATATAAAATGTCTTATTCAATTAAAAGTGATTAAACATGCCCCCCCACTCCTAATATTACCGTACACCCTAACAGCTTCTGTAGAATGCAGGCAAGCAGGCGGGCGGCAGCGTAACTCCCTGATGTCACGTGCCTGCGCCGCCTACTTTATGAATGAAGCAGGTGGCGCAGGCAAGTGACATCAGTGAGTGACGCGCGGGCAGGCCGGCCTGCCTGCCTGCATTGTACAGAAGCTGTTAGGATGTACGGTATTATTAGGAGTGAGGGGGCATGTTTAATCACTTTTAATTAAATAAGACATTTTATATTTGTATACTGGAGTGGCGGGGGATCTGTGGATGACAGTTTTATGTGGAACATCTGTGGATGGCACAGTTATGGGCTGGGGGGTCTGTGGATGGCACATATATAACAGTGCCACCCACAGATCCCCCATAACAGTGCCACCCACATATCCCCCTGTAACTGTGCCAGCCACAGATCCCCCCTGTAACAGTGCCAGCCACAGATCCCCCCTGTAACAGTGCCAGCCACAGATCCCCCCTGTAACAGTGCCAGCCACAGATCCCCCCCGTAACAGTGTCCATCACAGATCCCCCCCATAACAGTGTCAGTCATCCACAGATCCCCCCATAACAGTGTCCGTCATCCACAGATCCCCCCATAACAGTGTCCGTCATCCACAGATCCCCCCATAACAGTGTCCGTCATCCACAGATCCCCCATAACAGTATCCGTCATCCACAGATCCCCCCATAACAGTGTCCGTCATCCACAGATCCCCCCATAACAGTGTCCGTCATCCACAGATCCCCCCATAACAGTGTCCGTCATCCACAGATCCCCCCATAACAGTGTTCGTCATCCACAGATCCCCCCATAACAGTGTCCGTCATCCACAGATCCCCCCATAACAGTGTCCGTCATCCACAGATCCCCCCATAACAGTGTCCGTCATCCACAGATCCCCCATAACAGTGTCAGTCATCCACAGATCCCCCTATAACAGTGCGTCATCCACAGATCCCCCCATAACAGTGCGTCATCCACAGATCCCCCCATAACAGTGTCCTTCACAGATCCCCCCATAACAGTGCCATCCACAGACCACCATTAGTTCCAAACCCACCAAAAGCACACCTTTTGGTTAAAAAAATGTTTTTTCTTATTTTCCTCCCCAAAAACCTAGGTGCGTCTTATGGGCCGGTGCGTCTAATAGGGCGAAAAACACGGTAATTACCTGGTGATCTAAAGCAGCTAATCACCGGATGCCATTCACATCCTCCGATATCTGATGGTCAAATATCCACAATAAAGTGCAAACACTCACTTTATTGTGTCAGACTGAGGTGGAAGCCTACATTTTGAGCCATCTTCTGGGGAGGAACCAGACCAAAGAGCCTCCATTAAAGAAGGACTACAAGACAAGAATGATCTGGCTTTTGTCCAGAAGGAAGAGAATGAGATGTTGCACATGCTACAGCCTGAAGAACACCCTTTTTATGTGTATATAATTGCTAGGAGGAGAGTAACATGTATAAGGTGGTGCCCTGCTTTCGGGATACCCAGGGGAACCCAGCAGTAACTCTTAAATTCCCCTGAAATATTGCATGGTGCCCATTTATTACTCTTAAAGGCATCAAGGAAAGGTGTTAAATATTGTAAGTAGGCACCAAATTGGGTGAGTAAAAGAATTATTTATCTGATAGATTTCTAGTGTAATTTGGTTAAGGTTGTGTAAGCCCCAGAGTGGCATTGCCACCTCCTTTTGGACCCCCCACTATCTGCATTGAGTGATCCTGTGTCTTCATAGATATTTATTGCCATATCCTGCAATGGGTATATGAATTTCCTTGCAAATCAATGTTAAATGTAATGTGCCTGGTTCACCAGCAGATGGCGGCAACTCTGTGCAGAGAAAGTTTATCTGGAGAGGAGCCTTCTAGTTCCATTCCAGCCCTCTCTAGAGAGGGAGGAGTTAGTTAGTGTTGGTCAGTCTAGCCCAGTGTTTCTCAACCAGTGTGCCTCCAGCTATTGCAAAACTACAACTCCCAGCATGCCCGCACAGCCAAAGGCTGTCCGGGCATGCTGGGAGTTGTAGTTTTGCAACAGCTGGAGGCACACTGGTTGGGAAACACTGGTCTAGCCTACCCCCTCCTGGGGAAAGGTTGTGTATTGACTAGCAGAGCACCGTCTGCTCTGCTAGGCACAGAGGCACAGCCTCTGAAGTCTTCATGGTTTCTTGTCCCCTCCTGGGCTTACATTGCCTATATCCAAGTTAAAGTATGCTTGATGCCAGGAGATTAAAGATACAGTAAGAGACAGACTACAGACCACTAAGCTAAGTTCCAGTAAAAGAGGAAAAGTTCCTATTTAACCCAGCTAGTATAGCAGAGCTGAGATTGTTGCAGAAGTGTTTGCCTGCCAAAGTTAAGCCAATACCTGCTGATGACCAAGATACCGTTCGGAAACTGTTTACCATTTATGCCAAGTAAAGTTGTGTTTTACGTTAATACAAAGTCTGGACTCTGTTTATTCAACTTATTCATCACCCAAGTTCAACAACCCCCCTTTTGCACTTGCTTCGGACTACACCACGTCTGGGATTCAAGGATATCCAGGAAGGAGCACCTTAACATGTGTATACAACATCTACAGAGACAGTAGGCCACTCTACACGACTCTGGCAATCCACATATTTCGTAGAAACCTCCTAAAGGGCAAGGGATACCCCAGACCCTGGCAATACGCAGCTGCCGTTGTTCTATAGATTATGGTTTCCATTCTGTGTGTTGTATCGTCACTCAATGTACCGGGTGTGATGTCCTCCTTTTTGAGGTTATGAAAGTGGCCACCCTACTGCCAGTACGCACACAGTAATAATGACTAATGTGTGTGTGCCCAGGCCGTAATGCATGTCTCTTGTCCTCCTGCCCCGGCCGTGCTCTCTCCATCAGGCACGATGCGGACACTGACTGAGTAGAAGACACTTGGGCTGAGGATCATTCCCGGCCTGTCCTCCTCTACTCATCCTAGCAGGTGCTTACTGCATGGCGCCTTCTGGGGAGAGCAGGATGTGCTCCGTTCATTGGGAGAATGGGGCTAGGTTAATATTACTGATATTTATTTTATTTACACCACTGGGGGCCTTCACTTGTATAACTACCTTTGGGGGGGGGGGGGTGACTAAAGGGGTGTAACTGTGGGGGGCACTATCAGGGCATTCTACTGTGTGGGGGAATTATGGGGGCATTGCACCGTGTGTGGGCACTAAGGGAGCATAACTACGGAGTAGTTCTATGGCAAGAGTGGGTGGTGTTGACTAGCCATGGAAAGGGGGGTTTTGGGGAAGAACCCAACTATTCGCCTCATTTTTCAGTCCCGGAGAAGATCGTCAGAAAACTCATTTGTGAGTTACTTCTGCTGCTAATTCCACAACTACAGACCGATCCCAAGTCAGTAATGTCGCATGCAAGCGAAGAATTCAAACCACTTCTCGGGAGGCAGAGGAGAGGGACAGGGGTCACATTTCATGTGGGAAGAACAGGGCTAAATAAAGCCGGCACTGCTAAACCGAAGCCTGACATGCAATGGAGAGGGCACAGCGCCGTGACCAGACCTAATGTCGTTAATAATGGCGGTGCCACTTTCCATGGGTTTACTCTGAACCTGCTTTGAAGTCTCATATTATATTAGGGCATTGCTATTCAAGTAATTTCCTATTATATTGATATGCATATGTACATTTACATCTCAATGCAAAGCGTATGTTCTACATCAAGTACAGTATCGCTATCATGGTGGCAAGGCACGCGGGGGTCATGGCTTCTCCTTTAACCTCAGCATCAATTGTCGCGCTTGTGTAGCTTTTCTCCCAGTCTAAAAATATAAATCTGTTAGTGCCAGTGTTACTGAGCGACCAGTATATGTGACCTCGGTGTTATATATACAATTATGTTATGCATTGGCTTTCACAGCAAGTACTATTTAAAGGGGTAAATTTAAAGGGATTGTTAAGGATTGGAAAAAATAAATAAATTTCCCTGAAACAGCGCCACTCTTGTCCATAGGCTGCGTCTGGTATTGCAGCTCAGCTCCATTCAATGAAAAAACAATAGCCTGTGGACATAAATGGTACTGTTTTCTGTGAGAGAGAAAAAAAAGAAGACCCTTTTTTTTCTAGTTCTTGGCAACCCCTTTAAGGAAGTGAGATCTATGAGTTATGTCCATGGGTGTGATTGCCCCATGAAATCAGTAAATTAGTGAAAATTGCTCCCCCTCTCAGCTAATCATAGGAACTGGGAAGAATAATGTGGCAGTAGAACTGTGCTTATACACAGCAGCCAATCTACAGAAGCAGAGCTGCAGTGTAAAGCATTGGGGATGGAGCCAACAGCTACTAAATGTAAATGCAGTCCAACAGGGCAATGAAAATATAATAATATAAAATGATCCTTGAGTCACACCCAGTCGAGTAACAGACCCTGGAGTTGGGATGTTCCTCCAGTGGTATATGGGTAAGGACAAGGCGGGTCCTCTGTATATCACCAGCACTCTGGTCAGAGCCCCTGCCTTACAAGCAGAAGCTGCAGGACACTGACAGAGGGAGAAGTTGGGAGAACAGACCAAGTAACAGAACATGGCCCAAATCCAGCAGCCGGAGCCACCGAAAGAGAACAGAACTGTCCCAGACAACCTGACCAAGGAGATCGACCTGGTGCAGAGGGACCCCAAAAATATCAACCAGGAGGTGGTGCAGGTAAGAGAGCGATAGATTGAAGATTGAAGTATATACATAGGATCTAACTATCTAATGCCCATTTCTATCTGTCTAATATCTGATATGTATCACTGTCTCTCATATACATCTATTTATCATCAACCTTCTATCTATCAAACATCTCTATATCTATCCTTCTATCTATCCTTCTATCTATCTATCTATCTATCCTTCTATCTATCTATCTATCTATCCTTCTATCTATCTATCTATCTATCCTTCTATCTATCTATCTATCCTTCTATCTATCTATCTATCTATCTATCTATCTATCTATCTATCTATCATCTATCTATTATATCTATCTATCCTTCTATCTATCTATCTATCTATCTATCTATCTATCTATCTATCTATCTATCTATCTATCTATCTATCCTTCTATCTATTTATCCTTCTATCTATCTATCCTTCTATCTATTATATCTATCTATCTATCTCATGTCCATCTATCTATCTATCCTTCTATCTATCTATCTATCTATCTATCTATCTATCTATCTATCTATCTATCATCTATCTATTATATCTATCTATCCTTCTATCTATCTATCTATCTATCTATCTATCTATCTATCTATCTATCTATCTATCTATCTATCTATCCTTCTATCTATTTATCCTTCTATCTATCTATCCTTCTATCTATTATATCTATCTATCTATCTCATGTCCATCTATCTATCTATCTATCTATCTATTGTATCTATCTATCTATCTATCTCATGTCCATCTATCTATCTATTTATCTATTTCCATCTGTCTAATAGTTATTACACACCCATCTGCTTATCAATAGTGTTGAGCGCGAATATTTGAATAGCGAATTTTCGGTACTTCAAGAATTCACGAATATTTAGAATATAGCGCTATATATTCGTATTCTTTATCTTTTCCACAGTACACATGATCCCTCCTGCTTCTTGCTTCTGGGCCAATGAGAAGGCTGCAATGTCTTTGTCTGAGCTTAGCAACATCCCTAGCAACCAATAGGAAAGTTGCCTACCCCTTACTATATAAGAACCTCCCCAGCAGCCATTTTGTGCTGTTTCATGCAGTTGTGAGAGAGAGAGAGCAGTGCGATCGTTGTGCTGAATTCTTGTGACTTCTGATACCTCATATATATAATCCAGATAGTGTTAGATAGTGTAGGTTAGTGATTGAATAGTGTAGCTGATAGGGTCCAGTGCAGGGTGTTAGGGACATTATATAGTTACCTCATATATATATATAATCCAGATCAGGGGCGTAGCTAAAGGCTCATGGGCCCTGGTATAAGAGTTCAGCTTGGGCCCCCCTCACCTCAGTGCTTTGTGGCCAGGGGCAAGGAAGCACATAGCCTTCGTCCTGCCTGAGGGAAAAATTGAGATGGCAGCCCCTCTCATGCCAAATTCTTGACCCAGTGGCGTACCTACCATATAGGCAGACCACGCAGCTGCTATGGGGCCCGTGAGGAAGGGGGGCCCGCAGTGAAGGAGAGTCCCCGCCCCTGTCTATCTTCCTAACTGTCTCCCGTCTGCTAGCCCCACCTCCTAGCCCCGCCTTCTAGCTCCGCCTCCCGCCTGTTAGCTCCGCCTCCAGCCTGATTCCTCTGGATTGCCACAACCCCACCAGTAATGAAGTAAGTGAACACTTGTAGGTGAGAACAGTGCAGAGGTGTATGTGTGTGGAGGAAGGGGGGGGTTCACTCAGCTTTCCCAGACTATTCCTCCGCACATATGCCATTCAGAACAGGAGGAAAGCTGGGTGCTATTATGTAATGTGACTCAGCTTTCCTGATGTCCTGCATGGCACAAGTGCAGAGGCATGAAGAGATATGAGGGTAGGTGGGAGTTGTGTTACTCAGCTTTCTCATGTCTCTCCACATGTGCCATGCAGGACAGTAGAAAAGCTGGGTGCTGTTACATCATGTAATGTCACTCAGATTTCCTGCTATCCTGCAAGGCATAAATGCAGATAATAAGAACATGGAAAGGCAGGGGGGAGGGGGTTCACCCAGCTTTCCCAGAGACTCATGTCTCTGCACATGTGTTATGCAGGATACATAGCAAGTAATGTCAGTGTCTCCCAGCTGTCCTGCATGACACATGTCACTATAATGGGTCTGTTGGGTTCCAGCGTGAGTACTGCTGCACGAGATGGGGCAGGGGAGAAGTTAGGGAGGGTAGTGAGAGGAGCCAGGGCGCATAGTGGGAGGGACTAGGAACGGGCATGGGGGCCCAATCTAAATTCTTGCTATGGGGCCCAATGATTTCTGTGTACGCCCCTGTCTTGACCTAACCCCTTCCCTCCAGCCAGAGGTGTAACTTGACCAGCATGCACTTTCTATAATACTGGTGTCTTTTTATGTGGCACAAGGGTCTTTGGGCCCCTCAGGCTCCTGGGCCCGGTAGCGACTGCTACCTCTGCACCCCCTATAGCTACGCCCCTGATCCAGATAGTGTTAGATAGTGTAGGTTAGTGAGTGAATAGTGTAGCTGACAGGGTCCAGTGCAGGGTGTTAGGGACATTATATACTGTAGTTAGCTCATATATATATACACTGCTCAAAAAAATAAAGGGAACACAAAAATAACACATCCTAGATCTGAATTAATTAAATATTCTTCTGAAATACTTTGTTCTTTACATAGTTGAATGTGCTGACAACAAAATCACACAAAAATAAAAAAAATGGAAATCAAATTTTTCAACCCATGGAGGTCTGGATTTGGAGTCACACTTAAAATTAAAGTGGAAAAACACACTACAGGCTGATCCAACTTTGATGTAATGTCCTTAAAACAAGTCAAAATGAGGCTCAGTAGTGTGTGTGGCCTCCACTTGCCTGTATGACCTCCCTACAATGCCAGTGCAGGCTCCTGATGAGGTGGCGGACGGTCTCCTGAGGGATCTCCTCCCAGACCTGGACTAAAGCATCTGCCAACTCCTGGACAGTTTGTGGTGCAATGTGACGTTGGTGGATAGAGCGAGACATGATGTCCCAGATGTGCTCAATTGGATTCAGGTCTGGGGAACGGGCGGGCCAGTCCATAGCATCAATGCCTTCGTCTTGCAGGAACTGCTGACACACTCCAGCCACATGAGGTCTAGCATTGTCTTGCATTAGGAGGAACCCAGGGCCAACCGCACCAGCATATGGTCTCACAAGGGGTCTGAGGATCTCATCTCGGTACCTAATGGCAGTCAGGCTACCTCTGGCGAGCACATGGAGGGCTGTGTGGCCCTCCAAAGAAATGCCACCCCACACCATTACTGACCCAATGCCAAACCGGTCATGCTGGAGGATGTTGCAGGCAGCAGAACGTTCTCCACGGCGTCTCCAGACTCTGTCACGTCTGTCACATGTGCTCAGTGTGAACCTGCTTTCATCTGTGAAGAGCACAGGGCGCCAGTGGCGAATTTGCCAATCTTGGTGTTCTCTGGGAAATGCCAAACGTCCTGCACGGTGTTGGGCTGTAAGCACAACCCCCACCTGTCGACGTCGGGCCCTCATATCACCCTCATGGAGTCTGTTTCTGGCCGTTTGAGCAGACACATGCACATTTGTGGCCTGCTGGAGGTCATTTTGCAGGGCTCTGGCAGTGCTCCTCCTGTTCCTCCTTGCACAAAGGCAGAGGTAGCGGTCCTGCTGCGGGGTTGTTGCCCTCCTACGGCCTCCTCCACGTCTCCTGATGTACTGGCCTGTCTCCTGGTAGCGCCTCCATGCTCTGGACACTACGCTGACAGACACAGCAAACCTTCTTGCCACAGCTCGCATTGATGTGCCATCCTGGATAAGCTGCACTACCTGAGCCACTTGTGTGGGTTGTAGACTCCGTCTCATGCTACCACTAGAGTGAAAGCACCGCCAGCATTCAAAAGTGACCAAAACATCAGCTAGGAAGCATAGGAACTGAGAAGTGGTCTGTGGTCACCACCTGCAGAACCACTCCTTTATTGGGGGTGTCTTGCTAATTGCCTATAATTTCCACCTGTTGTCTATCCCATTTGCACAACAGCATGTGAAATTGATTGTCACTCAGTGTTGCTTCCTAAGTGGACAGTTTGATTTCACAGAAGTGTGATTGACTTGGAGTTACATTGTGTTGTTTAAGTGTTCCCTTTATTTTTTTGAGCAGTGTATATATATATATATATATATCCATATAAAAGGTCAGGCAGCACTCCTTATATGGGTGCCCGCGGTAGTCCCTCGATGCAGGACGGGATCAATAATAAAGAAAGTCCGCAGCACTCCTTCAAGTAAAAAAATGTGCAATTTATTCACACATGTCAAAAAAGACAACGTTTCGGTCCTCTCACAGAACCTTTTTCAAGTCAAGTGAACATAAAAGTGCATAGTGCAAGAATAAATACATCTTTACATCATGACCCGTTAATTCATTGGCCAATAGAGTAACAGTGCACTCCCATTCATGGGTGGGCTACAATTCATATAATTAACTCCACATGTTAACATACGCACCAACAAAAGTCAGGGCATATCGGTGATACCTTTAATAGTGATCAATCATCATTAGTGTATACAAGTGCATATAATAAAGTGAACAGTGCAGTTAAAATGACCATGACTGTAATACCTTGCCGGGAGCTTGACAGAGAAAAAATGTGTGGGGAGAAGGCGTCTTTACTTGTATTGGAGCGCGCCACTCATCCGCGTCTACTGCTCCTTAGTGCGCATGTATCTAACCCACTTCCCTTATGACGCAGTATATAACAATCATGCGCCGCCTCTAGGCTGGAAACCAACGTGGTGACGCCCGATCGATCACGTCAGCGTCCACCGCACACACAAAGTATGCGTCAGCCCGCTGACTCCTCGTCCGCGCCCCACCACGAGTCCATATCCGCCATATTAGTTTCGGGCACTTGTTTGGGCAATATTATTATGCCTCCATATCTCCCCGTGTTTTGTCATTCCTATTTAATACCCGGCACAGGCAAGAGTCTAGGTAATAATTCAAACATTCCATGCATACAAATGTGTCATGTATTTAGCATAGATATATCGTTGTAGCTTCCTTTCGATTCACCATATACAGAATGCAGACAACATCAGACTACAAGTCCTATAGACTGGATATTAGCTAACCATTCCTCCTGTCACCCTAAATTCGACATTTAACAGGTTCATATGGATTTGAACATCAAATCCACAGATAAGAATACATTATTGCATTTTACGAGCGGGCATCCAAGAAGGATGGTGGATTCTCTGCCGTTCAGCCAAATGCTTCGAGTACGGAGAATAGTTGACAAAGATGAGAATATGAATTCAGCAATGAAAAACATGGAACAAGTAGCAAGGCTGAAGATCAGCCTGTGTTTGTGGGAGGGGCGAAGGAGACCTATATAGCGCCGCCTCGCTCTCCCATCATGGACGCCGCGCTCTACCGTGACGTCTCTGCACTTCCGGTTTCAGTGCCGACGCTGCCGCTTACCGCTGCTGCTCGTTCCTGTTCCTGCTTGTGCTCGTTCCTGCTCGTTCCTGCCTCCGGTCGGAAGTTCTCAACCTTCCCGAACCGCGCTCCCCTGGTAAGCGAAGCGGCGCCTTGAGCTGCTCCCTTTCCTGGGAGCCTCGGCGCCGCGCTCTTCAAACGATTTCACTTGTCTGCCTGCTGGCCCCACCTCCCGCACTGGTCTCCAGGCAACACCGACGCTTCCACATGTCTGCCTGCTGGCCTCACCCCCCGCACTGGTCTCCAGGCAACGCCGACGCTTCCACACGTCTGCCTGCTGGCCCCACCTCCCAAATCCAATTAGTTTAGAATCAATTCCCTCATCTGTAAGTGGAGATAGGTTCCTGAAGAACTCTCTTTGGTGCTGCACCACAGTAATGAATGCCGTCCTGTATAGGACCACACATAGCAGGCAGTCCAGCTCTCATGCTTCCTTCCAAAAGTCAAACTCAGCTCTGCTATATCATTACATTATAATGGTACGATCGCAGCGATCTTCACCAGCATGTATCTGCTTATCTGTACATAGATCATATAGCATTGTCCTGCAACTTCTCTTATCCTCTGCTGCTATCAAGCTTTGCTAATTGTTCATATTTCCATGGTAGCTCGTCAATTATGCAGTTCTCCACCATTCTTAAGATCTCTACTAAAACGTCAGTGTCTGCCACACGGCAGATTCAGGTCAAATTGTCCGCCACGCTATTGTCTGCCACGCAGCAGCTTCATGTCAATTTTGTCTGTTTCATTCACGCTATTTTCTGCCACGCAGCAGATTCATGTCAAATTTTGTCTTTTCCTTAGATTCATCCACGTTATTGTCTGCCACGCAGCAGATTCATGTCAATTTGTCTTTTCCTTAGATTAATTCACGCTATTGTCTGCCACGCAGCAGTTTCATTTCAATTTTTCCTCAGGTTCATCCACGCTATTGTCCGCCACGCAGCAGATTCATGTCAATTTGGTCTGTGTCATTCACGCTATTTTCTGCCACGCAGCAGATTCATGTCAATTTTGTCTTTTCCTTAGATTCATTCACGCTATTGTCTGCCACGCAGCAGATTCATGTCAATTTGGTCTGTGTCATTCACGCTATTTTCTGCCACGCAGCAGATTCATGTCAATTTTGTCTTTTCCTTAGATTCATTCACGCTATTGTCTGCCACGCAGCAGATTCATGTCAATTTTGTCTTTTCCTTAGATTCATTTACGCTATTGTCTGCCACGCAGCAGATTCATGTCAATTTTTCCTTAGGTTCATCCACGCTATTGCCTGCCACGCAGCAGATTCATGTCAAAAAGTTATCTTTTCCTTGGATTCATTTACGCTATTGTCTGCCACGCAGCAGATTCATGTCAATTTTTTGTCTTGCTTTAGGTTCATGCACGCTATTGTCTGCCACGCAGCAGATTCATGTCAATTTTCCGGTTTCGCTTTCAGGTTTTCATGCACGCTATTGTCTGCCACGCAGCAGATTCATGTCAATTTTATGTCTTGCTTTAGGTTCATGCACGCTATTGTCTGCCACGCAGCAGATTCATGTCAATTTTCTGTCTTACTTTAGGTTCATTCACGCAATTGTCTGACACGCAGCAGATTCATGTCAATTTTCCGGTTTCGCTTTCAGGTTTTCATGCACGCTATTGTCTGCCACGCAGCAGATTCATGTCAATTTTCTGTCTTGCTTTAGGTTCATGCACGCTATTGTCTGCCACGCAGCAGATTCATGTCAATTTAATTTCTTGCTTTAGGTTCATTCACGCAATTGTCTGCCACGCAGCAGATTCATGTCAATTTTCTATCTCATTTAATGTTTCATCCACGTAATCGTCTGCCACGCAGCAGATGCCCTTTCCGGTCTCGTTTCTTTCCCTGACACGCATCAGGTTCTCAGTTTTGGTCTGCCACGCAGCAGTCCATGTTAGTTTTCCTGACACGCATCAGGTTCATCCACCGCCCTGTCACGCATCAGGGTCTGGTTCTCACGTCTCGTTTGCACTTCCTGACACGCATCAGGTGCTGTCGTGGTCCTGCCACGCAGCAGGTGCATCGGCCGCCCTACTCGGCCCGTTCTAACCTGGTCGGACCCTGATGCGCCTCAGGGGCTTCGCCTCTAGCCACGCAGCTAGTTCACGGGTTCCGGCCGCCCGCAAGGCATCAGGTCATTCAAGGGCGCCTCACATGTATCGGGCACGGTCAAGCTTGACCCTCAGCTTCCGCTCCTTGATTCATGTCAGGTTCTACCTTTCTTCTGCATCTCTCAAACCTCACCCCATGTTTTTAGGGTCACCCCGGAGGTTCGTCTAGGTTCAAAAATTCGCTAGGCGAAGTCCTCAAGGTACCAATCCTAGGCCCCCCTTTTTCATCCAGGTCACTTCCGTTCAAAAAAAAAAAAAAAAAAAGATGGGTCCGGTCGTCTGTCCGCCGCGCGGCAGATTCACGTCATTAATTTACTGAGACGCTTGGGTTTGTTCTGTCGTTTGTCTGCCGCGCGGCGGATTCATGTGATTTTATTTTCCAGAGACGCATCGATCTTATCCGGTCATTTGTCTGCCACGCAGCAGATTCATGTCATTTTATTTTTCCTGACACGCATCAGGTTCATTCGATCTTTTGTCTGCCACGCAGCAGTTCGTGTTTTATTTTCCTGACATGCATCAGGTTCATTCGCTTTATATCTGCCACGCAGCAGTTCATGTTCTATTTTCCTGACACGCATCAGGTTCATTCGATATTTGGTCTGCCACGCAGCAGTTCGTGTTTTATTTTCCTGACACGCATCAGGTTCATTCGCTTTATATCTGCCACGCAGCAGTTCATGTTCTATTTTCCTGACACGCATCAGGTTCATTCGATATTTGGTCTGCCACGCAGCAGTTCGTGTTTTATTTTCCTGACACGCATCAGGTTCATTCGCTTTATATCTGCCACGCAGCAGTTCATGTTTTATTTTCCTGACACGCATGAGGTTCATTTACCGCCCTGACACGCATCAGGGACAGGGTTTTCTTTCATGTCATATTTCATATTCCTGACTCGCATCATGTGCTTCTCCACGGTCCTGCCACGCAGCAGGTACGTCAGTCGTCTGACACGCATCAGGCCGTTTCAGCCCGGTTGGACCCTGGTGCGCCTCAGGGGCACTTGCCACTAGCCACACAGCTAGTTCACGAGCTCGACCACCTGACACGGATCAGGTCTTTCGTTTCGCTCTCTGGCCTCGCATGTATCAGGCACGGTTAAGTTAATTGACAACGCGCGCTCCCGCTCCCTGATCCACGTCAGGTTCTACTTTATCTCCAGCATCTCTCAAGCCTCATCCCATGTTTTTCCAGGGTCATCCCAGAGGTCTATTTTGTTCAAATTTCGCTTAGGTGATTTCATCCAGGTACCAGTCTCAGGTCCCTTTCCATCCAGGTCGTTCCTGTTCCACGGTTTCGTACGCCAAGTCCAGGTAATCTAGGTCAGCTCATCAGGTAATGCCAGATTCAAAAGAACAGCAGCAAGCCAGAGTCCCGCAGGAAACCAGTCACCGGGGCAATGTTCAGGGCCTTTTCCACCTCCCTAGACAATGATCCTTTCGGGCCATATAAAAGCATAGTGTCTTTACGGGTTCTTACGGCCCGGGGAATTCAGCAGCTCTCCAGGACACGCAGGCCCCACTTTAGATCAACTAGCCTGGCAGCAGACGCATTGCACCCTATCACTCCACTTCACCAAAACTTCTCAAGTGGGACCGCCAGTCAAAATTCGCTACTACCAGACCTTCAATGACTGGTGCCCGGTTGCCGTGTTCAAAAGCTATTCGCCACTGCAAAAGATCCCGCGCCGGGCAGCCCTCTTTTCCCTTTCAACTCCAAACATCTCACGGCGTCACAGTTCGTTCACCACATCAGAATCTTAGCTTCGGACTAGGGTTCGATGCCAAGGCCATTTCGGGACATTCATTCCGCATAGGGGCGGCATCCGCAGCGTCAAGTCATGGGGTCCCAGCGCACGTCATCCAGAAAATGGGCAGATGGCAATCTTCCCGTTTCACGCACTACGTTCCGAACCCGCAGGTTGAGGTTGCCGGAGCCTTCACCAGCTTAGCTTTACGAGTTCCGCATTAATCTTTCCTACCCGATTGATTTTTGCCCCTCATTTAGCTCGCACACGGCCATGGCTTCCGGCACACCTCAGCCATTGATAGTTGACAATCAGTCACCCCTCCCCAACTCAGTTCGTCCACTCTGCTCCCACCGTAGCCAGGACCACAAGTAGCAAGGCTGAAGATCAGCCTGTGTTTGTGGGAGGGGCGAAGGAGACCTATATAGCGCCGCCTCGCTCTCCCATCATGGACGCCGCGCTCTACCCCTCCCACCCTTCCCCTTTCTTCACCTCTCTCACCATCAGGCTTCCCCCTCATTTAGCTCGCACACGGCCATGGCTTCCGGCACACCTCAGCCATTGATAGTTGACAATCAGTCACCCCTCCCCAACTCAGTTCGTCCACTCTGCTCCCACCGTAGCCAGGACCACAATCCTTTTTAGACAGGGGGTATCCTAGAAGGCTAGTAAAAAAACATGCTGATAGAGCCAGAAAGACCCCTAGAAAGGAGTTGTTAACCCCCAAACAAAGACAGACCAGTGATAGATTGCCGTTTGTATCATCATACAATGAGTTGAGTCCAGATATTGAAAAGATAGTGAGGCGACACTGGGGGCTATTGAGTAGTGGACATCCCAATATTGCTGCCTTTAAAAATCTGCCCATGATGGCATATAAAAGAGCAGGGAATATCAGGGATAAGGTGGTACACTCCAGAGTACCAGACAAGGGACAATTGAGACAGACGTTTCTTAACCACTTCCCGCAACTGTAACGCCGAAAGGCGTCATTGCGGCGGCTCCCCCAGGCTACGCTAACGCCAATAGGCGTCATCTCGCGTGAGCCGAGATTTCCTGTGAACGCGCGCACACAGGCGCGCGCGCTCACAGGAACGGAAGGTAAGAGAGTTGATCTCCAGCCTGCCAGCGGCGATCGTTCGCTGGCAGGCTGGAGATGTGTTTTTTTTAACCCCTAACAGGTATATTAGACGCTGTTTTGATAACAGCGTCTAATATACCTGCTACCTGGTCCTCTGGTGGTTCCCTTTGTTTGGATCGACCACCAGAGGACACAGGTAGCTCAGTAAAGTAGCACCAAGCACCACTACAGTACACTACACCCCCCCCCGTCACTTATTAACCCCTTATTAGCCCCTGATCATCCCTGATCACCCCATATAGACTCCCTGATCACCCCCCTGTCATTGATCACCCCCCTGTAAAGCTCCATTCAGACGTCCGCATGATTTTTACGGATCCACTGATAGATGGATCGGATCCGCAAAACGCATCCGGACGTCTGAATGAAGCCTTACAGGGGCATGATCAATGATTGTGGTGATCACCCCATATAGACTCCCTGATCACCCCCCTGTCATTGATTACACCCCTGTCATTGATCACACCCCTGTCATTGATCACCCCCCTGTAAAGCTCCATTCAGATGTCCGCATGATTTTTACGGATGCACTGATAGATGGATCGGATCCGCAAAACGCATACGGACGTCTGAATGAAGCCTTACAGGGGCATGATCAATGACTGTGGTGATCACCCCCCTGTCATTGATTACCCCCCTGTAAAGCTCCATTCAGATGTCCGCATGATTTTTACGGATGCACTGATAGATGGATCGGATCCGCAAAACGCATCCGGACGTCTGAATGAAGCCTTACAGGGGCATGATCAATGACTGTGGTGATCACCCCCCTGTCATTGATTACCCCCCTGTAAAGCTCCATTCAGATGTCCGCATGATTTTTACGGATGCACTGATAGATGGATCGGATCCGCAAAACGCATCCGGACGTCTGAATGAAGCCTTACAGGGGCGTGATCAATGACTGTGGTGATCACCCCATATAGACTCCCTGATCACCCCCCTGTCATTGATTACCCTCCTGTCATTGATTACCCCCCTGTAAAGCTCCATTCAGACGTCCGCATGATTTTTACGGATCCACTGATAGATGGATCGGATCCGCAAAACGCATCCGGACGTCTGAATGAAGCCTTACAGGGGCATGATCAATGACTGTGGTGATCACCCCATATAGACTCCCTGATCACCCCCCTGTCAAGCTCCATTCAGATGTCCGCATGATTTTTACGGATGCACTGATAGATGGATCGGATCCGCAAAACGCATACGGACGTCTGAATGAAGCCTTACACGGGCGTGATCAATGACTGTGGTTATCACCCCATATAGACTCCCTGATCACCCCCCTGTCATTGATTACCCTCCTGTCATTGATTACCCCCCTGTAAAGCTCCATTCAGACGTCCGCATGATTTTTACGGATCCACTGATAGATGGATCGGATCCGCAAAACGCATCCGGACGTCTGAATGAAGCCTTACAGGGGCATGATCAATGACTGTGGTGATCACCCCATATAGACTCCCTGATCACCCCCCTGTCATTGATTACCCCCCTGTAAAGCTCCATTCAGATGTCCGCATGATTTTTACGGATGCACTGATAGATGGATCGGATCCGCAAAACGCATACGGACGTCTGAATGAAGCCTTACAGGGGCGTGATCAATGACTGTGGTTATCACCCCATATAGACTCCCTGATCACCCCCCTGTCATTGATCACCCCCCTGTCATTGATCACTCCCCCTGTCATTGATCACCCCCCTGTCATTGATCACCCCCCTGTCATTGATCACCCCTCTGTAAGGCTCCATTCAGACATTTTTTTGGCCCAAGTTAGCGGAATTATTATTTTTTTTTCTTACAAAGTCTCATATTCCACTAACTTGTGTCAAAAAATAAAATCTCACATGAACTCACCATACCCCTCACGGAAACCAAATGCGTAAAAATTTTTAGACATTTATATTCCAGACTTCTTCTCACGCTTTAGGGCCCCTAGAATGCCAGGGCAGTATAAATACCCCACATGTGACCCCATTTCGGAAAGAAGACACCCCCAGGTATTCCGTGAGGGGCATATTGAGTCCATGAAAGATTGAAATTTTTGTCCCAAGTTAGCGGAACGGGAGACTTTGTGAGAAAAAAATTAAAAATATCAATTTCCGCTAACTTGTGCCAAAAAAAAAAAATTTCTATGAACTCGCCATGCCCCTCATTGAATACCTTGGGGTGTCTTCTTTCCAAAATGGGGTCACATGTGGGGTATTTATACTGCCCTGGCATTCTAGGGGCCCCAAAGCGTGAGAAGAAGTCTGGTATCCAAATGTCTAAAAATGCCCTCCTAAAAGGAATTTGGGCACCTTTGCGCATCTAGGCTGCAATAAAGTGTCACACATCTGGTATCGCCGTACTCAGGAGAAGTTGGGGAATGTGTTTTGGGGTGTCGTTTTACATATACCCATGCTGGGTGAGAGAAATATCTTGGTCAAATGCCAACTTTGTATAAAAAAATGGGAAAAGTTGTCTTTTGCCAAGATATTTCTCTCACCCAGCAAGGGTATATGTAAAATGACACCCCAAAACACATTCCCCAACTTCTCCTGAATACGGCGATACCACATGTGTGACACTTTTTTGCAGCCTAGGTGGGCAAAGGGGCCCATATTCCAAAGAGCACCTTTAGGATTTCACAGGTCATTTACCTACTTACCACACATTAGGGCCCCTGGAAAATGCCAGGGCAGTATAACTACCCCACAAGTGACCCCATTTTGGAAAGAAGACACCCCAAGGTATTCCGTGAGGGGCATGGCAAGTTCCTAGAATCTTTTATTTTTTGTCACAAGTTAGTGGAAAATGCAGATTTTTTTTTTTTTTTTTTTTTTTTCATACAAAGTCTCATATTCCACTAACTTGTGACAAAAAATAAAAACTTCCATGAACTCACTATGCCCATCAGCGAATACCTTGGGGTCTCTTCTTTCCAAAATGGGGTCACTTGTGGGGTAGTTATACTGCCCTGGCATTCTAGGGGCCCAAATGTGTGGTAAGGAGTTTGAAATCAAATTCTGTAAAAAATGACGAGTGAAATCCGAAAGGTGCTCTTTGGAATATGGGCCCCTTTGCCCACCTAGGCTGCAAAAAAGTGTCACACATCTGGTATCCCCGTACTCAGGAGAAGGTGGGGAATGTGTTTTGGGGTGTCATTTTACATATACCCATGCTGGGTGAGAGAAATATCTTGGCAAAAGACAACTTTTCCCATTTTTTTATACAAAGTTGGCATTTGACCAAGATATTTATCTCACCCAGCATGGGTATATGTAAAAAGACACCCCAAAACACATTCCTCAACTTCTCCTGAATACAGAGATACCAGATGTGTGACACTTTTTTGCAGCCTAGGTGGGCAAAGGGGCCCATATTCCAAAGAGCACCTTTCGGATTTCACAGGTCATTTTTTACAGAATTTGATTTCAAACTCCTTACCACACATTTGGGCCCCTAGAATGCCAGGGCAGTATAACTACCCCACAAGTGACCCCATTTTGGAAAGAAGAGACCCCAAGGTATTTCGTGATGGGCATAGTGAGTTCATAGAAGTTTTTATTTTTTGTCACAAGTTAGTGGAATATGAGACTTTGTAGGAAAAAAAATAAAATAAAAAAAAATCATCATTTTCCGCTAACTTGTGACAAAAAATAAAAAGTTCTATGAACTCACTATGCCCATCAGCGAATACCTTAGGGTGTGTACTTTCCGAAATGGGGTCATTTGTGGGGTGTTTGTACTGTCTGGGCATTGTAGAACCTCAGGAAACATGACAGGTGCTCAGAAAGTCAGAGCTGCTTCAAAAAGCGGAAATTCACATTTTTGTACCATAGTTTGTAAACGCTATAACTTTTACCCAAACCATTTTTTTTTTACCCAAACATTTTTTTTTTATCAAAGACATGTAGAACTATAAATTTAGAGCAAAATTTCTATATGGATCTCGTTTTTTTTGCAAAATTTTACAACTGAAAGTGAAAAATGTCATTTTTTTGCAAAAAAATCGTTAAATTTCGATTAATAACAAAAAAAGTAAAAATGTCAGCAGCAATGAAATACCACCAAATGAAAGCTCTATTAGTGAGAAGAAAAGGAGGTAAAATTCATTTGGGTGGTAAGTTGCATGACCGAGCAATAAACGGTGAAAGTAGTGTAGTGCCGATTTGTAAAAAAGGGCCTGGTCTTTAGGGGGGTATAAACCTGTGGTCCTTAAGTGGTTAAAACAAGGCGCACAGGTTCTTTCCCGTGTCTGGGATGTGTGAACTGTAAACAGATGGCCAAGGGATCGGTGTTCGCACATCCAGACACGGGCGAGACCTTTGACATAAGGCATTATCTCACCTGTGACTCGTCATGGGTGATATATGTATTGTGGTGCCCTTGCAAAAAGTTATATGTTGGCGAAACCACATGTGATCTAAAAACTAGGTTGAACAACCATAGACAATCTATCAGGAATAAAAGAAGGGATCTGCCCGTATCGAAACATTTTGCTGAAAATAACCATAAGGCCCCTTTCACACGAGCGAGTATTCCGCACGGATGCGATGCGGGAGGTGAACGCATTGCACCCGCACTGAATACTGACCCATTCATTTCTATGGGGCTGTGCACACGAGCGGTGATTTTCACGCATCACTTTTGCGTTGCGTGAAAATCGCAGCATGCTCCTCTTTGTGCGTTTTTCACGTAACGCAGGCCCCATAGAAATGAATGGGGTTGCGTGAAAATCGCAAGCATCCGCAAGCAAGTGATTCACCATGGTAAAAGATCATGTGACGTACCATGTGATGACCAGAGTGACGTCATCCCAGGTCCTTTTTTTTTACCCCTCCAGCCCTGTTTTACTATGCATTCTGTATTCAGAATGCTAATATTTTCCCTTATAACCATGTTATAAGGGAAAATAATACTATTTACAGAACACCGTTCCCAAGCCCGAACTTCTGTGAAGAAGTTCGGGTTTGGGTACCAAACACGCGCGATTTTTCTCACGCGAGTGCAAAACGCATTACAATGTTTTGCACTCGCGCGGAAAAATCGCGGGTGTTCCCGCAACGCACCCGCACATTTTCCCGCAACGCCCGTGTGAAAGGGGCCTAAGGAAAGTGATTTAAAATTCATGATTATAGATCATGTTAAGCCATTAGATAGAGGAGGGGATCGATTAAATAAACTAAAGAAAACTGAGCTAAGGTGGATTTTTCGGCTGGATACTCTTAAACCCAAAGGGTTAAATGTCGAATTTAGGGTGACAGGAGGAATGGTTAGCTAATATCCAGTCTATAGGACTTGTAGTCTGATGTTGTCTGCATTCTGTATATGGTGAATCGAAAGGAAGCTACAACGATATATCTATGCTAAATACATGACACATTTGTATGCATGGAATGTTTGAATTATTACCTAGACTCTTGCCTGTGCCGGGTATTAAATAGGAATGACAAAACACGGGGAGATATGGAGGCATAATAATATTGCCCAAACAAGTGCCCGAAACTAATATGGCGGATATGGACTCGTGGTGGGGCGCGGACGAGGAGTCAGCGGGCTGACGCATACTTTGTGTGTGCGGTGGACGCTGACGTGATCGATCGGGCGTCACCACGTTGGTTTCCAGCCTAGAGGCGGCGCATGATTGTTATATACTGCGTCATAAGGGAAGTGGGTTAGATACATGCGCACTAAGGAGCAGTAGACGCGGATGAGTGGCGCGCTCCAATACAAGTAAAGACGCCTTCTCCCCACACATTTTTTCTCTGTCAAGCTCCCGGCAAGGTATTACAGTCATGGTCATTTTAACTGCACTGTTCACTTTATTATATGCACTTGTATACACTAATGATGATTGATCACTATTAAAGGTATCACCGATATGCCCTGACTTTTGTTGGTGCGTATGTTAACATGTGGAGTTAATTATATGAATTGTAGCCCACCCATGAATGGGAGTGCACTGTTACTCTATTGGCCAATGAATTAACGGGTCATGATGTAAAGATGTATTTATTCTTGCACTATGCACTTTTATGTTCACTTGACTTGAAAAAGGTTCTGTGAGAGGACCGAAACGTTGTCTTTTTTGACATGTGTGAATAAATTGCACATTTTTTTACTTGAAGGAGTGCTGCGGACTTTCTTTATTTTATATATATATATATATATATATATATATATATATATAATCCAGATAGTTAGTAATAGATAGTCATTGTAGGTTAGATAGTGATATAGTGTAGCTGATAGGGTCTAGTGTAGGGTGTAGTGTAGGTTAGATAGTGATATTACACTGCTCAAAAAAATAAAGGGAACACAAAAATAACACATCCTAGATCTGAATTAATTAAATATTCTTCTGAAATACTTTGTTCTTTACATAGTTGAATGTGCTGACAACAAAATCACACAAAAATTAAAAATGGAAATCAAATTTTTCAACCCATGGAGGTCTGGATTTGGAGTCACACTCAAAATTAAAGTGGAAAAACACACTACAGGCTGATCCAACTTTGATGTAATGTCCTTAAAACAAGTCAAAATGAGGCTCAGTAGTGTGTGTGGCCTCCACTTGCCTGTATGACCTCCCTACAACGCCTGTGCATGCTCCTGATGAGGTGGCGGACGGTCTCCTGAGGGATCTCCTCACAGACCTGGACTAAAGCATCTGCCAACTCCTGGACAGTCTGTGGTGCAACGTGACGTTGGTGGATAGAGCGAGACATGATGTCCCAGATGTGCTCAATTGGATTCAGGTCTGGGGAACGGGCGGGCCAGTCCATAGCATCAATGCCTTCGTCTTGCAGGAACTTCTGACACACTTCAGCCACATGAGGTCTAGCATTTTCTTGCATTAGGAGGAACCCAGGGCCAACCGCACCAGCATATGGTCTCACAAGGGGTCTGAGGATCTCATCTCGGTACCTAATGGCAGTCAGGCTACCTCTGGCGAGCACATGGAGGGCTGTGCGGCCCTCCAAAGAAATGCCACAACACACCATTACTGACCCAATGCCAAACCGGTCATGCTGGAGGATGTTGCAGGCAGCAGAATGTTCTCCACGGCGTCTCCAGACTCTGTCACGTCTGTCACATGTGCTCAGTGTGAACCTGCTTTCATCTGTGAAGAGCACAGGGCGCCAGTGGCGAATTTGCCAATCTTGGTGTTCTCTGGCACATGCCAAACGTCCTGCACGGTGTTGGGCTGTAAGCACAACCCCCACCTGTGGACGTCGGGCCTTCATATCACCCTCATGGAGTCTGTTTCTGACCGTTTGAGCAGACACATGCACATTTGTGGCCTGCTGGAGGTCATTTTGCAGGGCTCTGGCAGTGCTCCTCCTGTTCCTCCTTGCACAAAGGCGGAGGTAGCGGTCCTGCTGCTGGGTTGTTGCCCTCCTATGGCCTCCTCCACGTCTCCTGATGTACTGGCCTGTCTCCTGGTAGCGCCTCCATGCTCTGGACACTACGCTGACAGACACAGCAAACCTTCTTGCCACAGCTCGCATTGATGTGCCATCCTGGATCAGCTGCACTACCTGAGCCACTTGTGTGGGTTGTAGACTCCGTCTCATGCTACCACTAGAGTGAAAGCACCACCAGCATTCAAAAGTGACCAAAACATCAGCCAGGAAGCATAGGAACTGAGAAGTGGTCTGTGGTCACCACCTGCAGAACCACTCCTTTATTGGGGGTGTCTTGCTAATTGCCTATAATTTCCACCTGTTGTCTATCCCATTTGCACAACAGCATGTGAAATTGATTGTCACTCAGTGTTGCTTCCTAAGTGGACAGTTTGATTTCACAGAAGTGTGATTGACTTGGAGTTACATTGTGTTGTTAAGTGTTCCCTTTATTTTTTTTAGCAGTGTAGTATAGTGTAGGCTTTTGCTGTCTGTTTTGTCTGTGGGAAAAAAAAAAAAAAAAGCTTGTTTCTGTGTTTTAGGGTTTCGTATGGGTAGTGATTAGTGTCAGTGTCCTTTGTGAAAAAACAAACCAAAAAAAAAACAAAAAATGTATTTTTCTGAGTTTTAGAGTTAGTGTTTTAGGGTTTCGTTGTGTAGTGATTTGTGTCAGCGTCTTTTTTCTGTGAAACCCCCCCTCCCCCAAAAAGTATTTTTCTGTGTTTTAGGGTTAGTGTTTTAGGGTTTCGTGTAGGTAGTGATTAGTGTCAGAGTCTTTTGTCTGTGAAAAAAAAAGAAGTCTTTTTCTGTGTTTTATAGTTAGCGTTTTAGGGTACTTTCACATTAGTGTTTTCCGGTATTGAGTTCCGTCCTAGGGGTTTAATACCGGGAAAAAACTGATCAGTTTTATCCTAATGCATTCTGAATAGAGAGCATTCCGTTCAGGATGCATCAGTTCAGTCCCTCTTACGTTTTTTGGCCGGAGAAAATACCACAGCATGCTGCAGTTTTCTCTCCAGCCAAAAATACTGAACACTTGAAATGCATTAATGCCAGATCCGGCCCCAAGTGTTCCGGCAAAACGGATCCGGATTTGCGATCTGCGCATGCGCAGACCTTTAAAAATGAGAAAAAAATAAATACTGGATCCTTTTTTCCAGATGACAACCGGAAAGACGAATATGGTATTGCAATGCATTTGTGAGACGGATTCGCATCCGGATCCGTCTCACAAATGCATCCGTCTGCGTCCAAATTGCCGGATCTTCCTGCCAGAATCCTCTGCCGCAAGTGTGAAAGTACCCTTAGGCCTCTTTCACCCGGGCGTTTCGGGAAAAGGTGCGGGTGCAGACAGAAGGAGATGCTGGCTGCGCGAGCAAGTGGATTAAGGTGAGTTAAATATTTTTTATTTTTTTTTAACCCCTCCAGCGCTATTTTACTATGCATTCTGTATTTAGAATGCTATTATTTTCCCTTATAACCATGTTATAAGGGAAAATAATAATGATCGGGTCTCCATCCCGATCGTCTCCTTGCAACCATGCGTGAAAATCGCACCGCATCCGCACTTCCTGGCGGATGCTTGCGATTTTCACGCAGCCCCATTCACTTCTATGGGGCCTGCGTTGCGTGAAAAACGCACAAAATAGAACATGCTGCGATTTTCACACAACGCACAAGTGATGCGTGAAAATCACAGCTCATGTGCACAGCCCCATAGAAATGAATAGGTCCTGATTCAGTGCGGGTGCAATGCGTTCACCTCACTCATTGCACCCGCGGGGAAAACTCGCCTGTGTGAAAGGGGCCTTAGGGTTTCGTGTGTGTAGTGATTTGTGTCAGCGTCTTTTTTTCTGTGAAAAAACTAAAACAAAAAAAAGTCTTTTTCTGTGTTTTAGGGTTTTGTGTATATTTTATTTTACCTTTTTTGCCCCATTGTCCCCAACCCAATAAAGTTTGCCCAAATTCCCTCATTATTTTTCTTATATATATACTCACCTAAAGAATTATTAGGAACACCATACTAATACGGTGTTGGACCCCCTTTTGCCTTCAGAACTGCCTTAATTCTACGTGGCATTGATTCAACAAGGTGCTGATAGCATTCTTTAGAAATGTTGGCCCATATTGATAGGATAGCATCTTGCAGTTGATGGAGATTTGAAGGATGCACATCCAGGGCACGAAGCTCCCGTTCCACCACATCCCAAAGATGCTCTATTGGGTTGAGATCTGGTGACTGTGGGGCCATTTTAGTACAGTGAACTCATTGTCATGTTCAAGAAACCAATTTGAAATGATTCGAGCTTTGTGACATGGTGCATTATCCTGCTGGAAGTAGCCATCAGAGGATGGATACATGTTCTCATTCTGTTTACGCCAAATTCGGACTCACACCATTTGAATGTCTCAACAGAAATCGAGACTCATCAGACCAGGCAACATTTTTCCAGTCTTCAACAGTCCAATTTTGGTGAGCTTGTGCAAATTGTAGCCTCTTTTTCCTATTTGTAGTGGAGATGAGTGGTACCCGGTGGGGTCTTCTGCTGTTGTAGCCCATCCGCCTCAAGGTTGTGCGTGTTGTGGCTTCACAAATGCTTTGCTGCATACCTCGGTTGTAACGAGTGGTTATTTCAGTCAACGTTGCTCTTCTATCAGCTTGAATCAGTCGGCCCATTCTCCTCTGACCTCTAGCATCCACAAGGCATTTTTGCCCACACGACTGCCGCATACTGGATGTTTTTCCCTTTTTACACCATTCTTTGTAAACCCTAGAAATGGTTGTGCGTGAAAATCCCAGTAACTGAGCAGATTGTGAAATACTCAGACCGGCCCGTCTGGCACCAACAACCATGCCACGCTCAAAATTGCTTAAATCACCTTTTTTTCCCATTCTGACATTTAGTTTGGAGTTCAGGAGATTGTCTTGACCAGGAGCACACCCCTTAATGCATTGAAGCAACTGCCATGTGATTGGTTGACTAGATAATTGCATTAATGAGAAATAGAACAGGTGTTTCTAATAATTCTTTAGGTGAGTGTATATTTTTTGTATATAAAAACAGATCATGAGTGCACGTGGGCGTGCGGGCAGCCGTAGTCGTGGTAGGGGAGTTGGTTCCAGTGCTGGACCGCTGCCAGCTCCTCTACCCACGAAGGGGTGGGCGCAGGTGGCAGGGGTGTCCGCCTCGTCCGTGATTTTTTTGGGTGTGGCAGCCGCCCCATTTAATCTCAAGACGCCGAGGCAGTGGTGTCATTTGTGACACAAGCTAGTAGCATGGAGTCCTCTGCCCCGGCTCCCAGCCCCCAAAAATCAACCCTGATGCTGTTTGACAGTGACAGTGACAGTGAGAGGGACATCTTGGGGGTAGTAATGCAGGAGAGTGAGCTAAAGCTAGGTCCGGATGCTCAGGACCTTTTGGGATGGAGAAGGAGGAGGGGGTACTGCCCAACAGTTTGCATATGTGCCTTCCACTTGTTAAGCGACCAAAATTAATGGGACAATTGGCTTCTCAGCTGTTCCATGGCCAGGTGTGTGTTATTCCCTCATTATCCCAATTACAATGAGCAGATAAAAGGTCCAGAGTTCATTTCAAGTGTGCTATTTGCATTTGGAATCTGTTGCTGTCAACTCTCAAGATGAGATCCAAAGAGCTGTCACTATCAGTGAAGCAAGCCATCATTAGGCTGAAAAACAAAACAAACCCATCAGAGAGTTACCAAAAACATTAGGCCTGGCCAAAACAACTGTATCGAACATCCTTAAAAAGAAGGAACGCACCGGTGAGCTCAGCAACACCAAAAGACCCAGAAGACCACGGAAAACAACTGTGGTGGATGACCGATGAATTCTTTCCCTGGTGAAGAAAACACCCTTCACAACAGTTGGCGAGATCAAGAACACTCTCCAGGAGGTAGGTGTATGTGTGTCAAAGTCAACAATCAAGAGAAGACTTCACCAGAGTGAATACAGAGGGTTCACCACAAGATGTAAACTATTGGTGAGCCTCAAAAACAGGAAGGCCAGATTAGAGTTTGCCAAACATCTAAAAAAGCCTTCACAGTTCTGGACCAACACCCTATGGACAGATGAGACCAAGATCAACTTGTACCAGAGTGATGGGAAGAGAAGAGTATGGAGAAGGAAAGGAACTGCTCATGATCCTAAGCATACCACCTCATCAGTGAAGCATGGTGGTGGTAGTGTCATGGAGTGGGCATGTATGGCTGCCAATGGAACTGGTTCTCTTGTATTTATTGATGATGTGACTGCTGACAAAAGCAGCAGGATGAATTCTGAAGTGTTTCGGGCAATATTATCTGCTCATATTCAGCCGAATGCTTCAGAACTCATTGGACGGCGCTTCACAGTGCAGATGGACAATGACCCAAAGCATACTGCAAAAGCAACCAAAGAGTTTTTTAAGGGAAAGAAGTGAAATGTTCTGCAATGGCCAAGTCAATCACCTGACCTGAATCCGATTGAGCATGCATTTCACTTGCTAAAGACAAAACTGAAGGGAAAATGCCCCAAGAACAAGCAGGAACTGAAGACAGTTGCAGTAGAGGCCTGGCAGAGCATCACCAGGGATGAAACCCAGTGTCTGGTGATGTCTATGCTTTCCAGACTTCAGGCTGTAATTGACTGCAAAGGATTTGTAACCAAGTATTAAAAAATGAAAGTTTGATTTATGATTATTATTCTGTCCCATTACTTTTGGTCCCTTAACAATTGGAAGGCACATATGCAAACTGCTGTAATTCCTGCACTGTTTACCTGATTTGGATGTAAATACCCTCAAATTAAAGCTGACAGTCTGCAGTTAAAGCACATCTTGTTCGTTTCATTTCAAATCCATTGTGGTGGTGTATAGAGCCAAAAATGTTAGAATTGTGTCAATGTCCCAATATTTATGGACCTGACTGTATGTGTGTGGGGTCTAAGCAATCGTATATTGGCCAGCTGAGCAGAGATGTACCTGTCTAGTGAAGTGAAGGTACGGTATGGGGTGTACAGCTGGTTCGCCTCCCCATGGTGCACGCTGGGTAACGCTAAATGAACCATCAAATACTGGCGGTCAGACAAAGAAAGCTTCTCCTGAGTCCTGAGCAACAGGACACAAACTGTAATCTATAGACTCTCTGTGTGTGTGTGTGTGTGTGTGTGTATAGTGTGGGCAGGAAAATGGATGTGCAATGTGCATGTGAGAGATATTTCTCTGCTTTCTGTACAAACATGCTGCTGACATAGTGCTGTGATGTTACAACAATACTTAGTGCACCAATCAGTAATATCTACTTAGACCTGATAAAAAGTGTAGTTATATGTATCGCGAAGAAAAATTCGGATCATAAGTGGCGATTTTTGCAATCATTAATATTTTAAAACACTCTGTCTGCATATAAAGCGATTGGTCTGACATCGCCTCAAACTTCGGGTAGTTTGAAAACAGTTGCTAGGCCACGCCCCTTTTTGCGCATTAAGCAAATTTTACATTGCGATTTTCGTAATAAAAAAATGTGAACGAATTAACGAATATATGATGAATATTCTACCATATATTCGCGAAATCGAATATTGCCCCTGCCGCTCAACACTATTTATCAATATGCTAACTATCTATCTGTCTATCTTACATCCATCCATATTTATCATCCACCTTCTATCTATCTGTTTTAACACCTTCAGGACCCTGCCATTTTTCACCTTAAGGACCAAGCCATTTTTTGCAAATCTGACCAGTGTCACTTTATATGGTGATAACTTTAAAACGCTTTTACTTATCCAGGCCATTCTGAGATTGTTTTCTCGTCACATATTGTAATTCATGACTGTGGTCAATTTTAGTAAAAATATTTCATTTTTATTTATAAAAAATACCAAATTTACCAAGAATTTATAAAAATTAGCAATTTTCAAAATTTCAATTTCTCTGTTTTTAAAAGAGATAGTGATACCTCCCAAAATAGTTATTACTTTACATTCTCCATATGTCTACCTCATGTTTGGATCATTTTGTAAATTACATTTTCTTTTTTTTGGGACATTAGAAGGCTTAGAGCAGGGCTGGCCATCCTGCGGCTTTACAGCTGTTGTAAAACTACAACTCCCACCATGCCCTGCTGTAGGATGATAGCTGTAGGCTGTCTGGGCATGCTGGGAGTTGTAGTTTTGCAACAGCTGGAAAGCCGCAGGTTGGCAATCCCTGGCTTAGAGGTTTAAAAGCAAATGTTAACATTTTTAAGAAAATTTCCAAAACCCAATTTTTAAGGACCAACCTAGGTCTGAAGTCACTTTGTGGGACTTACATAATTGAAACCACCCATAAATAGCCCCATTTTAGAAACTACACCCCTCAAGGTATTCAAAACTGATTTTACAAGCTTTAGTAACCGTTTAGGTGTTCCACAAGAATTAAAGGAAATGTAGATGAAATTTCAGAATTTAACTTTTTTGGCAGATTTTCCATTTTAACACAGTGTTTATTTTTATTTTTTTACGGTGTTCACCAGAGGGGTTAAGTCATGTGATATTTTAATGGACCTGGTTGTTACGGACACGGCAATACCTAATATGTATACTTTTTTTTTTTTTTCACTTTTAACACAATAAAAGCATTTTAGAAACAAAAAAAAATCATGTTTTAGTGTCTCCATATTCTGAGAGCCATAGTTTTTTTTATTTTTTGCCCGATTGTTTTATGTAGGGGCTCATTTTTTGCGGGATTAGGTGACGGTTTGATTGATACTAATTTGGGGGGCATACGCCTTTTTGATCGCTTGGTGTTGCACTTTTTGTGATGTAAGGTGACAAAAAAAATTATTGTTTTAGCAGTTTTTATAAAAAAAATTCTACGGTCTTTAGGTGAGCGGGTGAGTCATGTAATATTTTTATAGAGATGGATGCGGCAATACCCAATATTTTGGTAAATGTAATTTTTTTTTTTACTTGAAACTTTATTTTTTTTATTATGAAAAACACATTTTTTTACTTTTTATTTTTGTCCTACTATGAGTCTTCAACTTCCGGAGTCTGATTCCTTCTGCAATGTATTACAATACAACCTGTGTTGTAATACATTTTATGTCAGCTTGTATGCTGACAGCCTGCCTGTGAGACCCAGCCTAAGGGCTGGATCTCACAGGCTTCCGTAGAAGGCAAGCCCCGAAGCCTATGTCTCATATGAGTCTCTCTCCTACTTATCTGTTTATCATAAATCTTCTGTCTATCTGTCTATCTAATGTCCATCTATTTATCATTCATGTATCTAATTTCCATCTGTCTAATAGATATCCATCTATTTATCAACTATCTATCTATCTCATATTCAGGCTCGGTCTGGCCCACCGGGGAGGCGAGGGATTCCTCGGTAGGCCCCCAGTCTCCTGCGCCCGAGATAAGATGTAGCAGTAATTATTTCTCCTTTTTCAGGAGAGATAATTATTGTAACCACTAGGTGGCAGTATCACACAGTGATGCAGCCTCCTACTGGTGCACATTGTACAGAAGGCCCCACAGTATCTTTTAGACTTCTGGGGCTGCTGACAGTGAAGGAGGAGAGAACATGTTTGGCCATCCTCCTGCCCTCCCTGCTGTCAGGAAACTGTGGCTGCTGGAGAGAAGGACTCCTCTGTGGTGCTGGGCTGATTTCTCAGGTGTGTGACAGTAGTGAGCTGTAGGAGACTATAAGGGGGAAATAAGGGATTTGTTTATAGCAGACACAGATCTATCCATCACTGCTGCCATGTAAAGAGATACTGGTGGTGGAGTGGTGGAGGATTTAAAGGGGTTGTCCAGGTTTTCAAGTTATCCTCTCCACACCATAGGGCATAACTATATGAATAGCGGGGTCCGATTCTGCGACCCCCACTGATCCCAGGAATGGGTCTTGTTCCCCCTTTTTATGGTGTGACAGACCACACATACGCCATGCTGCTCCATTCATTTTCTTTGGGACCACTGGAATTAGCCAGCGCTGTACTCCGCCATCTCCCCCATAATGAATGGATGGAGAGGCAGGGCATATGCTCGACCTGACACTCAGTCAAGAAGGGGGATCAGTGGAGGCTCCAGCGTTCAGACCCCCACGATCACTTAGTTATCCCCGATCCTCTGAATAGAGGATAACTAGAAAAGTGGACACAGGTCCTTTAACAGGCGAGCATTTCTATTTTAGGCCAGATTTTTTATTTTAATATTTTTTTTACACCCAAAGAAAATCTTTAAGGATAGGGAATGTGAAAAGGTGAAACGACTATGACACGACAGGTGATAAGTGTCTGATTGATGGGGGTCTGACTGCTGGGACCCCCATGATTAAGGGAACGTGGTCTTAAAGGGGTTGTATCACTTCAGTAAGTCGGATTTATCATGTAGAGAAAGTTATTACAAGCCACTTACTAATATATTGTTATTATCCATATTGCTTCCTTTGCTGGCTGGATTAATTTTTCCATCACATTATACACTGCTTGTTTCCATGGTTACGACCACCCTGCAATCCAGCAGTGGTGGTCGTGCTTGCACACTATAGGATAAAGCACTAGCCTATGTGTGCTCCCATGGTCCCGGCCACCAGAGAGGGTGACGCTTTTGCCTATAGTGTGCAACCTCGACCACCGATGCTGGATTGCAGGGTGGTCTGTAACCATGGAAACTAAATGAATCCAGCCAGCAGACAAGCAATAACAGTTTATTAGTAAGTTGCTCGTATTAACTTTCTCTACATGATAAATGCCACTTACTAAAGTGAGACAACCCCTTTAAGACCCTTGTGTACATAGATTAGCGGTAATGTAATTGAATGTCTCAGGACCCCTTTTTGTATAATCAGTGGGTGTTCCAGCAGTCAGACCCCAGCAATCTAATATTTATCACCTATCCTGTAGATAGGTGATAGATCATTATGGTAGGACAACCCTTTTAAATATACTGTAGATTATGTACAATCTGAGGAGGTTAAGATTTGATAAATTTCATGCCAGACATTTATACTTAAAGGGGTTAAAGGGGGTCGTCTCACTTCAGTAAATGGCATTTATCACGTAGAGAAAGCTAATACAAGGCACTTACTAATGTATTGTGATTGTCCATATTGCCTCCTTTCCATCACACCATCACATTATACACAGCACATATCCGTGGTTACGACCACCCTGCAATCCAGCAGCGGTGGCCGTGCTTACACACTATAGGGAAAGGCTGGAAGTGCTCATAGGACAACACCTTTACCTATAGTATAAGCACGGCCACCGCTGCTGGATTGCAGAGTGGTCAAAACCATGGATACGAGCAGTGTATAATGTGATGGAAAAGAGCCAATATGAACAATCACAATACATTAGTAAGTGCCTTGTATTAACTTTCTCTACATGATAAATGCCATTTGTTGAAGTGAGGCAGCCCCTTTAAGTGTGCCACACTAAATAGGGTTAGGCAAAAACTGTCTTGGTGTGTGCATTGCATGTTTCCTATGTGTGATAGCTAATCCAGTGTGGGGAACAGCCTGCCAGATCCGTGCTTACGCTAGCCTACCGTGCCGCCGGAGGTCCGCTCCACCCCATTCACTTTAATATTTATTTTATCATTGTAAAGGCAAATTGCGGATCTGCAAAACCTGGATACCGGGTGTGTGCATTCCACATTATGCATAACAGAACAGACGGCCTCTAATAGAACAGTCCTATCCTTGTCTGTAATGCCGACAATAATAGGACATGTTCTATAATTTTGCGTAACGGCCATGTGGACATACAGACACGGAATGCACATGGAGTCATTTCCGTTTTTTGCGGCCCCATTAAAGTGAATGGTTTCACATACAGGCCACAAAAAAAAAAAAGAAAATGGTACGGACACAGAAAAAAATAAGTTTGTGTGTAACCACTAGGTGGCAGTATCACACAGTGATGCAGCCTCCTACTGATGCACATTGTACAGGAGGCCCCACAGTATCTTTTAGACTTCTGGGGCTGCTGGCAGTGAAGGAGGGGAGAACATGTCTGGCCATCCTCCTGCCCTCCCTGCTGTCAGGAAACTGTGGCTGCTGGAGAGAAGGACTCCTCTGCGGTGCTGGGCTGATTTCTCAGTTAATCAGTTACACTGGTGGGCCCTAGGTACCCCAGTCCAACTCTGCTCATATTTATCTATAACATATATCAAATTCAAAAAAACTTTATTGGCAGGGCCAAATAGACATTAGCATTGCTAAAGCAAGTGGGAAAAAAGTGGGCTGGGAATAGGAACACATCCAGGGTGAGGACTAAAGAAATCCATGGTATATCACGCTTGTCCTAGTCTATGGCGTAATGGCGGGCACTAATGTATTGGTGGAGGTTTATTAAGGGTTGTGTTCTCTACCGTCTTAGTAAAAGTGCACTGGGGTAAGATGTGCCATATTTATGAAGGCGCAGGCCTCTGAATAAATTTGGCTTTCCATGCACCAGAAACTAAAATCTGTCAGCTAGGAGCTGGTGTATATTTCAGCTACAATTTACACCAGTTTTTTCTGGCATAAATTATAGTAAATCTGGTCTGTGGGAGGCCATGCCCTTTCTGCTGAGCCCCGTCACTAAAGGGCATCTGTCAGCAGTTTTGTACCTATGACACTGGCTGACCTGTTTCATGTGCGCTTGGCAGCTGAAGGCATCTGTGTTGGTCCAATGTTCATATGTGCCCGCAGTTTTAAAGTTTTTATATATGCAAATAAGCCTCTATGCAATATATATGCAAATGAGCCTCTAGGAGCAACAGGGGCGTTAGGCCACTTGCACACAAACAATACGGATTAGGTTCCGGATGCGTTCAGGGTGCATTCAGGAATACTCGCAACATTTCGCAAGCAAGTTCAGTCAGTTTTGTCTGCGATTGCGTTCAGTGGTTCAGTTTTTTTTCGCACGGGTGAAATGCGCATTGATGCGTTTTTCACGCGCGTGATAAAAAACTGAAGGTTTACAAACAACATCTCCTAGCAACCATCAGTGAAAAACGCATCGCATCCGCAAGCAAGTGTGGATGCAATGCGTTTTTCACTGATGGGGCCAGGGCTGCGTGAAAAAAAGCTGAATATAGAACATGCTGTGATTTTCACGCAACGTACAAGTGATGCGTCAAAAACAACGCTCATGTACACAGACCCATTGAAATGAATGGGTTCCGGATTCAGTGCGGGCAAAATGCGCCCGTGCGGAAAAAACTTGCTCATGTGAAAGAGGCCTCACCGTTACACCGTTATGCTCTCTCTGCAACTGCCGTACCCTCTGCACTTTAATTGACAGGGCCCGGTGTGATCACATTTACACTGCCTGGCCCTGTCAAAGTGCAGAGGGTGCGGCAGTTGCAGAGAGAGCAGAGCCTCTAGGAGTAACGGTAACGCCCCCGTTGCTCCTAGAGGTTCATTTACATATATTAAAACATAATTTTTCTCAGTAATGCGGGCACATATGAACATGG